>NW_009258620.1:50409-59758 GCF_000687185.1 Egretta garzetta | reverse complement strand
TCCCAGTACATTCCTGACAAGAGATTTCTGTTGTGATTCTGTGAGGGGATAGCAAGGGCCAAATGCAGCCCGTTCAGCAGCGCAGAGCCGCCCAGGGCCCAGTGGGACTCCGGCCCGAGACGGGGGGCAGAACTTGGCGCTTTATCTAGTTCACAACAATGTTTCCTGCATTTCATTAGAGGGGGTATTTTTCAGATACCATGATTTAGCCACAAAACTGTTTTTTTACTGTTTTTCTTAAAACGTATGTCTTTAATATGTAAGTGCGCACGGTATTGGTTTAAGATGCACGTATAATCAGTGAATAATGTTGCACAGAACACATGTGCCTAATTCTCTTCTGTGAAAACTGAGGTTAAACTGACAAAATTCAGGTTTTTTTTTAAAATGGGAGGCCAGATCCTCAACTCATGTAAATCAGTATCAACATCAATGAAGCTAATTTTCACCAGCTGAGGACATGACCCAAGAGATTTTGTGTGTATGTGCATAAAATATACAAATATCGGTGTAGAGCTGGTTTAAGGGGATTCGTTTTTAGCATCTGCAGATCAATATCTGATGGAGCAGTGTAGCTTGGTTTTTCTCTTAACTTATAGAATGATCAATTATATAACCTCAGCGTATGTCAGACAGATTGCTATTTTCTGAAGTGGCACAGACTTCCTTTCCAAAGAAGTAACATACAGAAGATGGGCCGTATTGGACATAAGCCATCTGTTCCCTTGCATGCACTGTGCTCCCCCCCCTCCCCCCCGCCATCATAAACGGTAGTTAATTTTCTTTTCCATATCTTTAACTTTATAGCAGCGGTGTTTTGGTAGAAGTGATATCGAGTTATTGTTTTATTGGTGTTACAGGGGAAAAAAAAAAACCAAACAGCTTTATTTCCTACTTGATATAAAACCACTTCAGGGGGACTGAAGAGGCTAAGTGTGGTTTCCCTTGTCAGGCTGAGGAGGCAGCTGGGTCTGGAGGAAGGCAGAGGTAGTGCCAGTGAAGGGTGGGGATGGGACCATGACGGTGTTTCTGGTCATGCCTCGGTGGCTCCTGTCCCCTGCCTGCTGCGGGGAGCCCAGCCCAGCTCCCAGGCTCTGCGGGATGTAAGGGGAGGCTGCAGGATGGGGGAAGAGAAGACTTTCCCCTCAGCGCTACATAAACCTTCCTCACATAGTGGCCCCCAGCATAAAGGCTATACTTAGCACAGGTATTTATTCTCTCAGCCCAGCGTTATTGTGCTTTGAGTGGATGATTCTTTGGCTGTAAGAAAATGTGGAAAGTTGGATGTGAAGTTTTGCTCCAGAACGTGGAAAAGTTGTAAAACCGTGCAGCAATGGAACTGGGGGTGGGATCCTGCACTGTTGCTATTAAAACAAAAACCCCACCACACTTTGAGCGTATTGAAACAATATTACCTGATCAGAGATTGGTCTGAGATGCAGAAGAAGCAGGAATTATGTTTTTTGCTAAGCTGATGAACGGACTTCACCAGCTTAAGCAAATAATTTACCCTCAGCTACCTCATCTGTAAAATAGGAGGCATAGGCTGACCCACCTTTGTGATTTCTGGATAAATGTATTGTTAATGATCTTTGTGTTTGTTCCAGCTCCCACTGAGGTCGTTGGGATGTTTTTGCTGAATTTACTGGATCAGATTTTTTCTTTTTTTTTTTTGTTTTTTTCAAGTTTCTATTTGACTAAAAATCTTTTCTCTCAGATGTTTATTTAAAAAACTGCTTTTGTTTGCAGGTAGTTTGGCATTTTCCTTCTCTTCAGGATAGTAAATACTAAATATTAATTTACATGATTCCCAGTGAATGGACCTTTTGGGCTCAATCATGTAAATTAGTTTTTAAATGGCTGTGCTTGAAGTTCATGTAGTATAAAATTGCTTTACCATTTTTTTCTGTTTATAGAAAAGGACTGGTTTCATTTTATGTTTTATTACATAAATGTGAAATAAAGAACATGTTCAACTTGTGAGCGATCATATATTTTATTTTAGAATTATCACATAGGAATAAAATAAATTTAAATCCCTACATGGCACAATGGTCATATTTAAAAAGCAGTTGATACCTCATGGAGAACTTTGAAAAGCCCTCTGCTCAGAAACAGTTCTGCTCATATATCCTATATATAATGAATAAAAACCAGATCTTTGTTACTTTGGGAGTTCTTAAATTCTCCCTGCTAGAATACTCTTCAAGTATTTATCCAGATAAAGGTCAGAACAGAATTTGGTTCTTCGTCTTCTGTTCATGATAGCATCTATTAAGGAGTGATTTTAACAGCTGCGCAGTACCCGTGGCTGAAGGTGAGCCTTCAGGAAATCCGAGGGAATTTCATGGATGTGTCCTTAAGGAAATGCCTGAAGAGCTACTGATGCTTCCTCAGACTGTGGGAGACCTGTGCTTTTCCAGACACGTAGGATATCTGGGCATTTAAGGCCCTCTAGGTAAATTCTAGTGCTTCCTCAAATTGTGTATTGGTGGGGTGGGCTCTGTGTGTGGGATTATTTATTTATATATTAAAAAAGCATGTACCTGTGAAGCAAAATGGATATCAACCTGTTAAATAGGCCTCAGAAAACTCGCTTCTGGATTCTCTGTAGCTGTTCAGAGAGGTGGATGATATAGATGTTAAAGGCCTACACCTTTCAACGTATGTATTTTGTTTCCTCTTTAAACTTGCGTGTTACCACTTAACTCCCATTTCAGATAAAACAGCATTTTTGTGTAGTTCTTCAGCTAACGCATAGATGCCTGTGTCCTGAAAGAACAGAGAGGCTTGGTGCAAATAGTCACGTGCATAGCCTCTAGCCATAATCAGAAAGTTTCTTGTATGATCCAGGAGTCGATACCCTAGCTAAATATTGATTTATGTAATAGCGCTGTCTGTTCCAGTAGATCAGAAAAAGGAGCTGCGTTTAACACCTATCTATAAATCTATTTTTACCCAATGGACAGTAACTGTTTGGGGTTTTTTTTTTTTTTTCAAAGTATTGTTGTTTAGCCGTTTGTGGAATAAGTCTTGAGGCGTTAACCAGAGAAATGTCCTGCCACAGAACTAATTCTATCGAGCATCTCTTCTGTATGTCTAGGGCCATGCTATCTGGGTGACTTGCATTATATTGGTGACTTTTGCTTCTCAGAGTGACAGTGGTGGAAGGAAGTACCTGCATGGCTTCTCTGGGGGAGCTGAGGTTCTCATGGGTCTGTAATTCAGCCACCCTGGGGGGTGGGGAAGAGAAGGAAACAAGAACCTACGGAAGCTTTCTGGAGCACTGCTTTGGTTTGGAACCCTCCTTTCTTTCCTTACGAAAATACTGAGGGCCTAACTTAGGGCAACTTGAGGCTCCTGTCTAACTCAAGACCAGGAAACGGGAATTCCATGATGGAAGTTTGCCTTTAACCTTGTACAGCTGATCACTCTCTTAAGGGAACCTTCACCGTAGCTGGACGTTTACTCTCAAAAAGCCGCATTGCAACCTCACTGCTCAGAACCTGGAGCCTGCTGAAGTTCATGGTAGTCTTTCCCCTGGCTTCACTGGACTTTGGAGCAGGCCCTCAAGGCACTGAACTCTTTGGGACATCAATGCTATTTGCATATAAAGATTTTTCTTATATCTGACTTTGTCTGTAATGCTTGTTAATGATTAGCTACCAAGGGTCTGCTGTAAGATACACCTATTTCCATGGGTGAAATCAGCTGTGCCTTTGTCTCTACTTCTAAAGTCCTCTTTCTGATATTTTAAAATATTGATAAACAAAAGGAGTTTTTACCTGTAATTTGAAGAGCCTACATGCCAGACTCTTCTCAAAGAGCCTAGAGGAATGTGTATTTACTGCCCCTTCAGAATCCTACCATAAGTGGAATGATCCCATTCCATAGTCACATTTCAGTAATTGAAGACTGAGAGAGTGAGCTTCGAGGGCTTACCCATCCATATATATACGTATATCTAGTTCAGTCACAAGCTGTAACTATGCAAGGGATATTCTTGTTGTTGATAATGACAGACTTCTAATCTTTTTAGTTCTCTCTGTGAAATTCCATCATGCATGTTTGAAACGAGAAGAATCCCTGAAAATGCAGACAAATATCTGCCTGCTGATCTATCTATCTAGAGACTAAATATTGGAAGAGTGGTCATTTAGATCAATCTTGTGCCTCAGTGCTCACATTAGAACAAAAAAAAAAACCACTCTTGAAAAATTACTGAATTCTCCTTGCAGTGTCAGGTTCCAAGATAATGATGTGTCTGTGTGTGAAAATATTAAATTGCAATAACATGCAGAGTGAGTGGCTTTCTGAATGGGGTATTCAGTTCACAGCTTGGACTATACATAAAGCTAGTGAGTGACAGAATACAAATGGTGTCATAAAACATCAGGGGAATTTACAGCCAGTCTCAATCTTTTTGATCTACATTCTATCCATGGAGCTCCCTCAATCTATCTATCTTTAGTTAATGAAACAGTTAAACATATTTAATTATTTATCACTGTTTAATGTCAGGAGTTATCAAAACAGATTGCGTTTCCGCCCCACACACTTAAAGGTATTAGAAGAACTCTAAATTGTATGTACTAAAGTCTGGGATGTTTCCCGTCCAAAGATAATGCTTTAAAAGGCATCTCTGCATGCAGACATTTTTAACTCGCAATTATTTGGTGAAAGCAGACCCTTTCATTTCTTGGCCCGAGAGCATGCTTTATTTCTAAAACTTTGCTGCTTTCTTACACAAACTGCTTTTATTCTTCATAGAAAAAACCAGGGAAATGAGAATTCAGTTTCACTCAAGATGAGAAATGAAATGTAATGGGGCTGTTCTTAGGGTACAACTCGACCCACCTCTCTGATACGGCCCAACAACATAGAGCCAAATTGAAAAATCATTCAAAAAGTAACTAACTCCGCTATGCCCACCCTCTTTGCGTCTAGAGATCAGCCCCAGCAGGGTCTCTAGAACTCTGTTAACGATCATGTCTAAAGGCAGCGTGCCACGTGTTCTGTGGCTTCCCGCTGTCTGCGTCTTCTCACATACGAATGTACGTATGCGTATAAAATATTTCCCAAAAGTTCTCTAAGCAGACCCTTGAAGCTGACACCCCTTCTGAAATGTCAGGTGCAGGTCGTCCAGCTACCCTGCGGATCTCTTGTTTCATAGAAGGAAATTTCAGCATTGCAAACCTCCCAGGACGTCAGGTTCTTGCTCTCCTCCCCTCCTCCCCTCTCCCCCCAGCAGAGGTGTTAATCGTCACCCTCTGAAGGTTGTGTTGAGCTGCTAAAAGCCACTGTTTGTTACTGAATCTCATCTGCTAATTCTGGGCTGGAGGTAGGTGTTTGGGATCTCCCTCTGCCATGCCACCTGGGTCTTCTCTATTGGCAGCTTTGATAAGAAATCATTCTTTCTTCTCTACCTAAGCTCTCTCTTTACCAGTGGTTTTAAATTGCTTTCCACTCCTGACAGACTACCCTCGTTCAAAGAGAAATGTGGAGGAGGTTGATGGTTCTAGTAAGTATTAGGAGTCCATTACCAGAGGACTGAATCCCGTCGGGATCTCTTGGGAGACACCCCTCCTTGGCCCACCAAACAGAGTCTGGCATTGTGAGTGGAAGGGGCAGGGGGATAAAGGAATCCAGCCTCGCTTTGCTCTGACAAAGAAACCTCAATACTTTTATTCAGCGGAAAATGGAATAATACTTCTGGGTTTGCTTTGAAAGCCACAGCCACTGGCTACTTGACGCACTGCGGATGGTTTCCGTACGAGGAAGAGCTTTTTTTCAAGGGGAGAGGACTTTACACGTGAAATGAGATTAAAGGCATCTCTGTGCCAACATGTTAAACATTTTGGGGTTTACAAGAAGTATCAGTGTTTCATTGCAGCCATGTGCCAGTCAGGAATAAAGCCCCCGCTGCACTGCTGTATAGCACCACTCACCGCACAGATGTGTAGGAAGCAACCAAGCCTGCTGGAAATAAAAGTTTATTATATGTCATGTTCCCTTTAAAATGCACCTTGTAGTAATGTTCTTTTGGTAAAGGTAGGTTAGGGACTACTCCAGATATTGCAGCACTCTTTTCTAAGAGTACTTTTGTATAGCTAAGTGGTGCCCCTGCATCTTTAAGGTAGCCTACCATAAAAAAAAAACCCTACCAACTGCAGAAAAACACTTGAGCAATGTAATCCCCCTTGCTTTTGCATGTAAGAAAAGGCTTCATATTGTAAATATCGGTAAGAACACATGAGCTAAATTTGAAAGCATTGGGGTTTTTCATGTCTCCATTTCTGATGCCTTTAAGTCCATTTTAAATCATATTTCAGGGAGACGAAACGCACATTAGAAGTGGAGTATGCCATTACAGCAAGGCGTGAAACTCTCTGTTAATGGGAGTACGATACTGGAGTTGGCATATTGGCATCCAGCTTTGAAATACTGTGCTCTCTGGTGTTTCATTTCCCATTTGGAAAGGTGCTAGTACAGTGGTGATTATATACCAAGAGCTAATGAAAAGTGATGGTGGGCCAAGCTGAGATCTGCTGTAAGCAGCAGATGCTGCCTTGCTGGGCTGTGCCCTCCGATCGGGGCTTTACTGGACCGCGGCAGGGACAGAAGTGTTGAGAGGCGACAGAGTCCACTCCCGCTGTGGATTTACGCGTCTGGGAACTGCCTTCGATTTTATTTTGTTTAGTTTCTATTCTGTCAAGAAAGGGGAAAAACTCACCAGAGCATCCGCTGGTTCAGTGTATCACCTTTTGTGATTTTTCAGTGGTGTAGGCCACAAATTCACTATGCTGTCAGATTAATTAGCGTTTTAGATTTTATGGCTACAGCTGATGAAGAGCAACATTTTTAATGCAAGGTGTCAGAGCCAGAGGAAAAGATTTTTAGTATCGGAAATGGACAATGAGGTGCGTCAGGTAAGGTTTTCTGCCTTCAGTGTCTTGCAGGTAGTTGAATGATGTAAATAAGGGATGTTGTAGATAAGTGGACTCGGGTCTAAAATGAGGAATTCCCCATTGCCTGTGGGGTGGGAGCTGCTGGGACAATGTCCACAATGAAATACCCACCCTGCATGGACTAGGAAAATAGTTTTGACGGCTGCAGTCTTAGTTTTGGTCCTGAGCTCTTCAGTAAATGTGTCTTTCAGAGCAAGTAGCATCGTTTATGCGGCTAAAGTTATGCTTGTAGTGAAACATTTGTGTAACGGAGCCCAAGCTTATGGTCCTCTGTCCCCATGTGCCCACTTCTCGCTCTAAAGAGAGTAGGTAGAATGAAGGTAAGGGAGGGAATGGTGAAAAAGGCACCGCTCTCAAAACAGCTATTTGACGTACACCTTTTTCTCTGCATTACATGGACTCTTTTTTTGCCAAATCTTTCTCACTGCCCTTTCTTATCTGACTTCCAAAAATCTATTGCTGGTTTCTGTTTTAAACAGTGTAAAGTTGTGTTGGGAAGTATTGGCCATTTTTAAATGCAACTAAAATTATGGTGACCCTAGACCCTCCAAAAGTGGGCCTGGGAGATTCGGGATTGTTTGTTCTTGCTGCTAGCTGCCGTCTTAAAACTAAATAAATATACAGCTAAAATCCAAACTTGATTTTTTGAAATGCATGAGCCAGGTCATGCAGATCACAGTGAAGCCATTTTTTTCCTGTCCTCTAGAATTGATATTTTCATTTCTAATCCATTAAAAATTGTAATAATTCTGGTTGTCATACTCCTTTGGACCTGGAAACGCGTGGTAAAAGCAAATGCTGTTCTCATGGCTTGTGCTGCACTGGGCCATGGGAGGAGCTTCTCTGCTTGCATTCAGAAAAGGACAAAATCATCAGAATTTTGTGTATCTGTATGAGAGAGAGATTGGCTTCGGATTCCCTTCAGACTACAGCTGTTACTTGAGTGGGTCCAATTTCCTTTTAGTTTTGTGCCTTGGAACCAAGAACTGGTACTTGTTAAGACAAACACTTTGAGAATATTGTTATTCCTCTTCATCTTTCTCCCCTGTGGGGCAATGGGCTTGCTTAGATCCTTTGCTACAAGCTTGGTGGTACCCGAGACATTTAAAGGATTGGAACAATTGCTGTCCGAGGCCCCTATCTGTAGGATCAAGCCCTTTCTGATGCCATCTTGGTTAAAACAGGCTATTTTGTTCCTGTCAAGCCATGGTGTCTGGAGAAAGCAGCTCTGAAACGAAGCCATCCTTGCGTAGCTTACCCAGCCTGTATGAGCTGTGGTCAGAATTGAGGCTTTCTTCCACCTATTCAGGCAGGTGATCTGCATTGCTGGCACTGGCGCTACATAGAAATTGCAGAGCTATTGAGAAGCAAGGCGTATCTTGACGTGTGCACGCCTCAAGAAGTTCTTATTACCAAAGGAAGGTCAAAAATATAGTCTTGTTTTTTTCTGTGCTGTGTTGCCTGATATCTGAAACTGTCCCGTGAAAGTAACCCCTTAGTCCAGCCTTTCCCCTTAGTCCAGCCTTTCCCCTTAGTCCAGCCTTTCCCCTTGGCGTTTTCCTGATGTGCTGCAAACACACGGAGTGAGCTGTGTGGCACAGAGCAGATCTGAGCAGGCGTTTACCTCGGAGGTCAGTCCTGTGGACAGATCTTTCTCTGGCATGGTAGGGAGGTTATTTATAGTACTACAGATGTCTTGATGGAAGAAAAATCAGAGTCCATAATGTCATATTAAAAATATTGATAAATTATTGATTATTATTTAGCCCAGGCTTCAAGTGTGAGTAACCAGTTTCCATAAATCACCTGATTCCTCCGGGACTCTAGTGAAGTGGAATGTCACTGTTCGGGCAGGTTTCATTTAGGAAGTAAGAACCTGGCTGTGTTTCAGAAAGCGTCGAGTGAGGCTGATGTTCAATGCCAGCTACTAAGGCTGACACAAATGCAGAATCCAGCTGCTCATACGGTTTAGCTGCTGCTTCTCTGCCAAGACAGGTGATAATTTCTAAATGGTTTTGATGTTTGAGTAAAAGGTTGCTCAAAATAGGATCTCTTGGTAAACATATTTGTAACTCTAAACACACCGCGCTGACTCCCGAGGCATAATTCCTCTAAAGCCAGGGCAGCTGTACCGGCGATGGTACCACCTCTAAGGGTGAGGAGCCGTACAGGCCCCCCAGGTCAGTGCTCACTACTCACTCAAGGAAAGCATCTTTATTTTAAAGGTTACTGCCGAAGGAATTCTGTCTACACAATTATTGTAGGAGCAGTTTCTGGCAAAAAGAGTTCTTGTGAGTCAAGCACTGGAATTTGAGAAACGGTGTCTTGGGCTGCTATGGAGCTGATTTGCTCTGTGATAAATAGACAACATCTAACTGGCT
>NW_009258620.1:44721-50383 GCF_000687185.1 Egretta garzetta | reverse complement strand
GGAGAGACCAGCTTTAAAAGGCAAAATCCTGTCTGCAAGGGAAACAAATTGTGACAGTTATTTTGCAGTTGCAGAAAAAGCCTGGATTCTGTCCCTATACCTTGAACTAAACATCGTAGAGAGATGTAAGAAGAGAAGTTAGAATTAAAATGAATTCATGGCTAAAATGAGATCTTTCTCATTTTGATGGGAACAATCTGTCTTGTATTTTTGTAAGGGTATTTAAATGTCATTAATTACTAATTTTAAGGTATTATTTTGTTGAACTTCAAAAAGTGTTGGTTCTGAAAACTTCTGTACAGAAGAGGAAGCAAATTGTTGAAAGAAAAAAATAATCCTACCATTGACCTAGGAGTCCGATACTTATTCCTGTTATTTCTTGGTTTCATTTCTTGCTTCTCTCCTTCACTGCAAGAACGTCTGTCTTCCGTTTGCTGTTTCCACGCTAGGAGAGGGAAAGGGCTATAGTATTGTCCCTGTGTGCTACTGATTGATTTTTATTAAAGCCCTGTCACCCAGAGTCACTTGGCTACGTGCTGATTTTGCTACAGACAAGAAAAAAAAAACCACAACAAAAGAACCCAAACAAACCCCAAACCCACCACTGCAGTGAACCGAATGCAACTTCCACACTTGATCTAGATGAAAGCCTGAAGAAAGCAAAACCAAACTGAATCCTGAGCAGATTTCCTGGGAGACAGGAGATGCGTCAGTGAGGAACGGCAGACATTTTCCACGTTAGGATTGCTTGATGTGATGTAATATATTGATGTAATTGCCCTTGACATGAGGTGGAGGGACTGGTCATGTACAGCTGCCTTCCCTGTGCTTCCTTCCCCCGGCTCCATCGCGGGTGTCATACCCACAGTTCCCCCCATTTTAGACCAACCGTATCATTCTGCAGGGACCTGGCTCAGAGTTTTATGTGCTTTGGGGCTGGCTTTACTGCGAGAACATTGTGTGAGTGATTCCCTGTGCAGGTTTTTTTGTAGGCCGAACAGGTTTGGATAGTTTGGAGGAATCCCTAGTCTCTGGCAGTTACCGGAAGCAAATGCCAAAGCTTTTGAAGTCTCACTGTTTACATGCAGCATGAGTTTCCCATTTGATTAAACAAATGATGCTTTGCTTAATTTGTCTATGTTGGCTATTTTTATGAAATATGCACTTAATTAAGAGAAATACAGAAACATGTTTATTCTCAAGATTTATGCGAAAAATGAGAACCCCACTGAAATTTCCAGTAGTGAAGCAATTAAGTAATGGAATTCCACAGTATAAACATAGTATAATTCAACTATAAAAACGATGTCTAAGTAATGTTAATGAGCTGACTTGAAGCTACAAAAGCTAGAAAAGTTCACAGTTACAGATGAAAATTGAATTTGTTCTGAATTGTAACTGAAATAAAGTTAGTTTGCATGAGGAATAGTCTGCAGTCCCAGTCCAAGCTCTGTCCGTGTGTACAATATGTCAAGCTAAACGTCAGCTAAACGTCGGGGTAGCGAAACTGGTCAGGACTGTCTCCAGGTTTTGTTTGTGTAGCTCTGATCCATAACAGCATTATTATACAAATCATAATTTGCTCAACTGGTAAAGTGTGTTTGCTGAGAGTTGAGGGAACAGGAGTTCTGTGAAGAAAATGACTTTACAGTTTTACAGGGCTTCTTATGAATTACCAGTTCCAAGGAGCAAACAAGTCAGGTTCTTGGTGATTTCTTGTTGAAAGCTTGCATATGCAGCCATCCACAAAAAAAAAACCCAAACCAAAAAAGCCCCAATGCCTCCAGAAAACAAAAGAACGAAACCCTCTTTCTCTGCAGTCAGAGCCCCCAGGTAACTTCATGGTTTGGACTGACAGTTTGCAAAATTTGCAGTTGCTTGTTTAAATATTTTTCACAGTAACTACTTATATATTCTATTTGCTGAAATGTAATGCAGAGTCTGCGAGCCATAAATCAGTAGTCATGTATGTAGAAAAAAGCTCAAACCAATCTGATGCCTTGGCAGGGTTCCAACTTGAAAATTGACAAAATTGGTTTTTTGGATTTAAACTTGAACTCTGAGTTTATCTTGAAATTTGGCAATGTTGGAGCAAATCTTGTAGCTGGCCGTGTTCACCTCCGTTTTCTCTGTAGCCTCCCCCTCCCACCGCTGGTTTGCGATGGCGTCATTCAGTAGCAGAAAGGGAACAGGGCCTCTGCAGCGGCACGTTTTGAGGGCCTAATTTGAGTGGTAGGATATTCTTTTCCTTTGCCACTAATGCTGACCCGAGTCTTTTCTCTGCTAAATTCTTATCTCTTTTGGTAGGTTTCTTCAAAGCCTTTTTCCAGAGCATTAACTAAGTAGTTTGCTGTGAAGGTGTGTGTTTCCAGTGCTGGGGTGAATTCTACCAGCCACAGCCGTGCAAAGCTTAGGCTAGCGTTCCTTCTAAAGCTGCGTTTTGAGCCGGGTCCGTGGGGATTTCGCTGCACTCTGGCCTCCATGCTACATTTTCTTTTCTTTTCTCATTCCACTTCAGAATGTTGTTTCTATCACCTTCTCAGCCTAGTAAATAGCACGCTGAAGATTTATGATGTTTAAACTTTTAATGCCATGACATATTTTATATATTTTTCACAGTATTATTCAGACGTGTTATGTTATGGTTAGTTCAGGTTCTAGTGCAACTGCTCTGAGGAACTCTTTCCTTGTGGGTAGTTCCTCTTTGCCAAATAGTATTTGCACTTGCTTCAGAGGAGGAGGAAAGGAATGTTCCATAAATGTTGTACAGGATTAAGATTGTAGATGGCCAAACCATTATGAATGGAGACTAAAAGCCTGAACCTGCAGCCCAGAGGAACCAGGAACCGGAGTTCTCATTTGAGGGGCAATCTGTGCTTGCTGCTTCTAGGCTTCCCCAGGGGTCCTGAGGAGGGAAGCGGGTGCAGAGTCAGTGCAGTAGTTCAGGTGGACATGAGAGTTTTCATCGTGTTTGCTTTCGTGGGACTTCTCCCTATGGCTCAGGCAGCTTTGCTGACTGCCCCCCCCAGTGTTCCAAGCCCCCCCGTGCCAGGGGTTGTGCTGCGGTAAAGTGGTTGCCTTTCCTTCACCACTGGGATTGCCTGCTTCTGGTGTTGGGAGGGGGATTTCATCGTGAAAATACACAGGAAGACATACAGGCAGAGTTGAGTAAGCAACACACAATGCTGAGAAGGGCTGTATTCAGCTTTCATTTTGGGAAAAGTCCTGGTCTTTTCTCTCACGTTGGCCTTCTTGAGTATATGACTATTAAAAAGAAAAGAAAACAAAAACCCCACCTCAAATTAATTAGTTGTGGGGCACATCTGCCTGCCCTGAGTTACTTTCACAGTGATACTAATTCTTCTGTGAAGTTTCATGAGTTTATAAAACATTAAGTACTTCTAAAAGAACAACAAACATTGTTCTCCCCTCACACAGATCCTAAAACCCAGCTACCAGATGGACCAAGGCCTGCACCCAGCAAGGGAATATTAATTTTGATGGAGAGAGGCTTAGTGTTCTGGGTATTAAATTTATATGCCTTGGGAAATGCAGCACAGTAGATGTGTGTTTGTACTGAGTAGTGTCTTTGTTTTTCACATATAAAAACAGTAATTAAAATATAATGTAAAAAACTGAAGTATGCTGGTTACATTTTAGTATGCTGCTAAGGTAAATAAAAATGAAACAAAAGAGATATATATTGGGTCATTAAAAGTGCATTGTTAAATCGCTTTATGCCACAAAATTTCCGAATTAAAAGCTGAACAGAAATACATCTGGAATTGGACACAAAAGCAGATTACTGTTACTTTATCCGGAGTTCTGCATTTAGTCTATGGTTCATTTGCGCTGCCGGTAACCACTGTGCGGAGAAACACAAGCAAGCCCAGCTCCTGGAACTGTACCTTGCAAAACTTCCTTTTTACAACATCTCCAGTGGTCCAGCATAACCCCTAGCAGTTTTACCCTAAGGCTTGGAGATCTGAACTCCATATGCTGTCTGGTGCTTTGGATATAAGGTCCCTTTTAATACGTTCAAAACAGAAACAGCTTGGAATATTAACTTAGCTGTGCCTTACAGCTTACAGTGTGTAATGAGAAAAGTAGACAAGCTGTCAAACTTAGCAATTAAGACTGATCCTTTACAATTTAAAATGTGGAATATCGCATATAAAACCGAACTATTTGATGTTGTTTAATCAAAGCATGGGCAAACCAGCATGGGCTTACAATAGCAAATCAGCACCAGCTTATTTCGATTTTATCTTCTGTGTAAGCAAGCGTGTGACCTCCCTTACGCTTTTTGGGACCAATGCAGTGCACGCATTTCATTGTTGCAGCCCTTCGTGGCCTATCGGTCAAAGCAGGTGGCTGGGCTGGAGGGGGACCTGTCCCCTCCAGAGCTGCAGAAGGTATTCCAGGTACCTAGCCCATGGAGGTGGTACCCTCCTGGGGACGGAGGGTGCGCCTGCAATGCAGCCTGCATGCTTGGCATCGAACTTTGAACCCTGTGCAAGAACAAGTTCTCTGCACAGGGGATAGACTGGTGTCTGGGGGGTGCTGTCCATGTTAGAAACTGGGCATCTTTGGAAACTGAGAAGGTAGACTTCTCACTGATCTGATGGAAACAGACTGGAGCCTGGAGCAAAGCAAAGCACCCTTCCTTCAACAGCAACCTAGCGAGCTTGTGCTGACTTAGGACAACCATGGGGTTCTGAGTATCTCCCTTCATCCATTTAGGGCACTGCAGAGCGGCTGTCCAGCACAGGGTGGTCATCTTGGCAGCTTTGGAAGGCTTAATCCAAAGCCCACCAAAAACCATAACGATATTTCCATTGGAGTCATCCAGTTCTGGATTTGTTCTTCAGTATGTGAACGTGATGGCTCATCCTCAGTCCTTGAAGTATTGGCCTCCTTAATAATAAATGTCTTTCTGGGCAGAAATCCAGGGTTGAAGGCCTAGGGTGCCATAAAGGTTACAAAAGGTCACTTTATCGCCACTGTATTGCTTTATTGGTATTTGGTATTTATTTAAGTCCCTTCCAGAATCTTCTCCTAGTCTTCCTGGCATAGGATATGGCCTCCTTGGTAAGGAGAGAGGGGAAGAAAAAAAAAAAAATCTTTCTTTGTGCCACTATCCCCCTGAAGAGAAAGCTTAACATCTGATTTAAGTTTACTGAAATAACAACAGATGTTTATCTTGTATTGTATGGCACATGGCACTACATCTCATAAACCCCCTCCTGGAGCTTAAAGCAGAGTTTCTGGTCCCTCATTTGGACACTTGCAGGCTTTGTGCTCTTTTTTAAATGTTTTCATTTCTCCGGAGCTTAATCTGCTACCAAAGTATTTATAAGTATCACGTTATAAACCGTGAAATGAGGAATAGCAAAGGAGATTTTCAATACTTCCTTCCACTAAGCACAGGACTATGCAGCTACTTACCTGCAGCCTCAAATAATGAAAAAATTGTGCAAACTTTCTGCAGTTTTTCATTAAGAAGAGTCCACTTGGGGTATGGGATTGTGAACAGAAGAAGAAGAAGAAAAAAAAATCATGCCTTGGGAAAGCAAAAACTGGGGAGGAAAAATGTAAGGACAAAAAAGTCTGTTTTTCTGGGGCTTGTGAGAAGTGAAACGCTTCCACTTCTAAAATCTCT
>NW_009258620.1:14411-44100 GCF_000687185.1 Egretta garzetta | reverse complement strand
GTTGAAGGCCTAGGGTGCCATAAAGGTTACAAAAGGTCACTTTATCGCCACTGTATTGCTTTATTGGTATTTGGTATTTATTTAAGTCCCTTCCAGAATCTTCTCCTAGTCTTCCTGGCATAGGATATGGCCTCCTTGGTAAGGAGAGAGGGGAAGAAAAAAAAAAAAATCTTTCTTTGTGCCACTATCCCCCTGAAGAGAAAGCTTAACATCTGATTTAAGTTTACTGAAATAACAACAGATGTTTATCTTGTATTGTATGGCACATGGCACTACATCTCATAAACCCCCTCCTGGAGCTTAAAGCAGAGTTTCTGGTCCCTCATTTGGACACTTGCAGGCTTTGTGCTCTTTTTTAAATGTTTTCATTTCTCCGGAGCTTAATCTGCTACCAAAGTATTTATAAGTATCACGTTATAAACCGTGAAATGAGGAATAGCAAAGGAGATTTTCAATACTTCCTTCCACTAAGCACAGGACTATGCAGCTACTTACCTGCAGCCTCAAATAATGAAAAAATTGTGCAAACTTTCTGCAGTTTTTCATTAAGAAGAGTCCACTTGGGGTATGGGATTGTGAACAGAAGAAGAAGAAAAAAAAATCATGCCTTGGGAAAGCAAAAACTGGGGAGGAAAAATGTAAGGACAAAAAAGTCTGTTTTTCTGGGGCTTGTGAGAAGTGAAACGCTTCCACTTCTAAAATCTCTGTATGTTTTACTGTGAAAATAGTGAATGCCCATAGTTGGTGTAACTTTTTAATATTTATACATTCAGATATTTAATTCCATTCATTGCAACTGTAGAAAACTGCTGCGTGACAGGAATGACAATTTTCTTCCAGCACCGATCTGTAAGTGTTTGTAAAAATGTCAGTATTCTCGTGGAAACAGTAGTGAAATTCAGACTGGTAATTTCATGCGACTCTTCCTGATGCATTAGAGGATTAATGCTGGGCTAAATAGAGATACTATACCTGTCAGAAGGCAAGACGCTAGTATTTCACGTGGCAAAATAAATAGCAGAGATTGACAAGATGCAGCTAAAGAAGCCAGTGGCTTGGGAGGAAGAAAAGCAAGTAAACATCCTGATGTTGCACAGCTGGTGTGGTTCTGGTAAGCCCAGCATGGAGCTCAAAAGGGACCTGTAATATCTCAGAGGAGGTAAAGAAGGGTAGAACAGAAAGCCAAGGGGTAATTTAGTTGCGAACGGAAAAGAGGAAGCACGTTGCTTATGCACCTATTCGCTTTGCTTTAGGTTTAATTGCTCTTTCCCAGCAAAATGAGAGGCTGGAAGGCAGAGCAGGCAAGATGACCGCTCCTGGTTGACTGTGTCCCGACATCTTTCACTGGAGATTCAGACAGACAGTATCTATGCAGCAGATTCCTTCCTCTCCGCAGAATATTCTAGAGATGCCATGTTACAGACTTCAATTGAGACAGATTTTTATTTTTCTAGATATTTCTGAGCTCCGCTGACCCATGAACGTTGTGGCTTCTTTTTTAACATACTCTCTGAAGGCATGGTTTATTTTATGTTCGAATAAATGCAGTCCTCCTTTGTTTCCTCCGCTGAATTCTTTATTTATTATTTCCTAAAATGATTTGATTTTCCCCCTCCTTCAAAACACATATGATTGCAATAAGCAGATACAAAATAGAACCAAGAAACAAAAGGCTGAACATGCTGATAATGTACATTTGGTTTGTATTTATCGTTTTAAGATGTGTTTTAATTGGTTCACTACCAACATCCTGTAACTTTCGGTCAGTCAGAAGAGAAACCTGTTTCATTTTAAAGTTAGTTCATTCCTTCCCTCTTTCAGCTGAGTGCAGTGGGTAAGACCCTACTGTAGTATCTTCAAATTTAATTTCATTAAAACATTTAAATAAAGAGGATTATAATACATCTTGTTCTGCTATTCTCCGTTGATGATTAGGGGCTGGATTTCATTGTGAAATGGGTTTTTAAAAGAACAACGCAAAACACATTTTGTTGCTTTGTAACATAAACCTTCATGCATAATTTCTAACGAAAATGTGCAACTATAAGCCTAAACAGTCCGCCTGTTACTCCAGAAGCTCAGTCTGTTTAGTTTAATGAGGAGAAAGTGAAAAGGTGACCTGACTGCCATCTTAAAGTCCTTACCTGACAACTAAATTTGACCCAACGGACTAGAGGTTAGACGACATCCGATTTAATACAACCCTTTATTAAAAACAAACAAACAAAAAAAGTAGGGATCAGAGAGAACAGCATTGGAAGAGTGATCTGAAAGATCACCTCGTGTGTCCTCCTGGACAATGGCAAGATAAATTTGCCTATCTGTTTCTGCCAGATGTTTGTTGAGTGTGTTCTTAAAAACTGCCCGGGACAGTGTTTCCGTGCTTGGACAATTTGCCAGTGACTTGAAGTTTATTGCTGACAGTTTAAACACTGAGGTTTGATGCCTCCTAAAAGGTCTGCATGTACCAAACAGGAATTAATTTGAGGAAGTCTTGTTCTGTAGGAGGCCAGCATGGAAAACAACACCACAGTCCCTTTTGACCTTGCTTTTCATGAGGTTAGTGTCACTATTATTTTGGACCATCTATCTTCAAGCTATAATTTTGGATTAGCAGTTTTCATAAATATTTTATATTTTGAAGGGTAAAAGTGTCCTTTTGCTCTTGCTAAAATCAGAGCTAAATAAAAAAAGCTAGGCCTGGAAGAGGACAGTCGCATGTATTTCTACCTTCCACCTCATCGCAACACACTTTACGGAAAGTCTTGCCTCTGTTTTGTAAATGATTGTTCCAAAAGCTGTACTTAAACACAAGACTTCTGGGCTTGATCAACCCCGAAAGAGTGCCTGCGTCCGGCGGGGTTTGCAGGGTGCTCTTAAATGGGGACTGACCACCACAACTGAGGTCAAAGCGAGAATTGTGTGGGTGATGAGGGTCCTCTGTCTTTGTCGGTTTTGGCCTTTGCCCCCAGTGGCTTTCGGACGATTTCATAACTGTTGCTGTCTCCTCTCGGGTAACTCTGAGCCAGAGATGACCGGGGTTTCATGCAGACAAACTCTCTCTTCTGTGGGGGGAAAAAAGGTGTCCCTGAACAGCCGCTCTCCTGTGTGATAATGAATGTTTCTGCTGCTGTGGTAAAACTGTTTAATGTGGTTAGTCCAAATCAAGAAGTTTATTAACAGAAGTGGTGAGGTGGTGGAATTACCTGGAAGTTTACCTTGGTTAGTGTCACACAGTAGTGCGGAGGCCAGGAGGAGGACCCGCGGGAGCTACCGGAGCCCGGAGCAGGGCACGAACAGCACCGGGGCCTGGGCAGGCTGGGGGATGGAGCCCAAGGGAGACGGGGGTGCCTGGGGTGAGCTGTGAAAGATTTGTCCCTGAAAACCAAGCAGCTTTGAAGGTTTCAAAACTAAGGTCTTGAAAAGGAGTTTTTGTGTCTTTAGTGAGGGTGAGTAGTTGGACACTATTTGGAAAAACATACGGAAACTTTTGTTTTAATAAAAGTTACGGAGTTTCCCTTTTCCATTTGACTACTGGAAGTGCGGGGAAGGGGAAAGATGGAAAAATATTCAGTTTGTTTGCCGGCCAATTTGGTCAAAAAGAAAAAACTGGGAAGCGTCTTTTTCCATAAAAGTTCTTGCTGAAAGCCCCTATCCAGCTCTGCTGTGACTGAGCCCCAGCTCTGCGGGGAGCTGGGACCCAGAGATTCCCATCTCACCCAGACGTTTCTGTGATTTTGCAAAAGAGGGAGGTGGAAAAGCAGTGAAATGAGCAGGATTCAAGTCACAGTTTGGAAGGCCTGAGTTAAAAATGAAGGGCCAATATGGCACTACTATGGTATGTAGAGTTGAGTTATCCCTCAGGCGCTGTGATGACAATATAAAACAAATACAGAATCATTTATTTAGTTCAGCATGCTGGAAGTTTGCCAAGTCCGTACTAATTATATTGTATCTTGGTTTTATCATATATATTTTAAATGATTTGTTATGCCAAAATGGCCGGACACTTTTCCCCAGTATCCTATTACTAGTTTAGGTTTCTGACAGTCTTCTCACTTGTATTGATTTTTTTTTTTTCTGTTGTTTTCTGGAAACCAGTCTTTTTTGTTACCTGCTACCATAGCAATGCTGCTTATTCAAGTTCTCAAAAAGTGCGTAAGAAAGGAGGAAAAAAAAGGCTGAAGTGTATCATGAGACAAACACACCCTGCAGTGTATTGGTCTGTGGCTTACATGCTGACTGCGTGAACCTGTAGTGTGTATTTTCCCTTTTGGAAATAATATGAGCTTTACTGTCCATGCAAAATTTGCAAAGAGGGGCAGTAAAGCAGAGCCAGCTGTACAGCAAAGGAAATAGCTTTTCTCTTGTAATAGGCAGTGAAGAGGTAGGTAAATGTCTTTGAAAGTGGAAGGCAAAGGAGGGGTGGGGTTTGGGCCAGAGCATTGCAGAACTTGGAGAGAGAAGAGCTGAAGCGATGGAAGATAAGAATAAAGAGGATGCAAAATATGATCAGATGCAGAAGGAGAATAAGGGGAAAAAAGTGGCTAGGATAAATGAGGTCAAAGGGGCACAAAAAATAAGAAGTGGAGTGGAGGGGGAGCATTTCTGTGCTACAGTTTTTCATGAGGTTTTTTAAGAGACATCATTTTAAAACTTTAGCAGGAAGAACCTCAAAAGCGATTAAATTTTATTATTTCAAGGACAATCAGATTTAGATTGAATTTTTTTTTCCATACTGAAACTTTTCACCTTGAAAGCTTTAATAGGGCAAGAGGTGATTCTCGCTGCAGAAGCAGATGATGCATGGTCACAAGAGGTTCCAGACTGCTAAAGTGCCTGGCGTGCTGCGTTTAGGTCGGGTCTCTCCTGGAGCACACTGTCGCACAGCCCGTGCTTCTGTGCACAGAACCCTTCATTGCCAGCCAGAGATTTTTGCAAAGGATAGTGGATCTTCAGCGTGGCTCAGGAAGAATAATTTTGCTGTAACTGCCCATCAGATGCTCTGTGCATATCCAGTTCACGGGAGGAGTCAGTCACCCAAAGATGACAAAGGGGTCCTTACTCTCGAGGACTGAGATGCTGATGAAACGCTCTTTGAACTGTTTGCAGTTTCTTTGGTTTCTTTCTTTTTCTCCTTTTTCTCTCCTTGTGGGTTTTTGCTTTCTTCCGAAGAACAAAAGAGTGACTTCCCATGCAGATCTGGCCTGTACAGGACAAGGACTCTTTTGAACTATTTTACATACGGTCCCTATTCAAAAGACTCTTGCAGCTTCCTAAGGAGCCCTGGCAATGTTACATTTGGGTAAGGGCAGAGCGAGCCTCTCTTAGGAGGAGAACAGCGATCCCAACTGACCAAATACACTGAAGGGATTCCTGAGTGAATGTGGCAGGTTTGCTTTGCCGAGTTTCATAGAGCCCCAGTCAGTCGTCCTAGGGGTGAAATAGAGGTGGATACTGAAATTCTCATGAATTTTAGTTTACCCATCTGAACATATGTAATAGAATTGCTCTTCGTTAGTATTAGTTACTGTTACACTTTCTATTATACTAGCGTGTGCGGCTTCCTGCTGGGTCTTTTTTTCTGCTGAGTCTGAGGCCACTGCTGCCAAGAGCTGTGTCCAGAGTGGAAGAGATTTCAAACTAGAGCTGGTCAAAACACCTTTGGCCTGTTTTCCACGCAATCTTCTCAAACATATAGTTTCTTTAGCATGGAGAAGAAATCCACTCTTACTCAAAAAAAGGCTTTTTTTTTTTTTGTGGATAAAAATAAAAATAAAACATACTGGTATTTCCTTCCCATAGGACCTGAACATCTGGGTGGATGTTCTTTGCCAATTCTCCCCTGAAAAAGTTTGTATCGAAGAGGAAATTGTCTTTGTGCAAACTTATCCAGCTCAGATAACTTTGGGGAGGGTGGGGTGGGTGTCAAGCTCTATTGAAAGCTAAGTACAAGGTGACAGGAAAGTGATACCGAATATGATGAAAATAAAATGCAAGTGAATCCAGAGATGGGAGTCTTACAAGTGACCATGCTGTTCTCCTGGCTTTTTATGTGGGGAAGCCATGCCCAGTGTGGAAAAAACTGCGGAACTTGTGCTTGGCAGGGTTACTTGAGACTTACATTCATGGAGACAGCACTGATGATTTTGGATTGCGAGGTGGTTGCTGTCCTTCAGGAACTTTGCTGGTTGATTTACAAACAGAGCGAGCGTGTACGCTGAAATGGCTGAGAAATCTAATCCTCGCAGTACGGGGGGTGCCTGTGCCAGCTGGTCACCAAGGATGCATTTCATCCTTTGCAGTACTTAAGTCATGTTTAGCAGGTCAGTAGATGGTTAGCAAAAGCTTGGCTTGATAAGAAGTTGCCTAAATTAGGCTAATGATGGGTTCTCCTGGGTAATGCAGGGGAGAGAAAGTTCAAAGCCTGGTATTTATGTGCGCAAAGTCCAAATACCTGCCAAGTCTCTTTGATGAAGTGTCTTTGTCAGAACGATTAAATGAAGGTTAAAAAGGCCAGACCTTTTCTCAACATATTTAACTTGCTCTTTCTTTCCTCTTTTCAAGGTGTCTTCATGTTACATTT
The DNA here is from genome assembly GCF_000687185.1 of Egretta garzetta. NCBI lineage: Eukaryota > Metazoa > Chordata > Aves > Pelecaniformes > Ardeidae > Egretta > Egretta garzetta. The sequence continues at coordinate 37,514 of NW_009258620.1, read as the reverse complement.
ATTTGCTTCATGAATTCTTTATTACACTAATCAGTCCTGATGTACAAACTCATTAGAAAATGAGCTGGAAATGTAAGATCTGTCAAATTTCAGAGACTTCTGACATTGTTAGACTCAAGGGCCTTTTTGCAAAGAAAAGAGAGAAAGGAAAGAAGCTAATGAGGAAATGTCAGATAATGTAGAAGTCAATCCATTTGGGGATGAAGTTTTACAAAGTTCAGAGAGAAAAGTTGTAGAGTTGCCAGGGTAAACACCTAATTTTATTTTAATGCAGATTTTGGCACAGAGGAATTTTTTTTACTGGTGTTACTGAACACTTCTGGTTTGGTTTTGTAATCGACATCTTAAATCAGTTTACCATGTTACTTTTATAATGATGACATAGAAATGAAGGGAAATAATGATTTGAATGGGATTTCTTAATTATACGAATTACCGATTTGCATTTTGGGTCTTGTGCCAGTCTCAGCTGAAATCACTGTCCCACATGCAAGGTGCTGCATAGACGCACAATGAAATAAAAGCTGCTCTGCTTTAAAAAGAGCTTAGACGTGTAAGATCTGCCAAATCGGGTGGTCAAAGAGCCCATCATTAGTCTAACCTAAGAAGAAAAAGGTGAAAAAAGAAACAGTGGTGAAGAGAGAAGGAACTCACCTGCGGTCGCTCATTGGTCTGTTGCCCAGGATAAGGCGGGAGTCCCAGTTAGCCCGGCTCACTAAATCACACCTCCTCCCTCTGTCCGCTAACTGTTCGGTAAGTGCCCTTGCTCCCCGAACCGTACTGAGCGTGAGGCAAAATGACTGATTAGCAACACAGAGACTAGTCAAACACTAGCGACCGGTAAGCCTGCCAGCCTTCGGTGGCTTCGGGTGCGCTTGCACTGCTAGATCAAACTGTAAGTGCTTATTTCATTTCTTTATCGAAAAGCTCGGGACACTGTTGGAAAAATTGTTAGATAGGTTCTGCACTCTCCAAGGAGCGGTTGTTATTCCGGCCGGCCGGCCAGCGCAGCACAGCAAACAGGAGACGTGTTAGATTTAGCTGTCAAATCCTTTTTCCTTGTCAGTTGGAACATGGAAGGGTCTACTATTTCCATCATCTGCCTTACGATTATCAGACTGTCAACTGGCAAGGAGCGTGCCTGCGTTGGTCACTGACACTGTTATGCACCTGTGAAACTTAATCATATACAAGAGCTACTAAGGAAGAAAATGAAGACTGTCACGTCTGACAAGGTGGACTGGGATGCAGGACATCTGGGATCTGTTCTTGGTCTTGTTACAGACTCCCTGTGTGACCTTGGGCAAGTCTCTTCATCTTTCTTGACACCAACTGTATTATATGGCACTTGCCACATAGGCACAGCACTGTCTCAGTTATAGCTGGGTCTCACAAACAGCAGTTATAATACAGTGCATTGTAACTACATCATTCTTGCTTTGAGACGGATTTTTTTCCTGAGGTGTAAAAGCAGTCCCCTCGGATTCCACCTGGGAGATATTTTAGGACCTTGAAAGGTGCAAGAGATGCACAGGAGCGCTGGCTCTTGTGAACTCTGAGCGACTCTCGCTCTGCACTGCAGCGTACTGGAGAGCACGGATGGGGAGAAGGTGGCAGCTCGTGTTCTCTTTCACTGCTTGTCTGGTCATTGCATTCCCCAGATGAGCAGGTTATGAACATGTGGACAACTGCTCATCCAACAAAAAGGGACATATTTCTTACTGTGATTTCAAACAGAGGAAACACAAGAATCTGACAACATCTGCGCTGTCTTGACAGCATCGTGCTGTCAAAGCAAGTAGGGGAGGCTCAGTTTACTGAGTACAACTGCCGGCATTGCCTTTGGAGAATGTCTTTAGCCCTTGAATTAAGTTATATTACTACATAGATTTTAGAGCAGGCAACTGGTCTGTTCGTACAAGTAGGGCAGAGCTGTATGCCAAGAGAAACCTTTCCCCAAAGCTTGTTCTTTCCCTCTTTCATTGGTAAAGAGCCAGGTGGCAACTCAAATGTGCAGGTCCAGGAGACTACTGACTTCTCAGGTTGTCTGAAGCTGAGGGTCCCAGCTATAGGTCCCTGGGTGCTCAGCCAGTTTGTGTATGCCTTAAGGATGCGCAGAGCGTCCTTCCTCGGGGTCTGCTTCTCGGAGGTGCTGAGCTGAGCATCCCTGCCCTCCCACCTCCAACCGCAGGGTAAGTGAACAGGAGCTGTGGTTGCTCAGCACCTCATAAAAATCAAGCCCCTGTGGGTTTGGGGGGGATAAATGAGAGAAAAACTGGGCTCAACGAATAAGATAAGTTTGCTGGCAAATTGCTAGTAGCAGTGAAAGCAAAACCTGAGGCATTTACATACCCATTAGAGCGGGATTTCAAACCTGGACTCTGGCCTGCTTTGAAATCATTGGTCTCCAGGGGACATCCCACCATATCCTGCAAACGCTATGCTGAAGGGCAGCTGCCATTTGTGTCCATCCTTTCAATGGCACTTTAAGCACCTCCATCCCAGACTTGGCTGGGCTTTGTGGCCACAATTGCTCCTGCCAAACCCTGCGCAGTGCTGCGGAGGTGGATCTAGCGTACAGTGCAAAGGTGAACATGCAGAACCCCTCAAAGGCAAAACTACTGCAGCACGTGTGGCAGAGAGTGATGATTCATTTCAAGGAGTTTTTTTAAAATCAGATTAGAAAGGGTAGGCCAGTGAAAGGGAAGGGGGTATGTTCTGCTTTGCAAATCTAACTCCATCAAAAAGGTGTCAAAGAACTGGTACTTCCCTCTTAGTTCTTCCCCCTCTTTCCTTCCTCTTTCTGTCTCTAGCTGTTGTCTTGCCTTTTTTGCAGACAAAAACCACATCTCAAATTCTTCCTCTTTGAAGCCAATGGCTGGTCAGGTAAAGCAATTTCATTAGTCCCTTAGGAAAGAGCCTTGGGTATTTTCTTTACCCAAGGGTTGTGGATCTGACTTCGGAGGAGCAGCCTAGGTTTCTCTACTGCATCAGACCCATGCATGCAAGATTTCCAGGGCAGCAAAACGTGAAGAACGCTGGATCAGAGTGGCTGCTAGCAGAATTCTGGTATGTGTTTCTATCCGCTTTACTGATGACTTTGTTTGAGAAGTCCCTTTATTCAGAAAAAGATTGTAGGTGTTTTCGTATGTGCATCTGCTTAAAATAACCCTAAACTTTTCCCTGAGTGTATCACATCGCTGTGCTGTTACCAGCCGCATCTTTAGGATTTCTTATGGTTTCCTTTTACTTCTAGTGTTCTGATCGGCACTGGCTTATTTATCTTTGAGCGTATCTGCTTGATAGCTTTTAATATCTTACCACTCCAGGTATTTCTCTCACCAAATAAAAACCACTGCATGACAGGTATGAAATTTAAATGCACACCTAATTTGTTGTTGTTGGCTTTGGTGTTTTACAGCCGCTGGCAATCCTTCATTTTGTCTTTATTCTCAACTAGAATTTCAACCTGTGACAACCCACTTTGGCTTTTGGATCTGATCTTCCAGATTTGGCTGTTGTGCCTCCCAGATGGAACCCCGGCCTGGGAGCCACAGAGTTTCAATCTGGTCATCCTCTTCCCAGTGATCGCTGCTGCCCACTGAATGGTTTCCAGATCCTTCAGCAGTTGTCCTGCTGTACTGTAGTGACCCCATTTTGCGCTAGGGCAGGGATGGCTGCAGAAATAGGGAAGAAAGGAATGCGCAAAATATTTGGTGGAAGAATTGCCATGTCTTCCTCCACCAGAACCCAAGATTTTATGTTGCAAGGGAACTTCAAAATCAAACTTTTTGAAAAATTCTCCTTTAGAAAACACCTTGTGAAGAGCTGCTGAAATTGCAGAACTGTGTGAGGGCAGGAGCTTTCCCCTCCAGAGTCTGGTTAGCTCTTGCTGGTCTACACTTAGAAATGCTGAGCGCTGCTGGGTGTCTGTCCTGCTGTTAATCATCCCTCCTGATAAGGTCGCTCTTCATTTGCATTTATTTCTTGCCTGTCTTACCTGCTCTCCCCTCATCTGCCTTCTGCAGGTGGGACAGCCAGTGATGGGAGGTTGATGAGATGCTCTAGAATCTTTTGATCTGGCTTTGCAGTTCACTACCAAATCAATTATGTTTCTATTAAAAAAAAGAAAGAAATCTTTTGATGCTTGCTTTTACTTTCTTCTCTCTGTTGTTACTGAAAGATCCTCAATATGCTAATCTTGACACAGCCCTCTCCCCTGAAAACTTAAAAACAGTAGATGGAAGAAAAAAAATGTACTTCTACAAAAGAATATACCTGGGTTGCTTTGCTTATTCAGAATCTGAGGCTGAAAGGGCCAGTGAGATTTCACTCCTTGAGATGTCTTTAGCTGTTTTTTCAGTAAGTTCAAACAAATTTATAAAGCCATATATGGGGAAGTTTACATTTCTGCCAAGTGCGTGTTGATAAAGGGGAGACTTTGATCCTGTGGCCTGTCAGTTGTACCTCATGTGCTGGGTCAGGACAAAAGTCTAAGGATATTTCCCTTAACAAATGGATTATGCTGCCTCTAAAGTATTGCATCTGTGTAACAACCAGTAGTGAGCTGGCATGATTATGTTTTGAGAGATTTATCTGGGGAAAATCCTCTGTGTAAGAACTGATTCATAACATCTAATGCTAACCAGGTTTGTAGGAATTGTGAAACAGCTGATGATGGGAAACAATCTCTCTATTTATAGGGACTCTGTAGATATTTAGAAGCAAATGCACACACCTGCCTGTTTAGCTGAAAGGCCCTATAAACAGAACACCTGACACTATCTCAGTCAGGAGTTGTGTTATTGCAGTGACTGCAGCTTATATAGACAAGTTTTTTCTATATATTTTTAAGTGGATTATTTGAGGAAAAGGAGTAATTTCATGAAGAGTTAGTGCTGCTGCCAAAATGCAGCAGTTTAAAAGCAAAGCGGATTCCTGAATACTTGTGCTTTTATGTTAGCCTGACCTGGGGCTTGCGAAGTTAAGGATGCTTGAAACAAAAACCTATTAGAAAAACAAGGTGAGCTTCTATGTATAATAGCTATCGTGTCACTTACTGGCTTTGGGCAAAGACTGGTGAAGGGCACCGGGTTTTATACTTCTTGTTGGAAGTGCTTTGTGCTGCTAAACTCCAAGGCAGCAAGCAAAGTGCTAAACCAGTTTAATATCAAATGTACCCTACAATGCAAGCAGTGCATACTGAGATTGTATTAATTCTATTTAACACCTTTTTGTTTGCACTCGGGGCAGATGCGTGTGGCTTGGATAAATCTGTTCCTAGCTAGGCTAGCTTTGTGGATACAGGACTCGGATTCAGGAAGGCGAGATTTCTGGCTCTGCCACTACCCTGCAGGGTAACCTTTGTGTGGTCATTTCTTCTCTTTGCTCTGCACCCTTAACAAGCAATGTAAGGATTTGTTAGTTCTTCGGGGAAAGGACTCGCTCTTACTAACAAGTGGTACCATGTCCAGTGTCAGTTTGAGGCCTCTGGGGACTACTGCAGCACAAATAACAACCTTAGATGAGTTAAGGCAATGTCAGCTTGGTTGAACAGCATGTGTTAATTTGCTTGTGGGCAGTGCTCCACTTGATCAGAAATCCAAACCAAAAATACCTGCAAGCACCACAAGGTAGGTTTTTTCCCCTTCGGGTCTTGTATCTCATGTGTGTCACCTGGAGAGCTGGCTTGCTTTTGACTTTGTAGCTCTGGAACCGCTCCGTGTAAGCGTGCTAATAATAACCTGGAGACCAGACAGAAACGTGGTGTCACACAGTGTTGAGTGAGTCCCACAGATTCATCTTGGGAACTGTAGAGGGTGTGCAGAGCCTGGAGAGAGGAGACCTCTGCAGAGTGCGAGCAATTGCTGGAAAAGTGGGTCTGATGTGTTCCTGATCTCCTCTCTCAGCAGCTTCTCACAAAGCAGCCAGCCTGAATGAGCTGAAAGCAGCCATTAGAAATACTTTTTTTAAAGTCAAGAGGGTGAAGGGACACTGGTTGTTGCAGATGAGTGTTGCTTTCTTCCTTAGAGGAGCACCTTAGCTCCCGAGGGCTCCTCTGAAGCAGTGGTGAGCTGGTATCTGCACGTACCCTCATCGCAGGATATTTTGACACATACGAGCGGAAAACCTTCTGAGCTGCCCGGTTCAGAGGCAGTAACCAGGAACACGTGCCTTGCCAGACTGTGCCACATTGCCAGCTTGGCTCAGTACTTGCATAATGCCACTTGTTACTGTTCAGCAACCTTGGCCTCCTAGGGTTCAGCTGGAGTTCAAGCCTGGCAAATGGGCTCTCCCGGGAACAAATGCAGTTAAGGGAGCACCAGGATATGGCTAATGTGATGCTGAACTGGCCATCAAAAGACATGCTAATGACCAGCAGTCTCTCTGCAACCTGCAATGTGGTTAAATGCCTGACTCCTATCTGGGGGTCGAAGGTGTTGCAATGTCTGGCTCATTAGGCTTGCATCACAGATTTGGCCCGTTGGGTCTGAGATTACCCATCCTGAAGCAGGGGACTCCAGTGCCCTGTGCAGGAGCCCAGTATGATTGCTACAGGCGTTATTTCACATTTGGAAGGGCGTCAGCCTGTCTCCACGCACGCTGGCCGCTTGTTCCTATTGCTGCTGCCACCTGTGGCAGATTTTCCTTCTCGCTTAGCCAAAAGGAGGCCCTAGCACAGCCCGCGGCCCCTCTGTTGCCGCAGAAGGTTTCCTTGGTCGTGGCCCCGCTGTGCAGGGACCTTGTTGCTTGCTTTGCTGGTTGTACTGTAAATGTGAGAGAGAGAAGGGAAAGTGTAGCTTTAAGCAAAGGATGCAAAAGCCCTTCCTTTTGATTCTAGGACCTACTGCAAAGATATCTCTGAAGCAAAAAGGGGGTCTCTGCAGGGTGGGGGAGTTCCTATGACCTTTGGTAGCCACCAATACATCCCTTTGCCACCGTGGAAGGAGTACAGCGGTGGGCACGGCTGGTGCTGGCCTGGGCGTGAGGGCCAGAGCAGTTGGGGGGGTGGCAAATTGCATTTGAGTTTTATGGTGAATTTCTTCTAAATGCAGATCTGTTTTACCCTACTGCTGTTACCACAAAAGTCCCTCATAGTTTTCAGGAAGCCTGTACAGAATAATTTTCCTTCTACTTTCCCCACTTCCTCTAAATGCTGGGCCAGACAAAGGTGCTGCAAAAATTATAAGCCGCAGTTTGATCTCTCTCAGTTAAATGGAGTGACTCTGGGTTCACAGTGGTTGAGACGACATGGGAATTGGGCCTTGACATTTGTTTTTCTGTGGGCTCCCTATATGGCCTTTTATTTTAATCTTATTTTTGTTCCTCTCGTGTTCTTTCCTCCCTCCCCTCCCTCCTCCCTGCATTCACCATTTAAAATAGAACAGAAAAACACTGTTTGAAGTAGCTTGGAAGGCGAGAGAGAGAAAGTATTCCCGGGTGCCTGTGTAGCCCCAATTACCAATTTGCAGCGGGCCCAGAGTTGCTGGTGGGCCCTGACACTTTGCGGGGGAAGAGAAGGGGCTGTGGCTGGCCCAGCTGCAGGCAGCGGTCGTCCCTTGCTAGAAGACACCGGTCTCTCACATGCCTGATTTACATGAAGTGATGTGGGAGACAGGGCCTTTATCTTTTAAGACAGAGGTGCAGCAAAAGCAAACCAAAGCCCTTCTGCGTTTAGAGCGTGCTGGGGGCTGTATAGACGTGCTTCTCAGCTCAGCGTGTTAAAGGCTCATTTCAGCTCAGTATAAAGGTGTTGAAAAGGTTCCCAGGAACTCTAGTGAGCCCTCAGAGGAGCCTTAAGTGAGTCCACAAGAGCCAAAGACAAAAGGAAGAGGGCAGAGAGTGCAGACGGGGAGTCCCTGGTATGAGATAGTGGGCTATGTTAGCTGGGTAAACGCCTCTCCATGGCGTTTGCTTTGTAGACTTTTTATTCCACAAACCCGTGATTCCTGTCCTGAAGGTTCTCAGAGATGTGCTCACAGAAACGCTGGCAGGTGAGCAGGGGTGGGCTGGTAGGCCCCAGTGTGTCCAGCAATGCCTTTGATTGTGGGCAAATTACCAAAAAAAACCAACAACAAAACCAAAAAACCACCAAAAAACCCAACCCACCCACTCCCCCCTCCACCTTAAAATAGCCTATAAACCCTTTTCTTTTCAGATCATTTACATTTAAAGGCCACTCAAAAAAACCCCCATTCACTCAGCTGATCTCATTAAAGAGACTGAAGAACTTAAGTCACTCCTGAGGAACTTGAGCTTGTGGTTGAAGGAACTGAGAAGTCCCAAATATGATGTTAAGGAAATCTTAAACTATACCCTCTAACAGCCCCGTATTAATGTGTGTCGAGGCTTAAAGGCTCTGATCATCTTCCATGTCAATTTTCTTAGTGCAGAAATAAAAACAAAGCAGTAAGAAAAACTACCAGGAAGGTACCTGCAATAGCAATGAAAGGTGGTGTCGTGTGTGATTAACGTGCAAGCTGCAGCCATTCGTGTTGCTCTCCGACTGCTCTCCTGCTGCCTGAACAACCCTGTAGATTTCTTAGGTTTTTCTGGATAACTGAAACCTGGGAATTCACAAATCTGGAGAGGCAAAAGATGGAAAAAAAGGAGGCAAATTAATTGTGATAGCTGAGGCAATGTTGAGCCTCACAGACGAGGCTGAGCACCTCCGCTTACGTGTGCTGTTTGTCAGAGCCTACAGGATCACCCCTCGGGAACAGGCAGGCACCCCTGCCCTTTCACAGGTGGCAGCCCATGCTTGTCGCTTGGTTTCCGAGGGTTTATGCCAAAAATTATTCCAAGTGGAGAGAATAGGGTACAGAATATTTCTCCTTGCTGTTTGCAACAGCCCCCCAAAGCAACCACCATCGCAGACCCAGCGATGGGAAGGGGAGCGCTTGCATGAAGTGCCACCGTCCACTGATTTCCCCTGCACCTCACCCCTTCTTTTCTCCTCTTTGTAAAGCAATAAACACCGGGTCACTTACTAGTTCCAGGCTAAAGTTTCTAATTGAAATAGTAGCCACCTTCCTCTTCGTGGGCTGGGAGTATTCTCTCAGGGGAAGAGTTTGTGCCATCCTTTGGGCACCCTGTGTACTAAACGTGGGCATGTCAGTCTGTTGGTGGCCTTGACTCGGCTGTGTCTATTGGATTACACACTCCAGTCTCAGCGCAGGGAGAAACATATGCTCTTGCTTCTTGGCTCAGCTGCTCCCAAACATTCACATCAACAAAGGAGAACACTGCAGCATTTTTTTTTTTCCAGCCAATTGAGTCATCCAAATATGCAGTTGTAGGATCAGAGAATGAGAGATGCACCATAGCTAAAACAAAGCATCTTTGAGGCGGTCCAGTGGCCGTAGGAAGGAAGCTCTGCATGGACACGTCTGGCGGGAGCGATCCATGCCAGCTGCCGCTTCAGAGCTCAGGCTGGTTTGGCCCTGCAAGTGCAGCGCCTGATGCCGCTGCGCTGCGGCCGTGGCTGATGCCTGCAGGTACCACAGTGTAGGTGATGGGATCCGATGAGGCTGTGCCCTTTGCTAGCGGGGAGTAGGAAACCTAGAGAAGAGCCCTCTCTCCTTCAGTAACTTATTTTCCTCGATTGTTCCAAGATATCCCCAGTGGGCAGGCCTCAAGAGTGAAGAAAATTATTCTCTTTCAAAGGTAAACTTTGTTAATTTTTTTTTATTATTTGACAGCCATTTGTGTGCGGTGGTTCTGTTCCACTTGTTTAGTTGTTCAGGTAGCAGACGCTAAATTAGGATTGCTAAGGTGTTTATCAGCTGCAACCGCATGAGCCTGCAGAAGGCTTACGGGCCTGCTCCAGCGCCCTTCGAGGAGGACGAAAGGCTGAATGTTTGCTCCCCTTGCAGCCCCTGCACCCCGGAGAGGAACTTTTCAGTCCCATCTCCCTGCTCGGTGTCAAACTGTTGTCTTCTGTGGGAGTTAATCATCTCTGTGATGGGAGGTGCACATAGCAATCTAATTTTTATAATAAACAGAACTCTTAAACACAAACTGGCAATAAAATTCCAACAAAATGAAAAATTACATTAGTTTGGCAGGAACTTTTCCATGTAAAACGATCTTGACACTGCAATGCCTTAGTATTGACCATTACGACTGGATTGGCATAGCGTTACTGTAATAAACATCCGCTCAGGATAGTCTGATGTTATTTTGAGGCAAAAGGTGTATTTCTGCTCCTTACCAAAATTGAAGCATTGCTGTCCACAATATTTTCTTTCAGAAAGAAGGACATAAAACGTTTTTATGCCACAAAGGTTAATTTATAAGTTAGAATAGCAGTAATGGTTGCTCCTCAGAAGGGATTAGAAAACTTACTGGTGGTGAGCTTCCTAATGATGTAATAGTCTTCATCAATAAAGCGGAATAATCCATAACACTGTGCAATGCGGGTGTGGTGGCAAATGCCTCTCTTGGGAGGCATTGAGAGTACCTGCTGTACTTTGCAGGTGTTTCTGATGTACCAGCTCTCTGTGTGGTTGTCCTCTGCTATGGGACCTCAGCATCTTTGCTAGCAAGGTGCAGAACTTCAGCTTCTTACTCTAACCTGTGAGCACAGCGGCTGATTTAAGAGCAGGCTTCAGTGCGTACCTCGATTCCTTCCTCTTCAGAAAAGCACTTGTGCTTAAATTTAGGCAGCAGGTATCTAAGGACCAGTGGATTTCAGTCTGTGACAAGTGCTTTTCTAAATAAAGACCACAGTGAAATAAATGAGGAGCTTCTGTTTGTTGAAATAAATCAATAGGGCCCTGCCCACCGCTCTCCCCGAGGTGACAATGCCAGTATCCATCTGCTCTGTCACCCAGCCCTGCCTACTGCAGATAGCCCTGGCATCTGTCTGGGCCCAGTCTACAGCCTTGCAGCATTTCTCCTAGATGAGTTAAACTTTTCCCCCCTCCCCTTCCTTTCTCTTCTTCCCACCTCCCTCCCTCCCTCCCTGGTCCTTGACAGAGGCGCAAACACTCTTAAATGAGAGATAGTGGCTTCCATCCAATGGAGCCCCGGTTAATCACCGAACATCGTGGGAAAAGCACAAGATGAGGGCCGAGAAACAGCCCATTGTCTGGGCAAGATTAAAGCCCCAAAAGCCGTATTGTCTACTGAGGGGATAAATCTTCCTGCTGTCACTCAAGCACTGAATTAAATTCCCCTTCATTTCTAAAGGGGCTTATCTGTACTGAATAGGCTGTTGCGCCACAAGCGTAAGGGAACGTATTAGGGCTGGGGAGAAGAGGAGGGATGTTAATTGTTGTTGCAGGTCGTTATTACTGAACGAGGTAAATGAAATGGCCATTTTGCTTGACTCCCCAGCTTCCTCACCATTGCAATAAATATGAGGTGGAGTATTAGGAATGAGTATCCTTCAAGGGTGGTTTGGGCAAAGGGATGTCCTTGCGTCGTCCAGTGCGTCCCCCAATGACAGTGTGATCTGCTTGCGGGGGTCCCTGAGGGAGGAACCAGCCTTTTGGCGATGCCGAGGCAGGCCTATAGGTGCGCTGCCAGAGACCCTCTGCCACCCAGGTTGTCTTGGGAGGAACGGCTGCAGTGGTCTTGAGGCAAATATTTTTGCATGCGCTTTGGAACACATTTGCTCAGCTGCTGGACCCTTAGCAGCCAAGGGGCTGGGCTCTGGTGGGAGCTGGAAGGAGGAGTGTTTCGAGCAGATGTAATGTCTCAAGGAGGCCACAGGCAACACCATCACTGCTTCTTCTCTAAATGCTTCCTCTGGTCTTTGGCAAGGGCCCAGCACTGTGAGGACATGGGACACACACAGTCACTGCTTATGCCACTGTGTTCCTCTCCTCCCCTTACGCTAACCCTTACAGCATCCCTGCCAAAGTACTGGCATCCCACCTGTAGGTGCCTCAATGGCAATGAATGTTATCCCATTATTTTTGGTGGTTCAAAAGAAGTACTTTTGAAATGCAGCAAACAGAGGCACCAATGCTTGGTTGGTGGACCAAGTGTTAGATAATGAGCTTGGTGTGTTCGGAAAATAAGGCGTTGCGTAGGGGTCTGTTGCTTGGGGGATGCTAAAGGCTGAGGTTGGGTACAGCTTCCTTTGTGCTCCAGGCGGTGAACTGTCATTCTGCTTCAGTATGCTTATAGCCCAGGGAAAGGTCAAACAAACTTTTAAAAAGAAATCAAGTATTTTTCATATTAGCTGCTGTTCCTTAGTGTCAAATTATAATAATTGCACCAAACCAGTTTTTAATATTTGCAGATTGAGGGTGATCGATTATAACTCCATGTAGGCAAGACTGAATTCTGGCTCTTCATTGATATTTTTTTTTTCTTTTATCTGATTGGAATTTATTAGGTTTTAGGAAATACTACTTTGCCTTTGGTGATGATTAGGGTGCTTGAATGTTGTGCTTGCCTGCAATCTTTTTGGTCAGTTTATATTTGTGCAAAATGAAGTGCACATGGAAAACGTTCTCCATTGCAATTAAAGGTTAGATAGTAGCTGTTCTTCAATCAGAACTGAGCATATGACTGATTGCGTATACTATGCTAACGTTAAAGAACATTTATATATTTCTATCTGCCTTGTAAAATATGAACTATGCAAAACATCCTCAACAAAACGATCAGACTTTTCGGTTTAAGAAAACAGCTGATTGTACTTCACCTTCGTGTTAGTATATTGGATTAGAAGCAGACTGTGTTTCATGTTCGGTACGATTTGGTAAGTGCTAAACAGGATTTTCTGCGTCCTGAGTGGAGTTTCCTCCTGTTGATAGGGTTTAATGCTCCCTTGTACAAATCTCTTACTGTGCAAATACCTCCAATCTCTCCTTTTAGCAACCCAAACCATTGCTTAAACAAGTGGGTTTACACCTGCTTACCAGATTAATTTAATTAGACAAAAATAGAGTGAAAGAACTGGCTTGAGAACAATAGTTTGCAAAGAACACTTTTTTTCTGTTTCTTGTTGAATCTGGTAATGTAGGGGAAGCTGGATTGAAATATCATTCCTCTTTGTTTCCTGGCTTCTTGTCTTCATATAGTAATTTGAGAAAATAAATGATCAAAATGATGTTTTGAGGTTTTTGCATTTGAAATAATACAAAGAAAACTACTACTTTTTCCAACCATCATATGAAAGAGCTGATCTAGTCCTTGGCTGTTTCAGGAAATCCCATTTATCTGCTGTCTAAAATTGCCTTGGATCTAAAGTTTTGCTAAAGGAAAACCTAGGGCTGATCTCTCACAAAACTTGTGTTATTTCAAGAAGCCTGCGTTAGTGCAAAAAGGTTTGGAATTAAATTGCTAGAGCTGTGCTCTGCAATGTGGCGGTATTTTGTACCCACTGCACGCTCGTGCGATGCTGACCAACGTTGAGCAAGGGAGATGGAGCGTTGGGGCAAACCTGCGGCATGGTGGCAGCCGGTTGCTGCTGTACCTTGCCACGGCCAAGAGTTCTGTGGGAATTGCCGCTGTTTCAAGCAGTCTGAATGGGGTTTGAGCATTTTTTTAAAACCACAAAGTGTTAATTATTCAGAAAAAAAATGGATTTTGTCAATAGAAACGTTTTATTTCAGTAACCTAAATATTTATTTCAATTTCACCCTTACTTTTAAGACTCTTTTCTGTACAAATCAGACCTCAATTTTAAGCAGACAGCATTTTGCAGCAATAAAGGCGCTGTATAGTAAATGTCAAATTGTCTTTTCCCACTGATCCTCCTTTATCTTTTTAAATTTTCTTAAAAAGACACCAGACAAATTCCTGTTTTAATAAATCCACATTTTCTAATAAATACAGTTATTTAGAGGTACACTGGATTGGACGATTGTAAACCCACTGAATTACATACATTAATTTGGTTAGAAATCAGCTGGTATTTTCCTATTGAATCGAGATCACGGACTGTTCCATGCATTTTTCTTCATATTCTGCAATCTTTTGGAAGAGGCACAAGATTTAAGTAAAGCACCTTCAGAGTCCTACATAATGCTACTTTTAAAGTAATTTGTATTTAAAAAATAATAATAACAAGCAAACAAACTTGTTAGCCCATAGGATGCTTCTGCCCTGTGGCTTAATGGCACAGGTCTTTATACATCCAAATCCAGCAGCTTTCAATAACAAAGGATGAAATTCATGAAACAAATTGCTTCTCTCTTCATAAGTCACACACTCATATGCCAGGGTAAAGATGTGTTGATAACATTAAAATAGTTTGGTCGCTGATGAATTGTAAATTCCCACCGAGACTTGGGCCTCACAAGTGAGCTGCTAACAGCATGATGCTGGACACAGAATGCATTCAGATTGTGGTATTCACTGCTTCATTTTTTATAATATTTTTAGGATAAGAGCTAAGGAATACCACTGGGAGATTTTGGTAGGCAGCCTCGAGGGGGAAAAAAAGAGCAAAATATGCAGAGGCGATTTAATGAACATCCACGGTTCTTTAAAGCTGTACGGGTGTGAACGTGATCTCTGCTGACTGTGACTTTTGGGGGCAGGGGAACAAAGGATACATTTACATGAATTTCCTTTCTGACAAAAGGTAGCACATTTGCCCTCTTTAAGCAGAGAGCTGCTCTTCATCCACAGAAGAATTATATTAAGCAGGTACTGCTCATGGATGCTTCATTCCGCAATGCTCCACCAAAGCATCTGCTCTGGGAGGAGCTCTTCTGAAGGCAAGAGATGAGTTTGGGGTTTGGGCACCTTGGGACCCTTCTGCTGCTGTGACTAAAGGAACACGGAGGTGCCAGAGACCTGGACTGCAGAGCTATGCCCCCAGGCGCTGGAGAGCTACCACATGAGAGTGTCCTTGGGTGGCATTTGCATCTGCCCAGGCTTGCTGGGGGGACTGCGCCCCCGTGCTCCCTGTCGCGTGGTACGCCAGCCCTGTGTTTTCCAAGCTGCTGTAACGAAGGCTGGTGGTTAGCTTCTCCCTTGAAGAGCAAACTGACCTCCTGCGTAAGTGCTGTAGGGTGGAGTTGTCATAACGCTAGGATGGACTTGTGTCCAGGGTGTTTGTTTGCAGGATTCCATGCGGAATGCTTGAGGAAGCATGCATTTTAAATAAATGAAAGAAGAACACTGTAGTTCCGCTCCTTAGTTTTTCCCAGTCACTGTTTTAATCAGATCTTTGAATTATCCAGCACAATTTGAACCCGACTGATCTACAAGTGAAAAAAGCAGTAATAGATGGCTTGCCATGCCAGTTTTGGTGAATACCTCACTAATTTCAGCACGTTTGGAGGACAGCATTCAGCCTGCCCTCTGCAATTAGAGCCCCGAGCTCTGCAGCAGGATGCTGTGACTTCAAAGCCAGGGCAGGGGAGGGGGACCCAACAGCCTGGAGTTCTTCGTGCAGGTCGGGACACTTTGGCAGGACCCAAAAGGGTTAACAAACAAACTGCCTGAATTGCTTTGTTCACTGGAAATCTAATCAGATGTTAACCTACAGTCTATATCCAAGCAATCCCTTCCTTATGATAGTGATTAGTATTACACTCAGAATGAATAGACCAAGGAAAGATTCCTATGGTAACCTTCAAAATGCATTCCATCGGCAGGCTCTGCCTACTCACAATAATTACATTCTTAACTCGTCTAACAAACGGCATGCTAATTAGCTGCTTAACCAGCCTCAGCTCATTATTACCAAGGTTGGGCAGGCTTGAGTAAAGTGACCCAGAGAGAACAAGCCCACTTAAAAAAAATAATAGTAATAATAAGACATTTGTCAGATTTGCCATGAAGATGGACCTCCTCCACAGTGACAGGACTCCCTTTGTGTGTGGATTGGCCTTTTGGCAAACTCAGCGGCACGTTTCAGCTTCCTCTGAGCTTCGCTTCCTGGGCTGCCTGTGCTTTCGGGTGGCATCTGCGGGTCTTAATGGTCACCTAGGAGAGCGTCATCAGGGATTGTCCCAGGTCTGGCGGACACACCTGTGGATGAGCAGTTACCTTGCTCCAGAACAGGCTTGATGTTTGCACCCCAAATGTAGCTGGCCCTTGCTGTCTTAGCTAAGCCCTCTCCACCTCCGCACCTAGGGAGCCCCGGCGAGCTGTGCAATAACTGTTGCACGCAGGTGTTTGTGCTTGCAAGTTCCCTAGCATTTAGCTCTGCAAAAAGCTTGGCTTTCTTGGAGGCTTGAACCCAGAACCCCGCATGGTTCAACACAGCAATGATACCTCAAACAGTACTGGAGCAAACTTTGTCCAGATGTGTAGTGCAGACTAAGGCTGTACTTGCTGGATCAGAGAAACCTTGGTTGGAAGGGATCTCTGGAGGTCACCTCGCTGCCTGGAAGATATGATTATCTGCGTGCATTTCTAATACTAACACCCAGAGAAACCATTTTGTCAGGGTTTGTTCCATACTGGGATTTGCGCTAATCTGAGTGGTCTAATCAAAGTGTGTTCTTCTGAGGATCCATTTCAACCGAGCTAAAATATTTCATGGACATTGCTATTTCAGATTAATCCAGGCCTGGCTTGGTCTTGTGCAGTTTAGCATCGGTTAGCTAAATTGAAGTTGGACTAGTGAATAAATTACGCCTTAGCACAAAGGGCATGTACTGAAGGAAACTGAGCTTCCTACACTCCTGAAACACAGAAAAAGCGTGAGGATGCTTGTCCCACTGGGCACTGTGCTTTGTCTGTCCTGTGGTTGGAGAGAGCCTGTTGCTTTTTGGTTGGTAGTTTGTTTGGTTTTTTTTTTTTTTTCCTGGGATGGTTTGTTCGGGATCTCTTTCGCCATCTTTTGCTCCTGACAGTCATACTCCACCCAGCTCCTCAGTTCTGTAGTTGTGGCCGTTCTTCTTTGAGGATGAAAGAATTTCCTATAGTTTTGGATTTCATCCACTGCCTCCAGATTGAAGGAGGGTGGGACGCGCTCAGCAGCTACTGAAAGATGCGTACCGTTGTGCATCTTTCCTGTCGGTCATGGGATAGTCTCTCTAGGCAGAAAGAAGCTAATCTAAACCTACCTTGTGTTTCATCAGCTGTGTTTGCTTTGTTTGCTTTAATTGTTTTCTCACAAAATATTTAATTTCCTGCTGGTCCACTGTGGCGATACGCTTCCAACATATGGAGAATAAGGACAATAGTACTTTCATCGCTTCTTTAGGAGAGGTGGTTTTTGTTTTGGGTTTGGGTGGGTTTTTTTTTTTTATTGAATGTTAACACCTGAGCTGGGGGAAAGTCCCAACTGGTTCCATTCCAACAGCCCTTGCAAGGGCAGTTTCCAAACAGGAGAGTGTTTGGGAGGTTCCGGCTTAAGAAAGCACTCAAAATCCAGTTGCCTTTATTGCTAGTCAGGTTAGCTTACAGTAGCTAATGTGGTTAAGAAAAGATCACAAAGGTGAAGGGTTTTAAAACTCTTTTTACAGTTCTTCAGTGTCAATCCACAAAGTTAATCCTAATGTAAGCAAAGAAGAGCACGATTTATACGCCACTGAATGCAAACTTGCGATATTGCAGGACATTGCAATGGTAAGGTTTGCTCTAAATACAATCTGTTCAGTTTTTATGCCTTTACACCAGCTGGAAATGCAAGCTCTCTTACCATGATTTCAAATATTGATTTGGTTAGCATACATCAAAGCATTACCTTAATATATTAAGCAGAATGTTTATTTCTGGGTTTCACACTTCCAACCCTTTTAACACCTTAATGTGCTCTTGCATTTTGTTGCACTCCTAATTATTTTTTCCCCTCTTCACCTCTGCAGTTTATTCTTACGTTGTTGAAATCTAACTGTATGAATAATGAAACAAAGCTAAGCACGCTGTCTCCAACAGGCTGCAGTTGCCTTCTTGTATGTGCCTACAGAGAACCACAGGCCACAGAGTACAAAATTCCAGTAAAAAAAGTATTTACAATTTGTGTAATGCATTTGACTGTCACAGATGGTCTTAAGTTGAACAACGGGTAATTTTATACTCAAGTACAGGTACAGTTTTAACTTTAAAAAAAAACGTGTTTCTCTTATTAACAACAGTGACTTTCTTCATCTTTATCGGATCGTGTTTATCAGTAGAATAGAAGTGCACGTCTTAGAACAAAATATATTGTTCTCTCTCTTCCTCCTCATAAAACGTTGGCAAACTTTATGTCAGTAAAACCTGGAAATGTTTTTTTTGTCCCCATGGGTATGTGTGTGTTGATTTTTTCAATTGCTAATTCATGCCCTTCTTCGTAAAGATGAGGCTGGAAAAGAGGTGTGTACAACTCTAGGCAGATGTTAAAAGGATTAGGATTTGCAAAGTTTCAAGAAGTCAGACGTCTTCTAATAACCCTGTAGGTGCTCAGTGTTTTTCCTGTTCTGTAAGCAATTCACAAACCAGAAAATATCGGCACGAGGATGGTGCCAGACACTTGGACAAAGAACGATGAAGGAATGAATACCTACTTTGGTATCAGCTTATTTCTCTCCAGTGTAATGCTTAATTATATCTATCGTGCTACATCTGTCTTGATCTTGGCCGGATGAGAAATGTTTACTAGTGATAATTTTCACAAATGTCTGCTGGGATTCGGACTGTGTTTAGCCCTTTGGTTTTCATGGCTAATGACTCTCCTCCTCGCTGGTCCTCCCTGCAGGTGGAGCAGTGTTTGGGAATAGCGTGTGTCTGTGGTAACAGAACTTAAATTTCTATTTGAACATACAAAAAATCCCCAAGAATTTGCGTCTGAGTTCCTGTATATTCACCAATTGCAGAACAGAAACAGTATCATGTGAATGATGCATCCAACCAAAAGAGTATAACGGAGCTCGGATTTCAGTGCTTGTTCGGAAGCTGCTTATTGCTGCAAGTTGAGAGCTGGGCTAAGTAAAACGATTCGAGAAAATTACGCATTGCTTTCAGGCCAACTCATGTAGAATTATTACTGCGTGAGACTCTGCTCTGAGGGAGCGGGTCAGCTTCAACTGCTGCAGCTGGGAACTGTGGTACAAAGGGGAGAAGAGCCTGATTTTTATTTATTTTTTTATTTTTGTACAAAGCACAATATATTTACTCAAGTTCTGCATCGAACGGTGAATATGATTTTAACCGTTGTGAATGGAATGAGGAATAACCAAAGATTTCCACTTTGTAAAGAATCCCTATCGGTCAGTCCCAAGTTTGACAGTTGTGGTGGCTCGTCAGAGGAATGCAGCCTGCCGAATTCCCTTCTTCCCGCTGGAACGTAACAAAAGCTCAAGGAACGTGGTCAGAGGAGAAAAGCATTTTAAAAATCATGCAGGGACATATAAGCTTTCTTACATGTTTGGGAGGGGGCTGCTTGCATTTCGCATTGGTAATGAGTAGGGCAGACGACAGTGTTTGCTTTTTGGAAGGTTGAGCAGGTTTATGTGGCAGTAATTCTGAGTATTGCATTCATGTTAAATTTGCAGTGGACCCTCCAAAATGCCCTTGGTCTCTTCTAAATCAGTATTACCCTTCCCCCCCCTCCATTTTAAAAAGCTAGCTAAAAGAAATGTGCATCCTTCCATAGAGCCATGAAAGCAGTAAAAAGTAGCACATACTGAGAAAACAAATTCTACCTGGTTAAAAGAGAGGAGCAAACAAAGTGCCTGGCTCGACCAGATAATCAGGATGTCCTCATATCGAAGGAAGATTACATCTGTTCTCATCTTAATTTTCTGTGGTTCAGCGCTATGGCATGAGAATGTCTTCTGAGAAAGGATCCATGTTCTGGTAGCAGCCAGAAACTGAATTATTTCTCAGTTTCCCACCCCCTGGAGGCACATCATTTGATGCTAAGAACTGTTTCTGTAGTTGATGGGTGACTTTGTTGTGGCTACAGCTGCTCCTCTGTCCCTCAGACTTGACACTGATGTTCACGCACGTCACGCGCAGCCTGGCCTGGGTCGTCCTAGCAGAACCGCTGGCAGTGCGGCACCGCGGGCTGGCGTCCCAGGCTGATGGTCCCCAGCGTGGGCAGGTCTGGCACGGGCTGTCCTTTGCTCCTCGTGACGGAGAGGGTCAGGGTGGATGTACCAGCTGGAACATGAAGGGCTTTTATTTCTTCCAAGTCAATGCCAAGTGTTGGAATTGTGTGGCGTACCATCTAGTATAGCTCGGTGAACAGGAAAATAAACAGCTAAGTGGATGCAGAAGACTTCAAGTCATCTGGCCCCAAGTTTTTCAGCGGTGTCAAGTGATTTTTGTCTCCCAGAGATTTCCTTTCACTGCTGACCCAAGCAGCGATATGTGTTAAGAACCAGCTGAAACTTTTGCACTAAACCCTGCGGAATCTCCTATTATGTTGGAGAAATTCTCTCCCTCAGACAAGCTATAACTTACTGAATTTCCCAACCCTTTTGGTAGCGAAAGTGGAATGATTAGCAAGGAGATTCCAGTTTACTTCTAGAAAACTAGGTAAGTGCTGGAAATCTTCCTTGCTGCTCAAAAATTGGTGGGGTTTCAGGTTGTTTAGCCGTTGGTAGCCAGGACCCTGCAGATTTGGGGTGTTTGTCTGAATGGCACCTCCAAAGCCGCCAGAGCGACCCCCTCCTAATACAGTTGGAGCTTGTGGTTCTGGATGAGCCGCTAACTCTAAACTGGAGCATATTCATAAACCACCCCCATTTGTATAAGGCAGTGAAGGAACAAGGAATATGAAAACACAGCTTCTGAGATCTCTGTGAAAGATTCTTATTATCCTGCCCCAGATGGCACCAGCTGTACTCCTGGACCAATACTAAATGACTGTGGCTTGTGCCAAATATGTACTTGAGTGGGTTGTACATGCCCTTTACAAATAGAAGTTGAATGTTAATAGATACTGAATAAAACCCATTGCCAAACCAAACAGAGCCCCTGGATATATACAGGGCGTGCAGGGAAATTATACATTTCAGCAACGCTTGCTGCAGAATGCGTGCAAAGGATTTCAAAGTGTTGGTGGATTTAATGTGGTTGTTGCTAATTCTCTGTATGCTAATAGCTGCGTGAAGATGCAGGAAGAAGAATGAGGGAAGGTTAAAAGACCACTGCACTGATATCATGTAAATTCAGGATAGGGTCAGCGTATGGTGTTGTAAACAACATCACATCTCGGAGTACATGGAGTTCTGATCCTTTCAGGTATTTGAGCCTTTGTCTGCTGATATAACGCTTGCCTGTCAGCCCCACGGTCAGAGGCCCAATCTTTTTTTCTTCAGTTGCTGAAAAGGTCCCAGCGCCACATCGGGGCAACATACTGGCTGCCTATTCTCCTTCCCTATGGAACGCAATCACTGGACAACTCTGCTATAATTCACTCCCTGGCCAGCCCTTTGAAAAGGTGGGCTGCCTCAGTGCTGTTAGCCCAGCAAGATAAATCATGTACTCGAAATTAACTTCCATTGAAAGGAAGGGGTGGAAGAAAAGCCGACTGGTCAGGCGGAGCATGCTAAAGAAAAGATGACTAGAGTTGATAAATGTCATTGCGGATAATTTGGGGGCTGTGATTAAGATCTTATCTAGGTAGGAAGTAAATAGAAAAGACTTAATAAAAGTCCTACCCAGGGATCCGTCCTTATGAACTTGCAAAGTTTTAATTTTTTTTAAGTGAATATTGAAGAGAGCACCAGAAAGGTCTTCATTAAAGGGAAAGTTGTTTTCAGGGTGCTGCCTAAAGAGATTTAAAAGCGCCTGGGTGAAACTGTACGTCTTGCCCCCCCCACTCCTTTTTCTTTTCCAGAGGAGAAAGAAAGCATCTTTGTCTAAAAATTCCTTTAAAAAGTTACAGGATAAACAACTGGGGGAGAACCGATGAGGATTTCTGGGTAACAATCATCTGTTTTTTCTCTTCTCTTTTTCTTTCTTTAATGAATGGGCTTTACTGCCATAAAATTCCCGACAAATAAAATGTAACCTTATCCCCAATATGTGTAAGGGAGAGAATGCAGAGGCCTGTTTGTCCATAAATCCGCATACTGTTCGCTCAGAAAGCATAAACTGCCTCCTATTTTTATTGTACTGGCTAGAATTTGCTTTTATTATATTATTAGCAGTAGTTTGCTTTTTTTTTTGGTTCAACCAATTACTTCAGCAACCTGCAAGCAGTGAGCGGAAAGCGGTAGTAAACTTGGTGACCATCTGCGAGTCTGTGCGACGGATCCAGAGCCCAGTGTGAATTCCCCATCACTGGAGAGGTGGGGAGCCCTCCCCTCCTCCCCTCCCGGGCTCGGCTGGCAGCACTGCGGGCACAGCCTTCGCAGCGCGGAGCGAGCACGGACAATCCTTAACAGCTGTACAGCTGTTCTCTGTGTATGGACTCCTGTTAGCTAATGAGAATGTTTAAAATTTTATTGAAGAGTGTATCCTGTGATCTATAACCTACCTAATCCAAATCTCTAAGGGATACTGAGCTGCTGGAGGTTTCCAGAACCCTTGAAATGCCACCTTCTAAATTACCCAGGCTTCTTATTTACTTCCTCTGTATCTTTTTACTACTTTCCCCAGCATATAGAACATGTTTCGATATGAAAATTGGTAATGTACTTAAAAAAAAAACCCCTGCGATAAAGAACAGATAGGGCACATAGAAAGGAGATGAGATATGAAAATTGGTAATGTACTTAAAAAAAAAAAACCCTGCGATAAAGAACAGATAAGGGCACATAGAAAGGAGATGCGAAGAGCCAGGGGCACTGGAGTGTTACCTGGACTCGAGCAAATCAATTATGGAGAATTTGGGAGACAGAAAAAGGTATTGGTGTGTCTCTAATCCCTTTGTATCTCAAAGTACTCTTCCTGCTGTTCCAAAAACAAATGGGGAAAGGCAAGAAGAGCAAGTAGTTACAAGGGTACGTCTTTCAGAAAGACTCTGATATCGAGTAAACTATTACACAGGAGTGAGGGACAAAAGCAGAACCTGCAGTTGCAAAGTGCCGTTATTGTGCGCTCGGGCCAGCAGCTGCACGGCGACGGAAGCTTTGCTGTGATGGGGACATGTCTACAGAAAAGAAGCCATTTCCAGAGCTCGGCTGAAGCCAGCCTTCAACACGGATAAATTTTTCTGTGTGTGCAGAGGACTCTGCTTTGCTTGACTAAACCTAACGTTAAACCTACCCGATTGCAGGTGTGGGATGGGGAGGGCCCAATCCT
>NW_009258620.1:7429-14359 GCF_000687185.1 Egretta garzetta | reverse complement strand
ATAACCAGTGTTGCCAGGCTTTTACGAGAGCTGTACCAGCTTTACTAGGTATGCTGGCTAGGAGGTGCGTTAACTGCGGTTTCAAGCCCGAGACGCCTGCAGCTTTCTTTGTAATTAAACACTTACTTAAGTGTGTGACTGCGTTGTTGCTTGTGTAGCCTGGGGAGAGTTGTCTTGCTTGTATTTGTTTTAAGATCCTGCAATAACAAAACTTGTGAACTTCCAGTGGAAACTGCAGATTTTAAAAGTGCATATTCCACTTGACAAAGGCATTGATTTTGTAGGCGCAAGAGCTGGAAAATGAAGTCTTTTCTTTCCATTTGTAAATTCCCTGTGTGCAGATGCAGATTTCTATAGGTGTATTCACTATTTACAAGTATGAGCCAAAGCTTAGAGTTTAGTGCTTTATTAAAAGAAACAGCTGCCTCAGGGAACTGGTTGGGCACTGCTTGCCATCGGGGTGTCGTTGGTCACTTGAGCCACAAGACACTCTCCTGCTCCAATATGGGTTATCTGCATTAAAAAAAAAAATATCGTAAAAAGGCTGTGAATGTTGGCTATCAGATGATAAAGAGGTGCCGCTCTCGTGGTGCTTTTCGTCCCCCTAAGTGTAGAAATACCAGTGGTTACGGTAACAAAAATTTTGGTGCAAGCTAACTACCATTTATACAGCTTGTAGCAAATGGTAAGGCAGACGAAAATGATGAAGTGGAACTTTCATCGGACTTTGGAGAGATGTTTGTGAACTGTGTTATGAGATGCAAACATGTCTTAAATATGAAATGTAAGAAAGAAAACTGCAAGTTTGTAATACAACAGACACACAACGTGCTCCTGCATTTTGTGTATCTGAACGTTTTCTGCAAGCTGCCTGCTCCCCTTTTCATAAGTGCTGGTAGTGCAGGGATTGCCATCCTTCCTGTAAGGAAATCATGAAGGTAGTCACTGAGCTGACTGTTTTTCTCAGGTGTTCTTATTGAATCAAATCACCCGTCGGCCTTCTGCTGGCCTGTCTTTTTCATATGTTCACTGTAGAAGATTAAATGTTCTCCAGAAATTTCCTCACTGAAATCTAGTTTCAAATACAAACCCCATCCTCGTTCAGAACATACTTTGAGTCTAATTCGTGATTGCTTCCCAAGCTATTGACATCATCATTTCCCAGTGATCTCATCAGCATGTCAAAATCTCCCTTGTTAATGACACTGAGAAACCTGTGGACCCAATAAACTCCATGTCAGGTAAAGAATACAGCGAGGATTGGAAAGTGACAGATAAAGCAAATATCCTGCTCCTAAACAAACACAGCAGGACAGGAGAAGATGACAAATGATGGGATTGTGTCAGCTTGAAAACAGATTGGACTAATGGCATGCTGGACTTTGCACTCCAGGGGATCAATACTGTCAGGCAAGAGAGCTCGAGACCTTGTGAATAGCATTTGTATGGACAGAAGAAAGATATTTGCTGATAGCGTGTGCTTTTGTTGCTCACACAGCGCTGTCTCCAGTGCCTGGTAAAACTCGAATGTAGGCCTAGAAGGGGAATTCTGTGCGGTGTGATTTCTGCAGGCTGAGGGGAACCTTTTCCCCTGGGAGCCCCTCCTTCAGGGCTGGAAACAGAGATGTGGCAAAGGCTGTGTCTTTTTGCAAAGTTCTGGTGCTGCGCTGGGGCTGCCAGGCTTTGGGCTCACTTATTTCTTTTAAACCTTCTCTTTGTTTTTTCTTGGGGGCAGGGATGTGGAATTGAGTACTTCTCAAGAGAGAAAAAAAAAAAAAGGTTTATTTCTTGGACTTTAAGGCAGACCGTGCACATAAGAAGACTACATCTTCTCCTGTCCCTGTCCACTTCTGTTCCCAAACCCCCCAGTTGGTATAGACTGGGTTCACTCTATGTGGAACTCGCAAAAACTGATGGGCTGTGATTGTTTTCCATGCTCTTTAGCTGCATGATGCTGAAATATGTTCCTCCTTTGATACAAATATGCGTTTACATATATATGGGGGGAAAAGCATAGCTGGCACTCATTTAGGATAGGCAGATCTTGTCTGCGTGTTTGGTCCCCGGACAGCGGGTGTAACGCTAGGCTGCAGGCAAGCGGGGTCCCCCAGTGTCAGCGGTCAGGAACCCTTCTGCTGTTCCCCAAGCACTGTCTCCTTGTCCTGCAGGATTTCTCTGCTACCTGGGCCTGCTCTAATGTTCACCTGAAGAAAACATTTCTGCTAGCGGGGGCCACCAGGGGTGTAAGGTTAAAGATTTGTTTTCAGTAGCCAGGTTCTTTTCAGCTGCTGGCTGCACTGAGGACTTAAAATGTGTGTTAAGCATTGTGTCGACTTTCTCTTCATCTCCCCTAAGCGAAAAAGCCGGGGACGTGGTCTGGGGGCTCTCTAAGAGGGAATGGTCCCCACAAATGAAGAGGGGAGTTCCCAGGGGACAAGCTGATGCAGAAGAGAACCCTTCCAGAATGTCGATAGCTCTTGCAGGCCTGGGCAAAGGTAGATATGGTCTCCTCTTCCCTGCCTTCTCTGGGGAAAAAAAAAAAAGGAAAAAAGGCAGTTTAGGGCTTTTGGGGGGGCAGTGGAGGAAGAGAAGTAAGAATGTGTGCATGTTTCTGTGCCACACTGAAATGTCACTGTAATAAAAGGAGGGGAAGAGTCTGAAAAATGCCTCAAGAGGTGAGGACTGTGGAAGCCACCCACTGCCTCCGCGCAGGGTGTGCACTTCTCCATCTCTTCCCGGAGCAGGCAGGGAAGCTCAGACTCCCCCTCCGAGGAGCAGGGTATAACAATTGCTGGTGCTCAAAAGCCTTTGGCACAACTCTGTCAAGCTTTTACATTTTCTGCCTGCCACCACCCCCAGCTGACACATGTTTTTTAGGGGCCAGTTTGGGTTTTTTTTTCGTTTTGTTCTGAGGTAAGGCTCTCGAGACTCCTCCCTGCCGATTAGCAAGTCCAGAGTCCTGCTGCGATTGCCACCCCAGGCTGCACCCTTCCTTTCCTTCCTTTTCCAGAGACTGCGAGACAACCCCTTCCCCTGCGCCCGATAAAGAGCGTTGGGGGGGTTCTTTCGGCTTTCAGCTGAGAGCCAGAGCGGAGGGCGGCCGCCCCACGGCGGAGAGACGCTGCAGCCTTATTGTGGCAATTTTCTATATTACGCCAGCAGCAAGGAGATTTAATCTGACGGCTTTGCAAAGCTGGAGGTTTCCTGATGGGCCTCTCCTGCATTGGAGTGGCCAGACTCAGTCCTGTCCCTCCTCTTTTCATGTCTCAAAAGCCTCTGACAGCTTTGGGATGAGCAGTGGAGGTGGTTGCCCGGGGCTCCCTGGGCTGGGTAGCCCTGTAGGTCACCCTGGCTCCGAGCTGCGCCCTGCCTGGGGGGGAGCGCAGACCCCTGGCATTGTCCTGTAAAATGCACCTCATTTGCCACGTTCGAGTATGTTTTATGAAAAATATGTTTCTGTTGTTTTGAGAGCTTTCCCCTTTCATCCGGCATGCTCGAAAGGGTTAACTGTTTTTTGATAAATTGCACTCTCTTTAATAGCTATTAGTTGTTTACCTGAGCTAATAAGATTAATGTCGTATTGAATATGGAAAAAAAAAAAACCCAACCCTTGGACAGACCAACACGTGCTTTTAGATTTATATGCTAATCATCAGGAGCATGAAATTAATGCTAAGGAGACATTGTAGGAATGCTTTTTCTTGATCAAGAAAACAGAAAGAATTCACAAACTTCAGTATGACCTTGTACATCCCATCCTACGGATCGCATGGAAGGGCTCACAGGAGTGAAATCGGTAGGACTGCTCTGGTGAGCAAGGGTTGGTAGGATCAGCCTTGAAAATGTGTATTTTTAACTTTGAAAGGTCAGGTTCAGAACCCAGGAGATCCGTATATTGCTTGTGCTTTTCCAAGGTGTTTATTCAGCTTTAAAGTCTCTTCAGAAAGAGAAGGAAAGAAAGCCTCTTGTGTGCCGATCAGTTTCGCTGTTGATATTTCTCTCTACCCATTTGATATTTTAGATAAATAGGCGCTATCTCATCTGAAGGAACTCTTTGGAAGGCAGCAAGTATTTTTTATTAAAGTCTAACAAGCTGCTATTTTAGAAATTATATATAACTATGCTATAGAAAGGCGAGGTTTATATGAAGGCCATTTAATAGAAAAAGCAAATTAAATTCCAAGCAAAATATATAGAAATAAATCGTGGTGAAATTTAGCCATGAACAACGTAAACGTTTTTAATGGTGTAGTATTTAATTAAAATCAGGTCTTCTCAGTTTGTGTAGATGTACTAGCATGCACATGGGTTGCAATAACCTATATGGAAACTTTGTAAAATAAAACAATTTAAAAATAAATGCATTTTTGGCCTCTGAAAGGCTGTGCATATTCCCCCTACTCTCCTTGTCTCGTAAACACTGATTGATGCAATGCAAATTAAGAGTTGATGGAATTGGTGAAGCTTAAATGGAAACGTGGTACTACCAGACTTGACCAGAACAAAAAGCTCTGCAGAGATGTTCCATGCACACACATCCTTCATAAATATGAAAGATTTGATGGAATTCTTCAGGATGCGCTAAATACCAACTTTCACTTCGGCCTGCTGCGATTACCGCTCCCCAAGTCGCCCGCGGCCGCCTCGCAGCACATGCAACTCCCGAGCTGCACCTTGTGCAATCTGTAGGGGGAAGCTGGGGTGTCAGGGCGGCCAAGGTTTTATTCCTACCTGTACCAGTCAGTAACGCAGAGCCCGCCACAAACCCCCCCGCGGCCCAGCTGCAGCCCCGCTGCCTCACCCTGCCGGCTTACCTTGCCAGGCTGGGGGGCCCCTATTGTTTTCATACCAGTAACGCATTCCGAGGGCAGTAGAGACCCTGCAAGGGAATTGCGAAGGCGTAAGAGCCGTTATGAAGCTGGAATTTGCTTCTTAAATACTTTTTTGACTGCCATCCTCTCCCCTCTGAGACTACAGGAGAAGGGGGAATGCTCATATACCTTGCTTTTACTGCTGGAGGCAAGGAGGTGAGAGAAGAGCGAGTTGCCAGTTAAGGACCTCTGCTCCATGGGAGCTGGCCTGGCTTAAAATCAGATTTGGGGGTGTGTACTGGGGAGGGGGGCAGGCAGAGAGAAGTTTAGTCTCAGTATTGTCTGGCTGGCTTGGTTACTGACATGATCTCACTGCTTCTGGTTGTCAGACAGTACTAAAATAATAGAAATGATATGCTGGGAATGAGAAAGTGAAGCCATTTTACATATATTTCAAATGTTGCCTTTGTTTTTCTGAATTTTCACGAACACCAGCAATTTAAACCAAGTAACAAGCAGAAAAACCCTCTCGTATTATCTTTTCTCTTTTTTCTGTAATTTATGCATAACGTGTGCTCAAGGAAGCTAGAGGAAAAAGGAGTGTTTTGCATTTATTTTGGCTTGTCTTCCCTTGTAACACGGTTGCTTGGGCCAGAGAAATTGCACGTCATATGGGTGGTGGGGTGGGGGCGAGCTTCGAGAATCCCAAGAAATGCTTACACCCCTGTTCTGCTTAGCTTTAATAATAAATGCTTTGCTTCACTGAGGCATTAATTGGAATCAGTTGATGTATATAATAAATTAGATCTAATTCCCCACTCAAGTATCTCAGAGGAATCTACTAATTTTGTTTTCTTCAAGAAAATGGGAAAGCTTGGTCGCGTCTGTGACCAAAGCTAGTGGCCAAAGGATTCCTCACCTGTGCAGCACAAGGGATTTGCACGCCTGCATGTGTATTGTGTGAAATAAAGACACTTTGCATTTTCAGAAGCATTTTGTCTAAAATAGGAACTCTGAAAAGAGCCTAGATGCATGTTGTGAGCTATCTGCGGCATATCAGGCTACCGCAGCTAGTTACCTTAACAGCCAGCTGCCCATGAAGGAAAGTATGTGCGTTGTATTTGACAAGTAAAAATGCATTGAATGTGCCACAGTCATTTGTCTTTATTGTAGCCCTAATTTGAATGAAAGCAAGTGCTAATAGAGGACACGGTTTAAGAAAACTGCACATTGGCATAAATATCTTGCAGAGGGAGAAACTTGTAGTATGGTTTAATAGCCTGGTTTATCTTTGCTCCTGGCAAAGTTTGCTAGCCCGGTGATGCTGGTTCCTGCTGCACTTTTTATCAATGCCTAATGCTTCCTCTTCCCCCGCCCCCTCCAAACTTCCCCAGTGAATTCATCTAGAAACATATCGATTCCATGCTGCGCCAGAGTGGGACAGTGCCCTGCTCTGCAGCGAGCTCTCGCTGTTTCCCTTTTATGAACAGTCACAGACTGTGTCTGTCAGCATTGCTTGTCCTGTAGTACGTCTTCCTTGTGATTCACAATACGAGCTGCTCATCAAGGCAAGATAGACGTGTTAAATAAAGTGCCATCAGGCCTGCTCGCTCGCACAGTGGTAGCCCATTGTGCTGCCATACGGGTGAGCTGGGGATGGGTTTGTCCCTTTGGAATCCTTTTTAATTATCTTTAGCATGATTCCAGCTTGAAATGATATTTCAATTGAAAAGAACTCGGGGGACAATTACCTTCTTCCGTGTCTTTGTAAATATTCATGTGCTGATTTGTTCAGATGGGGAGCGGGGGTAGGAAGCGGGGACAGGAAGAAGTGGGAAGAATCTGACCATTTTAAGTGTAAACATTAAGACCTTGGATGGAGTAGAACCAGAACTGAAAACCACCTACTTTCAAAGATGTGTTTTAGGGTTGGTTTTTTTTCCTTCCTTGTAACTATTTTTAATGCAATGCAAAGTGAAGTGCAACTATTCTTTGACCAAATTCAACAAGTGCAAGGGCTGTAAAGATCTGTTGTGCTGTTGGGGAAGGCAGCCAAATGATAGAAGCTGTCTTGTGAACAAGAGTCAGCTGCTCCGTTTCCCTTCTCCCCCCGCCGCCC
>NW_009258620.1:0-7371 GCF_000687185.1 Egretta garzetta | reverse complement strand
CCCCCCCTTTTCTTCCTATTTTCCAATATAAATCCTAATATTTTACACTGTACTGAAGAACCTGATACACGACTCCCTAAGGCCTTTGAAATTGGTTTGGGATCTAGTTTTGGTGACTGAATGGAGATACCTGGACAAGGCTGTGGGTTTGGCCTCTCAGATTCTGCTTAACCCTTTTTCTTCCCTCTCCTGGTTTACCCATCTCCTGCATGAACCTGTGTGGTCCCTCCTACGAACAGCCCTGGGGTAGCCCTGTGGGCACCCTGAGTTGCGGGCTTCCCTCCAACCGATGCTGCTGACTAGATGCTGAACTCCCTTGTGACTGTAACTTGGCGAGTTTGGGCTAGGAGGTATCTGAAGACCAAGGCCTTAATTTGAATTCAGATCTCTAGAGAAAGATTCTTTGTGCAATCAAACCCCTTCCAACCCTCTAAGAGCAACGCTAAGGCTTTTAATAGCATGCTTTCTGGGTCCCACAGGAGGCTGGAGAAAATAGAAATACTTCTAACAGTCAGGTTCTAGTTTAAAAAAAAAAAAACAAACCACAACAAACCCTAAATAATTAAAAAGATGGATACAGTCTGTTTTAGAGCTCTTGTTTATTCAGTATTATTTAATTTCACAAATATTAAGTTTCCCTTTTCCATCATCAACACCCCTCCCATGGGATGCAAGTTACCAGCAATTTCATTCTTCTGAAGCCTCATTAATGTCACCAGTTGTTCACTTTGACTTATGGGCTTAAATTACCAGAGACTGGAACAAGTGTAAATATAGTTGGGCTGCCCTTGAAAAGCCCATCCGCACTTAAAACTTCTGCAGTAAACAAGAGCTGAGAAAGTCAGGAGGCTACAAATGTGGTCAGGGTATTGAGGTAACTCCCTCAAAACCTCCTTGACAGCAGACAGAACCTAGACCAAACACCGCAACGGTACCAGTTGTGATAACAGAAGGTTCATGGGTACTGGGGGCAGGAGAAATAAAATGCTGAATACCTAAGCACAAGCAGGGTAGATGGGTAATTGATGGGTGTTCATTCCGCACTTGTGTTTGCAGCACAGGGGTGGTTGCTGCTGACAAGGAACACAGGTGTCTGCTCTTAATTACACAAAGTGTTTGTGGCAAAAGTTAGCAGGGTAGCTAGGATGGGAGGTTCATATTAATGACAGAAAGATCATGGATTAAATGGGAATGGTGAGGGATGTAAGACACCCCTCGCCCCACGTGGCTGAAGTTGCGTCCCCTAGCAGAGAAAGCGCGGTTAGCACCCGCCCCATGGGGAGGGTGTAACACCACAGGGTTCTCCCAGGGTTTTTTTTCTACTGGGCCAAAGAATATTTACTTGAATGCTGGGGAGAGGGCACACATGCACCACTTGCTGTCGTTCTTTACTTTCTCCTTAGGCGCAGTAGTTAAAAAAGTACATGTGTTGTTGACTTTTATGTTCTGCGCCTTTTAAAGCTTCAAGCTGTAAAATAGAATATAATTATCAGTGAAACACATGCAAGTAACAGGGGTACTCTGGACTGTAGCATCAGATGAGCTTCAAAGAGGAGGAGGCTGAGTGCTTTTAAAGAAATATAGCATGGGGAAAAAATGGGTTGCACATAGAGACCGTCAATAGTCCTAGGCTGAGCAGCACACACGTAGAAATATTTCCTGAACCTCATGGTTTTACAAGAGGGTTTATAATACTGGCACCATAGAGGGATGATGAGTTATTAAGAAAAAAACCCTGTATTTGACTCGCGTGCTTGTGGTATAACGAACATAGCCACAAGAGTTAAATAATTTCACGCACAGACATTAAGCTGCAAGTGCAATAGTTAAATGTTAGAAGTTCCATCCTTGCTATTTCTTCTCTGAAGAGCTCTTTGGTATTTAGGTTCACAACAGGATATAATAAACTCATTCACATCTCAAAAATCTTGCGTTGGGGAAACCCACGCGGCTGGTCTCTTCTCTTTAGTTTTGTTGTGTGTAAAACACAGCAATTAGTGCTGGGACCGGAGGACAGGCCGGAGGGAACAACCCAGACGCGGCCAGGGATGACTTGGCAAGGCATTGCCAGGAAGTCCCGCCTGGTTTCCAGTGCAATGTGCATGGAGCCAGTGAGACCTGAAAACTTACGTTAACGGGGTGCTCGCACAAGCGCGGGCATGCAGAGAAACCAGGATCTCAGAAGCACAAATGCACTGTATTTGCAGATACAGCCAAGCATCACAGACGTAAAAGGATGACGGACAAGTGGGATTTTCTAGTACAAAGTTGTTCTGGTAACAGACAGTATAGATTTTTGTTGCATCTATTTTTTTATTTGTTTTAAAGGTTTGAAATCGCAAGCTGTTTGGGCAATTTATACAAGCTACAAATGTTAATTAAAACCAAAACAGACCAACAAAAAGCAAAAGGAAAAAGTTCCTTGATAGGGAACAAAAACATTTTTGTTGAGGCCTAATAGAAGTTTGAGCTTTGTCCTAAAGCTCTCTCTACTCTGCAGTGCCTCTCGCTTATTGAATAAGTGAAATGAAGCCCTTGGCGAGAGCGAGTAAGTGTGGGACAAAGGGCAGCAGTGAAAAATGAACACAGTTTCAAAATGCAGAGAAACAGATGTGAATCTGCAACAGAGAAAAGGAGGAAGGGAAGCCCATTACAGAGCCCATACCAAGGGCAGAATTTAAAGCTGCAAAACATTTTGCTTACTGGGTTGCTTGCACCACACAGTATTTTACAGACTCGTCCTCTTCATTATCTCCGATAGCAGGGTATAGGGAGGCCACTTTTCAAACAATGTCGAACATCTGAAGATTCTTGAGGAATATGCATCAAAAGACCTCAGGCGGGGCGGGGGGAAGGAGAAGGTGGGCGCTTATTAAGTCCTGCTAATGTTAGTGATGTATTGAGTGAAACATCATGAAAAATGAAAGCAAATCCTCCTATAATCTTGACAGAACAAAAGGCTTTCAGTTAAAATAGAAAAATGCTAAGGCGGTATATATCAAACATAACTTCTATATTAAATGTGCATGTGGTAGAATATGGATCACATTATAAGAAATGTTGTTTGGTTTTTTTTTCTTCAACAAGCACCTAAAGCTCTTGCTTGGGAAACGTTTGGACAGTGCGCTGCTTTCTGTTGGTAAAATTAGATTTTCTTGTGTTTTGTAATTACGAGGGATTTGCCCATCTGCACTTGGAAGAGAAAAAATTTTGCTCATCAGTCATTAAGTACAAGGTTTACATGCCTGGCCTGAGTGAAAGTAGCTGTACTTCTCATTCATCTTTTCTTGACAGGATAAAACCAATATATCGAAGCAGTTATTCTTCTTTTTAAAAATCCCACCTTTTATAACCACTAAATGGTATCAAATTTATCTGATGACTCAGTTTCTTTGAGCACAACTTCCCCAATTCTAATTACTGCAACCTTTTGTTCTAAGAATAATAAAATATAAGCCAGAGTTGGCACAGGAGCGAAGTGCCCCCTAGCAAAAGTCAAGTGCTTGCAAAGAAAATAAAACTCTTCCAGTTCCTCCTTGAAGTCCAGTAGCTCTCGCAACAGCGGTTGTTTCCTTTAATGCATTTAATTTGTCACAACTGGAAAAAAGTCTTTTAAAGTACCTCTATCCTTAAAAGTGAACGTAGTCCTCTCCGGCTCATCTAGCCTGGTGCCGAAGTCGTCATCTTGGCAGCAAAAAGAATTCATGTATTAGTTTAGGGCTCAAGCAACATAAACAAAACTCAAGTGGCTGGAGGGAAAAAAAGGATCATTATGTGAGTGAAAAAAATTAAACATCTTGACTCAACAAATGCTACAGTCCTGTCTTATACCAGACTGTCTGTATGCCAAGTTACAAAAAAGTCATCTGACTTGAGGGGGGGAGAAAGGGAAACAGAGTGTACGTTTCAGTGTGCAGAAACGTAATACAGTAAAAAAAGTGGAAAGGATTTTTCTAAATATAATCTTTTTCAGCTCTTTTTTTTTCCTTTTATGTCTTTAGAACTGTTTCACTTTAAATATAGTTGTGCCAAATGCAAGTAAGTGTTGAAAAGGAAGCTTATATTCCTTACGACAGTGGGGAAAAACAAAACAAAACTCAAGCCGATTTCTTTCTGACTGTCCAAGGAGGGCACCGTCACATGTTGGGCCGTCTTCTAGAAAGAAACCATGACAGATTGGAGGGAAAAGATTTCTCTATCCATCTTGTTATGTCACCTCTTATAAATCAACATATCTTAATTAATTACATTCTTTTCATACCGAGACTTTAAAATTGATGAGGGTGTGCCAGTGTGTATTTATTGCTCATTAGCTGCATGACTCTACAGAGTTTCTGTACTCTATTCCCACATGTTTAAGAACTCCGCAGCATACCGTGGACATCTCATTTTACTTACTGTATGGATAATTGTCTCGGTCACGGCGACTTAATTGTGTTGCTCTCCTGCAGCAGACATAGGAGATGCATAAAATTATTCTCTGTGTGTATATGCATTTTTACCTGTCACATGCATGCACATAAATATCTGTACCTAAATGGGCATACATAGGGACCTCAGATTAATTCCACTTAAGAACAGCAGCATATTTGGGAGATCACAGATGCGTGTATTTTGATTGCTTTTCTCATTTAGAAATTAAATATGAAGAAGCAGCCAAGGGGTTAATTGTGTATGATATCAGCAAGAGCAGTTCCTTAGACAACCCCTCAATGCAGAAGGTCACATACTAAATATTTCTGCCTCTCATTCTGACGTGCCAAAATTCACTCAAAAAAGAAATTGCAATGAAGCTGAAATGGGTCTTTTAACTTCGCTAATAACTAGGCATGTTTGGTACGAGCTACGGTCTGAACTGCAGAGATTGATTTGAGCAAATAAAACCAGGCAAAGTTTAAAGGGAAGCAGTCTAAAATGAGTTCTGCTGGTGACACTGGAACAGAAATATTTAAGGCTGTGGGTACAGATCAGTGTAGATATCTGGGCAGACCATGCTCGTCCTGTCTCATTATTTTGCCAGTTGTTTGAAGAGTGCTAGCCATTCCTGCCAGAGCCGCAAAGGAAATGGTGAGGGGAAGAGGACAACATGGAGAGTTTCCCAGACTGCAGCTAGCATAGGGAGATAGCAACCAGATGGAAACTGTCAGTAATAGTGAGGATATTGCTACTGCTGTTTGAAAATGGACAGAGTAAGGAATGAAGGAAAAGAGAGGGGGAAGAGGCTGAGCGAGAGATGGATTGAGCAGAAGTGGAGATAATGAAAAAGAAATGGGGAATGGGCGCCTGAATAGATCTGGGTTAGAGAAGCCTGGCTCCACGGTGTGCTAACAAACAAGAACTTTGTTACTGAAAGAATAACCAAATTTAGAAAACTTGTTTTGAATTTACTCTGGGACAAAATGGAGATTTTTCAGCATTTGCATTAAAACCCAGGCAGATTTGGTCTCCAAAACATACTTAGTAAATAGGGCATTTGCTCGGGATCAAGGTGCAGGTTCAGATTTATGCCTGCTTAACCTGGAGCTGGAATTCAAACCTGGGTCCCCTCAGCCTGTCACCTGCCTGAAAGTAACCCCACGCGGGCAGATATAATGCCTCTGGTGCAATAAACACCAGTTCCCTGGCGCAGGGAGGGCACTGGGGAGAACAACTTATTTTCCAGCCCAGCAGCACAGCATCTACCTGCAATGAGGGGGGGCTTAGGTTCAAATTCCTATTCTCTACCAGGCAGGGTTCCCTAACCATCACATTTTTAGCTATTCTGAGGTAGAGCTGTGGTTTGGATGAGAAACTGAGAAAACTTAAGCAAAAGTTCCTGCCAGGTGTAGCCAAGACTTTCTCTTTATTCCTGGAGCTCAGAAATGAAGAGTGGCCCCAAGCAGGCACCTACTAAGTCAAGTCGGTTTGTCAAAACCCCCAATGCTTCCCTTGTTAAGTTACCCTCACTTCGGGAGGACAGCAAGCGAGGGAGTCGGGTCACTTCCTAGTCAGACCTGAATTCAGATCTCGAAGTCCAGCTCACTTGCCTGCTCATTACCTGCGAGAGCTCCCCATGTGCTGGTATTTTTGTGCTGAACGATGGCTCCGGTCACTCTGCTCTCACCACTGAGATCCTCATCTGAGCCCGGATGCTGCAGTGCCCCGTGAGGCCTCCTGGCTCACTTGGGCAGTTATCTTGAGAGTGCTGGGCACGCATCCCTCATTTCTGGACTTGCAGTCAGGGATGAAGCTCAATGTTTCTACCAAAGGTGCGTCTCTTGGATGCTATCAAGCAACAAACATCTGGTCCTCAAGAGAAAAGAAGAGTCCACCCTAATTTAGTTCTTAGTAATAATTATTTCTTGTTCTATTAATCGATGCTCAGCATTTTGTAAAATCTGCTACCTATTCCAC
Source organism: Egretta garzetta (assembly GCF_000687185.1). Lineage (NCBI taxonomy): Eukaryota > Metazoa > Chordata > Aves > Pelecaniformes > Ardeidae > Egretta > Egretta garzetta. Next base: position 978 of record NW_009258620.1, on the reverse strand, counting down.
CTCATGATTTAAGATGCCTGACAAATGAGTATTTTGCAAACCGCTAACGCACCTTGGCATTTTTTGTTTCTGCTGCAAAATACAAAAATAAGATTTAATAATTTAAAAGAGCTTTTATTTCTTACATTGTGTTCTTCAGTCTTTGCACCTTAAGGATGAGTTGCTGTACCTGTGGTTTAGGAATGTGCTTAGCTTTGTCCACTTGAGGAGTTCCCCTTAAATCATATCTGTGGGGCTACAAACTGGTGAAAGATTAGGAATGTGCATAAACATGTTCAAGACTGGGACCTCACTTTTCTTAAGAAACAAGTGCTGGTAAGAGATGGTTTGTACTTACACCCATTCTTTTTAGGATAGGAGTGATTCTCATTGTGCTACTGGATTTTTTGATACATCTTTGTATGCAGAATTCTTCACTCGGGTTACTGGGAATTTCTTTCAGTGATGTCAAAATGAAGACTGAAATAAGAACGGTTGTGTCTGGGTGTATCCAGTACAACTCGCATCTTTGGTTTAATTACTTTGTTTTGACTCTGCTTCAGTGGAGATCTCGGTCCAGTCTTGCAACTTGCTCGTGGTTTTTTACTTTATCCAAACTTGTCCTGTCCAGCAACATTGATACAATTTATGTATTCTTAGCATAACTGAAAATATTTTCCATGCATTACAACAGTGACTCTTCAACTACAGTATAGGTCATTCAGATACTAACATTTTAAGGATGCCAAGATCTCTGTGCTGTCTGTAAACATTATTCCTGAGAGGCAGAGAAATCAAGGCTATTTTCTAGCTTGACTTCCTTTCCTGTTTGCTGACATGAATGATGGCTATTCAGTAACAGGGAAGAGCAGTGCCTTTTTAGGTGATCTCACATTAAGAGTGAGGTTCCTGATTGCAGTTCTCAGGGTCTGGAGGTTCTTGTAAAGCAGGGTTTTAACTTGACCTCTCTTCTAATGACCATGCTTTGCTCTCAGGGCT
>NW_009258619.1:20624-29622 GCF_000687185.1 Egretta garzetta | reverse complement strand
CCCTGGTCCCCCACGGGTTCTCCAGGGGCTTTGGTCTTCGCTTTGGTCTTCATGGAGTGGCCCTGGACCCCCATGGGCTCTACAGAAGCTTTGACCTCCATGGGGTTGTCCTGCTCCCCTTGTGATCTCCAGGGGCTTTGGTCTCTGTGGGGTGGCTCTGGTCCCCCATGGGATCTCCAGGCACTTTGGTGTCCATGGGGTAGCTCTGGTCCCCCATGGGATCTCCAGGCGCTTTGGTGTCCATGGGGTAGCCCTGGTCCCCCATGGGATCTCCAGGGGCTTTGGTGTCCATGGGGTGGCCCTGGACCCCCATGGGCTCTACAGAAGCTTTGACCTCCATGGGGTGGCCCTGGTCCCCATGGGCTCTCCAGGGGCTTCACTCACATAAAGGTGCTCCTGCTCCACCATGGATTGGTTTGTACGCCCTCTTGGGTGGTCCCTGTTCACCCTGGGTTCTTCATGGGCTTCGTGGTGGCTTTGTTCCACCACGGGTTCTCCATGGGCTTTGTGGGTAGTCCTTCTCCTTGCCCTCTCCCAGAAGTTCCTTGCTGTTGGTGAGCTTGCCCCCCCATTTTTAGCCTCCAAGGCTGCATTTTTGGGCCCAGATCCTCATTTTTGGGGCCCAAATTCTCATTTTTAAGTCTCGTTTTTAGGGCCCGAAGTCTCATTTTTGGCCCCAAACCTTCATTTTTAGGGTCTAAATTCTCATTTTTGGGGCCCAAAGTCTCATTTTTAGGCTACAAAGTCTCCTTTTCAGGGTCCAAAGTCTCATTTTGGGTCCAAACCCTCATTTTAAAGCCCAAACCACCATTTTTAGGATCCAAATCCTCACTTTTAGCTTCCAAGGCCGCATTTTCAGGGCTCAAGCCCTCATTTTTAGGGTCCGAACCCTCATTTTCAAGGCCCATAGTAATTTTTAGGCCCAACCTCTCATTTTTAGCTTCCAAGGCCACATTTTTAGGGTCCAAAGTTTCATTTTTGCGGCCCAAAGTCTCATTTTGGCACCCAAACAGTCACTTCTAGCTTCCATGGCTGCATTTTCAGGGGCCAAGGACTCATTTTTTGGAGCCAGTCAAGAGTTTTGAGGGCCCAAACCCTCATTTTGAGGGTCAAAGACCCATTATTAAGGCTGCAAACTTTTGGTCCCGGAGGGCAACGAAACCAAATTTCAGGGTTCAAAACCTAACTTTTATTTCCAGAGGCCCAGTTTTGGGGCCCAAAGCCCCATTTTTAGGGCCCAAAGGCCCATTTTTTAGGCCCGAACCCTCCTTTGGAGGTTCCAACCGCTTCCTTTATGGCTTAAAGCCTCCATTTTTGTGTCCTCCAAAGCCCCATATTTGGTACCAAAAACTTCATTTTTGGGGCCACAGAGGACCTGAGAGGTTCCCTTCCTTTTCAGGGTCCAAAGCGTCACTTTTAGTATCCAGCCCATCCTTTTTATTGCCCAAACCGTCCTTTTTAGGCCCCAAATCCTCATTCTGAGGCTCCAAACCCGCCTTTTATTACCCACAGCCTTTTTTTTAGGGCCTAACCCCTCATTTTTAGGGCACCAAGCCTCCCTGTAGGGTCTAAAGCTACATTTATATTCTCCAAAACTACACTGATAGCGGGCAAACCCTCATTTCTACTTTCCAAAGTCTTAAGTATTGTCTTTAAAAGCCTCATTTTCAGGGTCCAAAAATCTCATTTTGGGGCCCAAACCCTCATTTTCAGCTTCCAAGACCGCATTTTCAGGGCCGAAACCCTCATTTTCAGGGCCCAAAGTCTCATTTTCGGGCACAAAACTTCATTTTCAGTCTCTAAACCCTCATTTTCATGGCCCAAACATCCCCTCCTTTTTAGCTTCCAAGGCTGCATTTTCAGGGTCCAAAGTCTCATTTTTGGGCCCAAACCCTCATTTTTAGGGTCCAAACGCTCATTTTCAGGGCCGAAACCCTCATTTTTTTGGCCCAAACCCTCATTTTCAGGGCCCAAAGTCTCATTTTTGGGAACAAAACCTCATTTTCATCATCTAAACCGTCATTTTTAGAATCCAGAGTCTCATTTTCAGGGCCCAAACCCTCATTTTCATGGGCCGAAACCCTCATTTTTGGGCCCAAACCCTCATTTTCAGGGCCCAAAGTCTCATTTTTGGGCCCAAACCCTCATTTTTAGCTTCCAAGGCCATGACCAACCATGAAGAACCAACCATGGCCAAGCAACCATGAACACCCCCCAGTCTCTGAACACTGGGGGGGGAGCCTGATGAGTCAGGAGCTCAGAGCGGAGCTTTGGCAGGATTTGAGGACCCAAAGCCCAACGTGATCACCCCCAACTCCTTCCTCTCATCCCTGTCCGGGGTGCGGTTGACTCTGCCATGTTGGACACTTCCAAGACTCAGCTGGATAGGGTGCTGGGCCACCTTGTCTAGGCTGTGCTCCTCCCTCGAAAAGTTGGATCAGCTGATCCTTGAGGTCCCTTCCACCACCCTACCATTCTCTCCCACAGGTGGAGGTGGCGCTGTTGATTTTGGCCAGTCCCCAGGCCTGTAGAGCTCTGGGAACACCTGCCTGGCTGGCTGGGGGAGCTGGGAGCATTGCGACCAAGTGGTTCTATTTCAACACGGACTGGTGAACCTTAATTAGGCTTAACGAGACAAAGGGTGGCGGCTCCGGTTGCTGATACTGAAATATTGGGTTCGAGTGCACGGCGCGCGACGGTGAACGGGTTAAAAAGGCGGAAAAACATGCTCATCGCCCTGCTTCAGCTCCAGCTGCCGCAGCTTTTGTGATCCTCTACGGACCCCTTGTGTCCAAACCCGGGAATTTCTTCGCAGCTTTATTTTATTTCTGGGATAATTCCGTTGGAAAGGGACCCTACAGCGTCCTCTACCCCAACAACCTGACCCCTCCAACTGTTAACTGCCGCGCTGCATCGAGGGAGCTATGGTGGGGGAAAAAAAAAACCCTGACAAAATGATTTTCATTGACCGGGGCTGCGTGCACGCAGAGTTTTTACGTAGCGATGGCTATGGAAACGCATTCTAAAAATGGTTTCTAGAGTTTGATGGGGATTTGTTGGGCAACTTGGCCTTTTGAAGGTGGCGGCAAATGCTAGAAATGCGAAAACCAGGCTCCTGGGGTCATTTTGGTGGAGGTTTTTGGTAGCAGCTTGGCTGGAGCTCTTCCCGGACGCGATGGTGGTGTCTTCCTTACGTGATGGCGGTGTCTTCCTTACGCGATGGCACTGTCTTCCCGTACGCAATGGCGGTGTCTTCCCTATGCTCCCTACGCGATGACAGCGTCTTCCCGTATGCAATGGCGGCGTCTTCCTGGACGCGATGGTGGTGTCTTCCTGTACGCGATGGTGGGGGTCTTCCTTACATGATGGCGGTGTCTTCCTGTACGCGATGGCGGTGTCTTCCCAGATGCAATGGCGGTGTCTTCCCTACGCGACGGCGGTGTCTTCCCAGATGCAATGGCGGTGTCTTCCCTACGCGATGGCGGCGTATTCCTGTACGCGATGGTGGCATCTTCCCTACGTGATGACGGCGTCTTCCTTACATGATGATGGTGTCTTCCTGGACGTGATGATGGTGTCTTCCCTACGCGATGGCGCCAGTGACATCACACGCGCAGCATGGTTCCATGCACTGGCCCTATTAAACAGTAGTGGCCATGGAAATACTGCACTAAGGAGGGTGCCAGCGTCAAAGCTGGACATGCTGAGCTCCCATGGGCGCCTGGGAGCTCCTCAGATGAAGCCGCCGCCATTCTGCAGTTCCCACACCGAGCCGTGATTGGCCAGCGAGCTCCTGCCTATCCCAGGGAGCGTTCCTGTAGCTACGCCCGCGTTTCGGGAGCCTGCCACCAACTTAGGGGTGACCAATGGGTTTAGACAAGGCAAAAACCTTCGGAGATACTGGTCCAAAGCCCCCTCGGCATCTGGGGCTTTTCATAGGATCATCGGATCACAGAATCGTTGGGGTTGGAAAAGCCCTTGGAGATCCCCAAGCCCAACCCTTCCCATCCCACCCCCAAACCCCGTCCCTCAGCACCGCCTCTGCCCAGCTTTTAAATCCCCCCAGCGATGGCGACTCGACCCCTTCCCCGGGCAGCCCCTTCCAGCACTTGACAACCCTTGTGGGGAAGGAATTTTTTCCTGATGTCCAACCCAAACCTGCCCTGGCACAACTTGAGGCCATTTCCCCTCATCCTTTTCCTGTCCCCCTGGCCTTTTCAAATCGGTTTCTCCTCCCCTTTTGCCGGGGAAAAGGCAGGGAGCTGGGTGGGGGAGGAGCAAAAGCCACAGCGAGGGTCTCTGGCTTTAACGGGACCTAAAATCCAAAGCATCTTCCATCAGGAGTCTGCACCGGGACGTTGGAGAGCGCAACAGGCACCCTCCAGAGAAACGAGACGGGAGGGGATCTCCCCACACTTCGGAAAGAGCGGCCCAACCACAGAGGCGGTAGGAAAGGAGCCGTTTAATTCGACCCCTTTGTTTCCACCTGGTTCTTAGTCTATCCGGGGTGGACATCTGCTGCCCAATAGGACTCCGCTGCCCTCTCCGTGTTGGCCTTCATGCGCGCTGCCAAGCGGGAGAACGTCCGTCCACTGGAGGTGTCCTCCAGGCTGAAGAGATGCTCCAGCAAGGAAAGGCAACGGCTCTGCCGCAGCAGCCAGGCCATCCTCTTCCTCCTGCTGGACAAGAGAAGCTGCTGGGTCCGAGGGCAGGAGCTGCGCGGGGACAAATCAGGCAGGACTGGGGGGAACGCCGGGTGGCAGACAAGCCAGTTCCACCTCCCGGCAGGAATGGGAGCGGAGGGAGGGCGGCTGGAGCGGGAGGGGGCACACAAAGCAGCGCGGCCAGAGGAAGCTGCTGGGGCAGGGAAGGCCAAGCCAAGCCAGGAACCGGCAGGGAAAGGGGCATTTCCCTCGGAGCCGGTCCCTCTTCTGCCCGCCTGTGGCTCCTCCAGGCCTCTCGCTCCTGCTAAGGACTCTGTGCCGGGTTAGGGGTGGCCGCAAGTCCAGGTGGGGTCCAGGTCCGGATGCTTGGGACCAGGTTGGAAATGGTTCTTCCTCCCCGGGGTTCTCAGTTCTGCTTCTTAGCGGGCCTCCTGCGGGAGGGAGGACGCTCTGTTGGCCACCAAAGCGGCACGCGGTAACTTTTCCAGCTGAGATTGGACGAAGGCTCCAAGGGAGGTATGGGGGGGAACTGCCTTTTGAGGAGGCTCAACGCCTCCCTGGTCATCTTCTTTGCCAGCCTCACTTGCCCCAGACGAAGGCAGACCTGCGCCGGAGAAGGGAAACATCCCGATATGGACGAGTTGCCCAAGAGTCGGCGGGGGATGGAGATGCCAGGGATATCCCTGGAGACGGGGAACATCCCCCAGGAGATCCCTCCCGACCTCCCTGTCTCTTTACCTCCCCTTTGAGGCTGAAGAAGGTGGCCTCTTCAAAGCGGGCGATGGCCTTCATCTTCTTCACCAACTTCCTCAGCCCCTCTGCTTCGTTCAGCTTCATGAGGGCCTTGGCGCAAGCAGATGGAGAGCGGCTGAGCGCGGGCGCAGAGCCCGTGGCCCCCCCAAATTTGGCCTCCCCTGGCGCCTCTGGCATCTCTCTGAAGAAGTCCTGGTTCTCCCCCCTCCCGCTGCCTGCCCAAACGCAGCCGCACGGGCACCCGTGGGTCCTTCCGAGCGTTGCCCTTGCCTCAGAAGAGGCGAAACAGAGGAAAAAGCCAGGGCTTGACCCCAGCGTTGCCCTTCTGAGTCTCCGTCAGGGCATGCCCCATCGTCGACGGGGGTTTTTGTAGCCTAAAAATGAGGCTGTGGGCCCTCAAAATGAGACTTTGGGCCTAAAAATTAGGATTTCGGCCCAAAAATGAGACTTTGTAGCCTAAAAATGAGGATTTGGACCCTAAAAATGAGGGTTTGGGCCCCAAAATGAGACTTCGGGCCCTAAATATGAGATTTTGGGCCATAAAGATCAGGGTTTGGACACTAAAAATGAGACTTTGGACACTAAAAATGAGACTTGGGACCCTAAGAATGAGACTTTGGTCCCAAAAATGAGACTTTGGGCCCTAAAAATGAGGGTTTGAGCCCTAAAAATGGGGGTTTGAACATCGCAAAATTAGGGTCTGTGCCCCAAAATGAGACTTTTGACCCTAATAATGAGGCTGTGGGCCCTGAAAATGAGCGTTTGGACCCTAAAAATGAGGGGTTTGGCCCCAAAATGAGAGTCTGGGTCCTGAAAATGAGGGGTTGGAACCTACAAATGAGGATTTTGGCCCTCAAAATGAGACTTTGGTCCCAAAAATGAGACTTTGGGCCCTAAAAATGAGGCTGTGTGCCCTCAAAATGAGGGTTTGGACCATAAATATGAGGCTTTGGGCCTAAAAATGAGGATTTTGGCCCCAACATGAGACTTTGGGCCCCAAAAATGAGGGTTTGTAGCCTAAAAATGAGGATTTGGACCCTAAAAATTAGTATTTGGACCCTAAAAATGATGGTTGGACCTTTAAAATGAGGGTTTGAACCCTCAAAATGAGAAATTGGACAATAAAAATGAGGGTTTAGGTGCAAAAATGAGGTTTTGGACCCTGAAAATGCGGCCTTGGAAGCTAAAAATGAGGGTTGGGGCCCAAAAATGAGACTTTGGACACTGAAAATGAGACTTTGGACCCTAAAAATGACGGTTTGGACCCTAAAAATGAGACTTTGGGCCTAAAAATTAGGATTTCGGCCCAAAAATGAGACTTTGACCCTAAAAATGAGACTTTGTAGCCTAAAAAAGAGGATTTGGAACCTAAAACTGAGGGTTTGGACCCTAAAAATGAGGGTTTGGGCCCCAAAATGAGACTTCGGGCCCTAACTATGAGATTTTGGGTCCTAAAAATGAGGATTTGAACACTAAAAATGGGGGTTTGGGCCCAGAAATGAGACTTTGGGCCCTAAATATGAGATTTTGGGCTCTAAAAATGAGGTTTTGGACTCTAAAAATGAGACTTTGGACCCTAAGAATGAGACTTTGGTCCCAAAAATGAGACTTTGACCCTAAAAATGAGGGGTTCGGGCCATAAAAATGAGACTTTGTAGCCTAAAAACGAGGATTTGGACCCTAAAAATGAGGGTTTGGACACTGAAAATGAGGGTTTGGACAACGAACATTAGAGTTTGTGCCCCAAAATGAGACTTTTGACCCTAAAAATGAGACTTTGGGCCCTAAAAGTAAGACACTGGACCTGAAAAATGAGGGATTTGAACTCTGAAAGCAAGGGTTTGCGTCCCAAATTTGGAATTTGGGCCCTAAAAATGAGAATTTGGGACTAAAAAATGAGACTCTGGACTCTAAAAATGAGACTTTGGTCCCAAAAAAAGAGACTTCAGGCCCTAAGAATGTGGGTTTGGGTGAGAAATGAGATTCTGGATCCTAAAAATGAGGGTGTGGACCCTAAAAATATGACTCTGGACCCTAAAAATGAGGAATTTGATGCTGAAAATGAGGGTTTGGGCCCTAAAAATAAGACTCTGGACCCTAAAAATGAGGGATTGGACGCTGAAAATGAGGGGTTTGGTCCCAAAATGGGACTTTGGACCCAAAAATGAGACTTTGGACCCTGAAAATGTGGGCTTGGAAGATAAAAATGACACTTTGGGCCCTAGAAATGAGAATTTGGACCTAAAAATGAGGCTTTGGGCCGTGAGAATGAGGGGTTTGACCCTAAAAATGAGGGTTTGGACCTTAAAATGAAACTTTAGACCCTAAAAATGAGGCTTTGGACCTTAAAAATGAGACTTTGGGCCCTAAAAATGAGGATTTGGACGCTGAAAATGAGGGTTTGCACACCAAAATGAGACTCTGGACCCTACAAATGAGGGATTGGGCCCAAGTAAGGCTTTGGACCCTGAAAATGTGGGCTTGGAAGATAAAAATGACACTTTGGGCCCTAAAAATGAGACTCTGGACCCTAAAAATGAGAGTTTGGGCCCTGAAAAAGAGGGTTTGGACTCTAAAACCGAGACTTTGGACCCCAAAATGAGACTTTGTAGCCTAAAGATGAGGATTTGGACCTTAAAATGGGAATTTTGACCCTAAAAATGAGGGTTTGGGCCCTGAAAATGAGGGTTTGGAACCTAAAAATGAGACTTTGGGACTAAAAAATGAGACTCTTGACTCTAAAAATGAGGGTTTGGGCAAAAAATGAGACTCTGGACCCAAAAATGGGAGTTTGGGCCCTAACAATGAGGTTTTAGACGCTAAAAATGAGGGTTTGGAGTCTAAAAATGAGACACTGGTCTTTCTCCCCCCCCCCAAGACGGCGTTCAACGCCCCTTCTCCAAAGCGGAGCAGGAGGCCATGGGCAGCCATGCCCCGTCCAGGTGCTTTGTAGGCAGGGCGAAAACGGCAACCTGGGCTTCCTCTCACCTCCCATGGGCAACCCCCCGCCCCAAGCCCCCCTGGCAGCTCTTCCCCTGCTGATTTTGCAGCACTACCCCATAGGAACTAGGAAGCGAGGGCTGCTCCAGTGAGGGAGACGATGGCTTGGAGCCCACGGGCTTCCTTCAGCACTCCATCATCTCTGTGGCCATCTCCTCCCAGTCCCTTCCCTATGCTGAAGTCATGACCAGCAGCCAAATGCCGCCACGTCATCTCCTCTGGAGACCCCGAGCTCGCTGGCTTCAAAAACCAATCCAAACCTGGTCTGCTCAGCCAAAAGCCTCGTCCACCAAAGCCACCCAAAATCCCCCCCCCACCTCTGTGCCTGGGAAGATCATGGAACAGATCCTCCTAGAAGCTATGCTAAAGCACATGGAGGCCAGTGAGGTAATTCAAGATAGCCAGCGTGGCTTCACCAAGGGCAAGTCCTGCCTGATGAACCTAGTGGCTTTCTATGATGGTGTGACAGCAACAGTGGACAAGGGAAAACCAATGGACATCATCTATCTGGACTTCTGTAAAGCCTTTGACACGGTCCCCCACAACATCCTTCTCTCTAAATTGGAGAGCTATGGATTTGA
>NW_009258619.1:19469-19882 GCF_000687185.1 Egretta garzetta | reverse complement strand
AACATTCAGGGCCAGGTTGGACGGGGCTCTGAGCAACCTGATGTGGTTAAAGGTGTCCCTGCTCCTGCGGGGGGGTTGGACTAGATGACCTCTAGGGGTCCCTTCCACCCCAAAACATTCTATGATTCTATGATTCTATGATATTTAGGGGATCAAAGCTGAAATGGGGTCAAGCCTCTTGGAGCTGGATGCTGCAGGTGACTGGGAGAGGATGAGCGGGATTCCCCGCGCCCTCTGACGCCTGCGCTAACGAGGCTGGTGGGATCTTTGCCGCAAAGATCTTTGCTGGTCACAAGCGGTGTCCCGCAGGGCTCAGCTCTAGGGCTGGTCTTGTTTAATATCTTTATCAATGACCTGGACGAGGGGATTGAGTGTGCCCTCAGTAAATTTGCAGATGACACCAAACTGGGTGG
>NW_009258619.1:16416-18971 GCF_000687185.1 Egretta garzetta | reverse complement strand
GAGAAGAGGAGGCTGAGGGGAGACCTGATCGCCCTCTACAGCTACCTGAAAGGAGGCTGTAGGGAGGTGGGGGTCGGCCTCTTCTCCCTGGTAACGGATGATAGGATGAGGGGAAATGGTCTGAAGTTGCGCCAGGGCAGGTTTAGGCTAGACATTAGGCAAAACTTCTTCACCAAAAGGGTTGTCAGGCTCTGGAATGGGCTGCCCAGGGAGGTGGTAGAGTCCCCATCCCTGGTGGTATTTAAAAGAAGGAGAGATGAGGTGCTCAGGGACAGGGTTTAGTGGTGGGATGGCAGGGGGAGGTTAAAGGTTGGACTCGATGATCTTAAAGGTCTTTTCCAACCAAAGCGATTCTATGATTCTATTCTATGAAAGCCAGTGCCCTTCGAGATTGACCCATGAGATCCCGAACCACCCCATCCCCGGAGCTCATCCTCATTGGTGTGTGTGGGGGGAGAAGCACCCCATGCCCCAGGGGGGCAGCTGAGAGCTCCTGGGGCCACCTTACTGCTGCCACTTCCCCCTCCCCTCAATGCTTACCGAGGGGTGTCTGGCCTCTCGGCGTGATGTCAGGCGTTTTCCCTCAGCCCCACCTTCGTCCCCCCATTCAGGATGTTGTCGCTCACCAACATGTCCAACAAGCAATTCGTTTTGTGCCGGACGCCGGCGGGGAGGATGAGCGCCAACGTTTGGGTGGTAACCACCGGCCCGATGATGGCCGCCCACTTCAAAACCATCTGCTTCAGCGGCTTGAGCTGGTCCACCAGAGCGTGGTGCTGAGTTGCCAGCCGGGTTAAACCACGACACCAGCGCAATCGCTGCCAAAAAAAAAAGCAACGCGTCTCTCCCTTGCCACCCACGCCCCACGCTAGGGGGCGATGAGGGGCAGGACCCAGCAGGTACCTGCGCCCTGTGATACCGGATCTGGGGGGGGGGTTTGGCCCAACGGTGCGCACACAGAGCAGAGACTGTTCCCTGCCTCAGGGGTGGGCTCGGAGCACCCCCCCAAATTGTTGTAAGGCAGCCGAATGATGCTGTTCCTGCCTTTTGGGTGGGGTTTGGGGGTTTTTGGGCAAAATGTCTTTAAGGCAGGAAGGCTTTAACATGACATTTATTCACACAAATGGTTGGGGGCGAGAGCGGAGGGATGCTCGTTGATAGTTCCTCCATCCCCGGCTATGGGGGGGGCGGGATTTCCGTGCCAATCCACAGGGGAAAAAAAAAAACCCGCATGGATTTGGTTTGGAGCGAGCGCCTCGAGCCCAGCGTTAGCCAGGGGGGTTACAAAGAGTAGAGGAGCGAGGTCGAAGCCCCATTCAACGCCGCGAGCGCTTGGATCCCTCACCTCTCAGGGCGGTGGGCAGCATGGTGGTCTCCAAGTTCATGTCCGGTCTGATGCTGCAGACCCGGCCATCATCCCCCCGCGTCCCTGGAGCTCGGGGCTGCTCGAGGAGGGGGAAGCCTCGACTGCAGAAGCTGCGCAGAGGAGGAGAAGCGGGGAAGAAGGCGATGCGCAAAGCGGTTCGCAGCTTGCAACCTTTCCCAAAATTCACCCAACGTGGGTGGCATGGACCCGCCTGCGCCCAACGGGGCCGTTTAAGTGCCGCAAAACAGTTGCCACCGCCCGCGTTCCTTTGCGCAGCCCTCCCCAGAGATGTTCTACTTGTGGAGCACCTTTCCCCAAACCACTCCTCCCTCAGCCAAAAGCTTCCAGAGTGGCCAGGGGTGACCGAATCCTTACCCCCTAAAGCAGAAGCGTTTGCTGCCTTCCACAGCCAGGGGAAATTGCCGGCGCAAACTCAAAGCGTCGGCCCTGGCTGTTTCCCAAGGCCATGGGACCGTCGTGGTTTTCCATGATCTAAATCCCTGGTGGGGATTGAGGGGCTTGGATTCAAGTGTCCTGGGCCTGGCCCTCACCTCCAGGCTGGGCTTTGCTCTCACGTGAGCCGATGTTTGGCCAAGGTCAATAAATGATCTGCCAATCGGAAGGCCTGAGAAACACCAGAAAACCACGTGCTCTGCAATGGCCGCCTCTGTGCTTTTTTCTCCCCCTCAACCCCCACCCTCAAGAATTCAGGCCCCTGCAAGCCACCGCCAGGACTCACAAGCCCCACCAGCGAGGCCCGCAGGAGACTGCACCTCCACCAGCCCCCCATGCTGTGTGGCCGCAAGATCGGATGCTGCCCAGACCTGGGGTGATGGGGGGGCGGATGACGATGATGACGATGACAATGGAGCAAGGCTGTGCTGGGCAGAGCGTGCTCACAGGATCACAGAATGGCAAGGGTTGGAAGGAACCTCGGGAGATCATCCAGTCCAACCCCCCTGCTAAAGCAGGTTCGCCTAGAGCATGTTACACAGGACTTCATCCAGGTGGGTTTTGAATATGTCCAGAGAAGGAGACTCCACAGCCCCCCTGGGCAGCCTGGGCCAGGGCTCGGGCACCCTCAAAGTCAAGAAGTTCTTCCTCACGTCCAACTGGAACCTCTTCTGCTTCAGGTTGTGCCCATGGCCCCTTGTCCTGGCGCTGGGCACCACTGGGAAGAGTCTGGCTC
>NW_009258619.1:14735-16272 GCF_000687185.1 Egretta garzetta | reverse complement strand
CTCCCTCGCCCTGCTGGCCACGCTCCTCTTAATGCACCCCAAGATACCATTGGCCTTTGGCCACCAGGGCACCCTGCTGGCTCATGGTGAGCTTGTCATCCACCAGGACTCCCAGGTCCCTCTCGGCAGAGTTGCTTCCCAGCAGGTCAGCCCCCAGCCTGGACTGGTGCATGGGGTTCAACCTCCCCAGGTGCAGCACTCGACACTTGCCCTTGTTGAACTTCATCAGGTTCATTTGGTGGGCCCCTGGCATCCAGCCTGGGTCAAACCACCACAGCAGAGCAGCAGCTCCTGGCAGTAATAGGGGATCCCTGAGCCTCTCTGCAAGAGGAACCTGGATGGGAGCAGAGCTGGCAGGGACCAATTCGGGTGGGTGGTGAGCCACACGCGCCTAACGGGGCAGCCAGCGTCTTCACCGCAGCCCCCGTCCCCACCCCAGCACTTCGGAAAGGGACGCTCCTCCTGCTGGCTTGGGCTTTGGGGCCCCCCTGAGCCTCCAGCCTTCACTGAAGTCCAACGGGAACAGAACTGTGGACAATTCCCATGGCATGGAGCAGCCGGCCCTGCCCTTCCTCTCCTTGGGAGCTTGGATCCTCTTGGAGCCTCTGCCCCAGGGGATGCCCCCCCGCCCCCCCCAAGCCTGGCCACCTAGGCCAAGGCACGTTTGGGGACTCTTCCTCCCATCCCCCCCCCCTGCAACGGCGAAGGGCTGACGCCTCCCCACGCCCCGCGTCGGCAAGTTGCCCACTGCTAGCTCATGCTTGCCGGGGCGAGGCCTAACAAGCAACCCACGCCCGGGACTCGCTAGCGCCAGTGATGCTTCCAGCGGCCCCGTGCTCCCTTTCTGGTGGGGGTGGGGGTGGGTGTCAATTCCTTCCCATGGTCTGCGTGGCTTCAAGCCCTCAGGAAGAGCTCCCCTGCCTCCAGCTGACCTCACTAGACCCCTGGGGATGCTGACCACTCCAAGGTCCTGGCAGACTTTCTGCGCCACAGCGGAAGGCGTCAACGCATCCAGGTGACGATGGGTGAATTCCTGGGAGGCGGCGTTGTCCACTGCGGCTTGGCAAACGCTCTCTGTCCTGGCGTAGCCTGGAGCAAAGCTCATGAGCATGAAGAGGGAGACATCATGGAGGACGGGTGACAGGAGACTCCAGGGAGTGGGGTTGATGAAATGGCCGTTGTCGATGACGAGTACCCCTAATCCTCCTTCCACGGCCTGAAAAAAAGCCGCTTGGTTCTGAGGGGAAGCCGGGGGAGTCTCAAGCGCCTTCCAGGGGAGGCGATTTTGCCGCTGCCCCTTGAGAGGAGGCGCTGAAGTCTCTCGCCACCCACGTCCCTGCTGACTGACTCTGAATTTTGTGGAGATGTTGAGGTCCCACCCAACATCGCTCGCCCTACAGGAGGAGGGAGCCTGGGCAAGGGAAGGCAGGAGGCCTTGCTCCTCCTGCGGGGCATGCTTGACGGGAGGAAGGACTGCGGGGGCGCGGGGAGGCTGGGGGGTTCTCAGGCCCTGAGGGGCGACGGCCCAGGGCTGAGG
>NW_009258619.1:12407-14286 GCF_000687185.1 Egretta garzetta | reverse complement strand
GAGGTCAGTGACCGCCTCTCTCCGATACCACTGCCCGGGTGTTGAACAAGGCACTGGGTGCTGCTGCGCGGGATGGGAATTCAGCCCCGAAAGGGAGCGCCCCACCCCCAGGAATGGGAAAGGTGTGCTGTGAGCCCTGCGATTCCCAGCCCGGAGCTAAGGCGCTCCCAGCAGCACGCCCACCCCATGCCAGACCCCAAAAAGCTCCGGAGCGGGCCCTCCCCAGGGTCTCGCTCTCACCTTGACATGGGGAATGCCATTGAGGAGGCAACAGCGGCTCTCCTTGATCGTCCCTTGGAGCTTCATCTCCAGTATGTGCTCCTTGTTGCTGCCTGGTTCGTGGTCCTGGAGGCCCAGGGCACGGGCCACCAGCGTACGGATGGCAGAGAAGGACTGCGTCACGTTGACCGCCAGCAGTTCCATGTCAACCACCCTACCACGGAGAAGCCAAAGGGAGTGAGGTCCCCAACAGCCCCACGTCTCCGAAGAGAAAAGGGGTGGCAATGCCCTTGGCAGGGTTGGGTGGGGGGAGCTCTTCAGCTAGGGGAGCAAGCAGGGCTTCTGAGAGCGCCCACCCTGCGGGGTCTGGGGTCAGAGGGAAAGCACCAAGCTTGGGCTCTCACCCTCTCCCTCTGCCTGGCCCAGGGGTGAAGGAGGAAAGGCCACGGGCTCAGGAAGCCGACTCCGATTCCCCAAAGAGGCAGAGACGGAGGCAGAGCAAGCGGGAGCTCCTAGGGAACATCTCCAAGGAGGCTTTTTTGGGAGGCTGCAGTCCAGGGGCACGGAGGGGCTGGAGTGTCCCGGGGCTGTCGGGATGGGCAGGGGCCGTGTCCCGAAGCTGCAGGTCAAAACCCCCTGTACCTGTGGCCAGCAGCCTGGCCTAAAGAGGCCAGCTCGGAAAGCAAGTGGCTCATTGCGGAGCCCATCGGGCCCTCGAATGCCAGCGTGTGCCATTCTCCAGAATCCTTGTAGGGTCTCAAGCAGATGACAAAGAGCTCAACCTCCTTCTCCTGACCTGCCAAGGCAAACGAGAAAACCCGCTGCTGGGCCCTGTGGGCAAGCAAAGAGCCCTCCCTTTTGCCAGCACCCTTCACCCCAGCTTCGCTCCCCGCCATCCCAGGCCTCCTGCCCTCCCGCTCCCCCCGGCTTTTCCACCTCTGCCTTCCTCAGGGAGGTCGTGGGCCACGGTGCAGCTCCCCTGCCCTCTTCCCGGTCCCCCCCTCCCCTCCCACCGGCACGGAGACCGAGCCGGCCCCACGTGGTGATCCAGCGCAAGGCTGGGAGGGACGGTCTGAGTCGCTGCATCCCAAAAGCATCTCCTTGCTCTGCCCTCAGCCGCAGAGCCTTTCCCAGGAGCCCAGGCAGCGTCTTCAGTCCTGGGCTGGTGGCGGCTGGGCTGCAACACCAGCCCTGGCAAAAGCTTCTCCCTTCCCAGTGCGGCACTGAAAGCCACCGAGGGCCAAGTGAGGCCAAATAGACCAGTATCCTCTTGTATTTTTGACACATGTTGTTGTAATCGGGCCAATTGTTTGTGAATAGACATAGCATGGGTTCTTAGATCCATGCAACACATCCCATCAAAATCCTCACAGCCGTGGCCTTGGGCCAATAGCAAAAAGTCAATAGCTGCTCTATTTTGCAAAACTGCATCTTGCACTCGTGACAAATCATCAGCTAACAATCCTAAAGCCTCAGATGTTTGATTAGCATTTTTAACTACCCAACAAGCTAATTTACTAACATCTGCTAAAGAAACATTTCATAGAATCATAGAATAATAGAATGTTTTGTGGTGGAAGGGACCCCTAGAGGTCATCTAGTCCAACCCCCCTGCAGGAGCAGGGACACCTTTAACCACATCAGGTTGCTCAGAGCCCCG
>NW_009258619.1:9979-10645 GCF_000687185.1 Egretta garzetta | reverse complement strand
GACACAGGGAAAACTTCTGGCAGCTTCTCACAGAAGCCACCCCTGTAGTCCCCCCACTACCAAGACCTTGCCACAGAAACCCAATACGTTAACATTCACATAAAACCAACTTTCAACCTCCAGGGTGCCCACAATATCTATTTCTTGGGGATCACCTCTATAAAGAGGTAATTTGTCGTCCCATACGTCATAATTTTCCGTGCAATTCCGTATGGAGCCGTATTTCGTGTGCAAGATTACGCTATTTACTTAAGATCTGTTTTGTTTCATATCCGTTAAAAGGCACACCAACCAAGCAAGTATGGAAAGGCTACGATCCTTGTGCCAATGTTACACAAAATCATGACTGATTCAGTTGCTGAGCCAAAGAAACCCACAAATTAGTTGCTGGGCTGATCAATGGCAGGTGCATTCCTCCCTGTAGGTGGGACAGAGAGAGCAGGGTGAACACAGCGAGTAGGAATCACAGGACAGGGCTCAGAGGGTTCCGATCGGTGGGGCAGAGTCCAGTTGGAGGCTGGTAGTTAGTGGAGTTCCCCAGGGCTCGGTACTCGGCCCGGTCTTGTTCAACTTGTTCATCAATGACCTGGACGAGGGGACAGAGTATACCCTCAGCAAGTTTGCTGATGACACCAAACTGGGAGGAGTGGCTGATACGCTGGAAGG
>NW_009258619.1:7421-7954 GCF_000687185.1 Egretta garzetta | reverse complement strand
TTGTGGGACATCTGAAGAATCAAGGACACTTAGTGAACAATCCAGACCGAATGCACCTGTTGTGTTTGTGAGCAGTAAGCCTCAAGGACATAGTGGGAGCTGCCTGCAGTCAAATAATGATGAGAACAACCTTGAGAAGAAGAAAAGTTGGTGTACGTGACTGAGATCAGAAAGCAAAGCAGGATGCAGGTGGAGAGGACCGTGCGCGTGGACAAGAGACTTTAACGAATCATATTGTAGCTAAGAGCACGTGTACAGATATAGTTAACCAATTAGTTAGGAGTTTGTGCATGATAGGGAACTAGAAGAGCTATATTAACCGGGATGTATCAACAATAAATTGGCATTTGCTTGATCACATTGATCGTGTGCAGTGTCCGTGACTTCCGCGTCAACATCCCGTGATTGCGGATCAAACACTTGTGAAGCTATAGCATCTTGTAATTTTTCAACAAAAGGCAAAAAAGGTTCTTTCGGACCCTGCTTGATGGTGGTGTAGCGTTTTTTTGGTTCGGCTAAAGGCGACGGGTTTT
>NW_009258619.1:4997-7035 GCF_000687185.1 Egretta garzetta | reverse complement strand
AAGGGACATGGGTGTTCGGTTTCCCGGCTGCCGCATCCCCTATCTGTACCGGATAGGCATGCAAACAGGGGCTTCCCTCTCCTTCATCTGGTATAACTCCTCCCAGGTTTTCCAACAGATCCCAGTTCCCTGCCTGGATTGCCCTTCTTCTAACACTGTTCCAAAAGTGTTGTGGATCGCGCATGGCAACTGCAGGTTTAGCTACCGGTGTTCGTTCTGTTCCTCCTATCGTCCCCATACCCTGATTTTCTTCTTGAATTGCCAATGAGTTCATCGTTTTACATAGTTCCAGCTCTTGGAAGGCATTAACTTGTCTTTGAGGGACGGGCAGAGGAGGGGCCGATGGATGACATAAACGTCGATGGGACTCAGGAAGACCCGCCTTTAAATTATCTTGCTGGGGCCGGGATTCATTAGATCCACAGGCACCCTCACTGCCGGAAAGGTTCTCCTCCCCCTCATCCCCATCTTTACCCTTATCAGGTGGGGGTTCAGGAGGAGGAGGCCTATGGGTACTAGTTTCTGCATCTTGCTGACTTTTCAATCGTCTAACAGTGTCTCTCAACAGTCTCCATGTGGTAAACAGTCCCGTGGCCTCTTTATCGCCCTTAGCCGCCCCCTCCATCAACATAGGGCCCAGTCCTTCCCAAGTTGAAACACTAAATGCAGTTAAGAGTAGAGGCTTCTATTCCTTGCCTCTTTGCCCAAAGTCACATTCGTCTCAATTGCATCTCTTCTAGCTTTATTCCTCTCGTTTGTAGTACTAATTCCCACACTGATAAAACAAGACTATCTTCTTTAGAGACATTACTCCCCATCTTCTCCCTGGTGGCTCGCCTTATATGGTGTCTCGATTCCTAGGAACTAGCAGCCAGCACCCTGCGCTATCCGCTTCACCAGGCTCCATCTCCCCAGCTGCCCGCCGGTCCATTTCAGGATAATCTCCTGGCTATCTTTAGCCGAATCACGTCGGGGTCACCAAATGCTGCGCAGCTTGAGATGGAAAAACGCAACAATACACTTCTTCATGGGGCAGCAACGAACTCTCTTTTTTGAGCACTCCAGCACATGCTTAACAACATAAGTGCGCTTGATTGGTTCTTTCAAATGTACTTAACAAGTTACTATTGGCTATAAGGAAGCAAGCTTGCTATTGGCTTAAGGAGGTGGGAGAAACTTTCCTTAAGGAGGTGAGAGAAGCTTCCCTTAAGGCGGCATGCTGTGGTTTCTTGTTCCGTCTTTTTACTGGTTTTTTTCTTTGTCCCTAACATCTTGCAATTGCCTCGTCTGTAGGCCCGCTACAGACTCCCACAGGGAAGAAACTGGGGTTGGGAAGAGCAAGGCGTCCTCCACCTACCCAGCAGGGGGCCGTACGCTGACCTCCTCTTGCTCATCCGAATGCCAACCATGCTAGGAGCAGGGGAAAAGAAAACACGAGTCAATCGGCCGGTGAGAAGCCAGGGGGACGTGGAGAAGCAGCCTGGTGTGGCGGGGCAGGACGTGGTCCTCAGTGCCTGCTTGTCTCTCAAGCAGTGCGTTATCCCTCGCACGCTCCCCCAGCCCACGGTCGAGCTGCACACTAGGATGGCTTTGAGCAGAAAGAAGCCCATGGTGGGATAGGAGAACCTCTTGAGAATCCATCACCAGAAGGAAGTCCATCTTCCAGCAGGAAGACCTGAGGTCCCCATGGTCCACGCTTCTCCCTGCGACCTGGCCCAGACCAAAGCTTCCTGCTCAGAAGCAGCAGCTGGGACCAACCCCTCCTTGGGTCAGTGTTACCAGGGCACAAGTGGAGCAAGCGCAGCATGGGAAGCGCAGCCAAAAGCCATTTGGACAGAGCTTGCGAGGCCATGTTGTGTCTACCGAGACCGAAAAACCTTCCCCGTCCCTGTGGCTTTGCTCCTGGTCTCTCAGCAGCAGGAGACGGCAGGGGAGAGGGGCAAAAAGCCCCCCAGGCCAGGGCTTCCGACCGCCTCGGCCATGGGGAAGGGAGGGAAGAAGCCCCCCAGGCCAGGGCTTCCGACCGTCGGAGCCACGG
>NW_009258619.1:1790-3888 GCF_000687185.1 Egretta garzetta | reverse complement strand
TGGGGGGCACAGCCTCCTCCCTGAGAGGCACAAGGCAGGGCAAAAGCTGGAAGGCAAGGCTCTTCCCGGTGAGCGCCCGTGCGCAGCACACGCCCCCCCCCCCGCACGCTCACTCTTCTCCCCCCGGCGTTGTGGAGCACGCCGCAAAGATCTTGAGAGCGCTCTGCAAGGCATGAAGGGTCTTGTAGGCCAGCTTCTCTCTCGTGAGCCCAAACACGCAGAGGAAGGTGCGGCCCCACCGAGGACGGATGTCTTGCTACAGGGCTGAGGAGGGGGTCGCTCCCTCTTGCTCCCTCCCTGCCTGCTCAGGGGGTGTGGGGGGGAGGTGGTTGCCCCCTCACCCTTACCTTTAATAGGTCAGGAGGACTTTGTTGATCTCGCCCTTGTGAGGATGGAGGATTTCGAGCATTGTCTTGCTGCAGTTGTTGATGACGGAGGAGATGCTGGCCATGCTGGCATCCATGGGCAGCTGCAGCTGGATGAAGAGGCTGGGGACCGGCCGCAGCTCGGAGAAGAAGTCCAGCGGCACTCTGTTGTTGAGCTGGAAGACAAGAGCACGATGGCTTCCCCAGCCTGCTCTCCCAGGGGCTCGCTGCTCGCACTGGGGCAGAGCGGGCGTCCAGCCTGTGACACTGGCCCCTGCCCCCCTCCTTCAGCTCCTGCTCCATCTCCCCTCCCCGCCATGGCTTCAATCCCCCCAGCACAGCCCCTGCTGTCGGGCGCTTGTCCTCGCAGCAGTGGGGTGGCACTGGCCACCTCTGAGTGAGCGGCTCAGCATCGAGGAGGAAGCCTGGGTCACTGGGGCAGCTGCTCAGCAAGCGATGACATACAGACGACGTCTGGTCTGCCGAGAGGGATCTGGGGGTCCTGGTGGACAACAAGATGACCATGAACCAGCAGGGTGCCCTGGTAGAGTCCAGAGGAGGGCAACAAGGATGATGGGGGGACTGGAGCATCTCCCCTACGAGGAAAGGCTGAGGGAGCTGGGCTTGTTCAGCCTGGAGAAGAGAAGGCTGAGAGGGGACCTCATCAACACATACAAATATCTTAAGGATGGATGTCACGAGGATGGAGCCAGACTCTTCTCAGTGGTGCCCAGCGCCAGGACAAGGGGCCATGGGCACAACCTGAAGCAGAAGAAGTTCCAGTTGGATGTGAGGAAGAACTTCATGACTTTGAGGGTGCCCGAGCCCTGGCCCAGGCTGCCTAGGGGGGTTGTGGAGTCTTCTTCTCTGGAGATATTCAAAGCCCACCTGGATGAAGTCCTGTGTACCCTGCTCTGGGCGACCCTGCTTGAGCAGGGCAGTTGGGCTGGGTGATCTCCGGAGGTCCCTTCAACCCTGGCCATGCTGGGATTCTGGGATTCTATGAAAACGTCACCTGTAAACCCTGGAAAAGAACAACACATGGAAGGAAAACTGTCCCTCTGAAGGCGCTTTTGAGCCTTTTGAGCACCTTTGCCGTCTTCATCTTCATTGCCGCCACTTCCTCCTGATGACGTTATCGCTACCGTACCCTGATGGAAGGTCCAATGATTCCAGCCCTCTTGCAAATACGATGGAATCCAAAACACCTCGCTGCCCGAGTTTGGGCTGGGACGGTTAAATTCCTCCGCAGCGGCTGGTGCGGGGCTGCGTCGTGGGTCGGTGCCGAGCACAGCGCTGGCGACGCACCGATGGCTGAGTGACTGCTGAGCAGCGTTCCCGCGGCGTCAGGGCCTTTGCTGCTCCTCACCCTGCCCCACCAGCGAGTGGGATGGAGCTGCACAGAACGTGGGGTCTTGTTGGGTCCTTGCCAAGCTGCTGGGTGACCTGTCACCAGCCCCAGTGACTAACTGCAGGCCAGGCTGGTGCGGGAAAGGCCGAGTATCGACACTGGGAACGGCGAAGCCAGTTCAACGCCGGCAGCAGGATGCGGGCAGCCATGGCACTGAGCAGCGACTCTCTCGGCAGACCAGGAGGCAATGGGCGCCCTCGCTCCCACGACCCGCTCTGGGTGCCAGCCCCGCTTCTCGCATCCTTGCCCTCCCTTTCCCATCCAGCTTCCCAGATGGGGGAGAGTCATCCCCGGAGGGGAAGAGAAGAGAAAGTGCCCCTGG
>NW_009258619.1:0-1744 GCF_000687185.1 Egretta garzetta | reverse complement strand
AGGACACGTGGCAGCCGTTGGCTCCCGTTCTGCTCCCTGCATACCCCGGTGATGCCCTGCATGACACCTTCTCCCGGGATCTTCCTCGGGCCTGCCCCAGCCTCCCTGAAGAACTCAACTGTCGGCCCTTTCTGTTTGCGCAGGAGGTTTCTGATGCCCACCCCTGAGCACAGGGACACAAAAAAGGGATTGCCGAGGCTCAGAGCACCTCACGCCGTTTAAGAACCCCCAAACAAGTGACTGAACGTGAAAATGAGCTCAGAGAACGGGGGCTCTTCAGAATCACCATCGCTTTCTTGTTCACGTCCATACTCTTCTCATCACGGGGAGGAAGCACAGGCTCTGCAGCCCTTGCGGTCACATACGGTTCTGCAGGACATGGGGGAGGAGAGTGTAGACAGAGCCGAACAGGGCGTTTTCAAATCTATGAAGAGTCGAGGAGAAATGGGTGCCAAGAATTTGAAACCTGATGGAGCCGAGCAGTAGGAGCGGGCGTGAGAGAGGCCCAGAGGGGAGCACTGCAACCGAAAGCGTAAGCAGTGCAGGCAGCTCCAACCACATGTTTTCACCCAACTGCCTTGAACAGGACAGGCTGGGCACCCCTGCTGCTCGCTTTGCCTGATCCCAACCGGGCTCCTCTCCAAAAGCCACAGCTCCCACCTGGAGCCTACTCACAACCAAGCTCCTTGCCAAGCACTGCAGCTCCTACCCAGACCCTGCTCCCAGCCGGGCTCCTCTCCAGGGGCCGCAGCTTCTACCCAGACCCTGCTCCCAGCCGGGGTCCTCTCCAAATGCTGCAGCTCCTGCCAGGAGCCTGCTCACGACCAGGCTTCTCGTTAGGGGCTGTAGCTCCTGCCCGGTGTTTGCTCCCAACCAGGCTCCTCTCCAAAAGCCACAGCTCGCACCTGGAGCCTGATCCTGACTGGGCTCTTCTCCAGGGGCCGCAGCTCCTCCCTGGAGCCTGCTCCCAACCAGGATACTCTCCAGGGGCCACATTTCCCACCCAGAGCTTGCTCCCAACTAGGTTCCTCTCCAGGAACCATAGATCCTGCCCAGAGCCAGCTCCCATGAACCTCTCCAGGGGCCACAGAGCTCGCGCCCTAACCCTGCTCTGAGCAGGCCCCTTTCTAGGGGCCACAACTCCCACCCAGAGCCTGCTCCTGAGCCAGCTCCTCTCCAGGGGCCACTGCTCCTGCCCGCACCCTGATCCCAACTGGGCTCCTCTCCAGGGGCCATTGCTCCTGCCAGGAGCCTGATCCCGACCAGGTTCCTCTCTAGGGGCCACAGCTTCCGTCCGGAGCCTGATCCTGACTGAACTGCTCTCAGAGGGCCACAGCTTTCACCCGGAGCCTGATCCCAACCGGGCTCTTCTTTAGGGGCCGCAGCTCCCACCCGGAGCCTGCTCCCAAGCAGGCTCGTCTCCAAAATCCACAGCTCCCGACCAGAGCCTGCTCATGACCAGGCTCCACTCCCGAGGCCCACAGTTCCTTCCCGGAGCCTTCTCCCAACTGGGCTCCTCTCCATGGGGCGCAGCTCCCACAGGAACTTATGTCCAACCAGGATCCTCTTTAGGAGCTGCAGCTTCTGCCTGGAGCCTGCTCATGACTGGGCTCCTTTACAGGGGCTGCAGCTCCCACCCGGAGCCTGCTCCCAGCCGGGATCCTCTCCAAAATCCTCACCTCCCGCCCAGAGCCTGCTCACAACCAGGGTTCTCTCCAAAGGCCGCAGCTCCCGCCCAGAGCCT
>NW_009258618.1:989546-994186 GCF_000687185.1 Egretta garzetta | reverse complement strand
AGGGACACAGTGCTGGCTCCCAGCTCTGCTGGGGCCCTGGTTTGTCTCCTGGCTGGGCAGGCATGAGTTGTGCCTGTGGTGTGAGGATGACAGTTTCTGACCGCGAGCGGGTCAGAGCCGCTCTGAGCAGCAGCTGCCTGCTGGGCACGGGGCTGCTGCGCCGGCCCTTGTAGCTGGGGTTGGTGCCCGGGGAGGGAGCTCGGGCGCTGCACAGGGAGGGCTGTCTGCAGATGCAGGCAGGTCTGCTGCCCTGTGTTGTACTTGGGTCACAGCAGACCCCGAATGTCCAGCTCCTTTTGCAGCAGTACCAGTGGTGGGTGGTGGGAGAGCCAGGACAGGCACAGGTGGAGCTCGCTGAAGGTGTTTCCCTCTCCTAAGGCTGTCTTCAGCACGCCCAGTTCCTCCTGCCCTTCGGAGAGTAACCGCAAGAGCGTCCTTCGGCTGCTCTCGCCCCTGGGCAGGTCTCTGTCATCCCCCCACCCTCCTCCCCAAACACCAGACACTATCACCCATCCTGCATCGCCTAAAAGCAAACGGCTGGGAGCAGCCCTGCAACACGGGCGCGTAAGGACAGGAGCAGCAGTGGTTTGTCTAAAGGGCATCCAGAGTAGCAGGACGGGCGATGTGCAGCAGGACGTGGGTCCTGGCCGAGCCCCTCACTCAGAGGGGAGCTACGTGTGCTCAGTGCCTGGCTGGGAAGCAGCCCCCCCCAGTCCTGAGCTGGGGTCCTCCCACGCAGTCCTTGGCCCTGGGAGCTCTCTGGGCTCTTGTGCTTCCCATACACATGGTCGGTGTGGGGAGGCTGGGAGCCTCGCAGGCAGTGCAGAGCTGTAGCGCTGCTCCTGCAGAAATGCTCATGGTTCCTTGCAGTGGGGCTGGGGCCACAGAGCCTGGCCAGGGCAGTGCTTGCCAGCACCCATCTGAATGAAGGGAAGGGGCTGTGCCCCGGGACAGACCCCGCCTGGGGCGCGTAAGGGCACCCGTGGGCACCCAGCGTGGTGCTGGTCCAGGAGGCGGGAGCCGCGTCCCCCTCCCGCACACACGTTGACACCAAGGGGCTGCGGCAGCGAGCGCTGAGCAGCCAGCCTCCTGCCCCGAGCCGTGGTTCAGCCTGGGATCCTCCATGCAAAGGGACT
The DNA here is from genome assembly GCF_000687185.1 of Egretta garzetta. Classification (NCBI taxonomy): domain Eukaryota; kingdom Metazoa; phylum Chordata; class Aves; order Pelecaniformes; family Ardeidae; genus Egretta; species Egretta garzetta. Next base: position 993,050 of record NW_009258618.1, on the reverse strand, counting down.
CGTCTGTGACCAGGAGGGACACAGCCTGTGACAGTGAGTGGCAGTGGCAACGGGCAGCTGCCGAGCGAGGCGGGGGCAGTGATGGGAGCGTGGCCGGGTGAGCAGTGTGCTGCCCGGGGCCTGGCTTTGCGTCTGGATCGATGGAGAGATCACGCCAGAGCAGTGGGGCCTCCAAATTAGTTCAGCTAAAACAATTAAATGACACTTCCCTGGTTTTATTACTTTTTTTTTTAAAACCTCACAAATGTGCCAAAATTTAAGCACAGAGGCTACTAATGTATAAAATGTGGAATTGATTTTCCTCCTTGCAAGTGGAGCAATTAAATGTGGAGCAGGTCTACCCTGCACCATGATGAGCTCCTGTCACTCTGCCAAGAGGCCAGGGAGCAGGAGAGCAGGGTCCTGCCGACAGCCGTGCCCCGGGGAAGGGCAGAGCTGATGCCACGAACTCCTGGCTGTGAAGGGCTGCCCCACCTGGACCCTAGGGCCGGAAGGCTGCTTCTGGCCGGAGCCAGAGGCCGTCCCCAGCTGCCAGCCAGGGACAAGTGATGCTCCCATATTTGGGGGACAGCCTGGTGCCGTGGGGTCTCTGCAGGTAGCCCCAGAGCACAGACCCCTTGGACAGGCAAAGGCAAAGGCTTCCCCCGTCATGAGGAGAGACTTCACTTGCAGGAACCCCTGGCTGCTGCAACAGCTGAGTGCCCAGTCCAGCTCCATCCTCCCTATTTGGTGCCCCAGCGGGGAGCCGAGTGGAGGGACCAAGTAGGTCTTTGATGCGGTTGAGAGCAGCATAAGAGCTAAGCCACTCTGATGCTCCGAAAACATCAGTTCCTGTTTTTCCACATTTTCCACTGCCCTGGAGTCGGTCTGACATGGAGGTGGCAGAACCAGCGGGAGGGGACATCTCCTCCTGCTCCGCCTGTCCTTGCCAGCTCCAAATGTCGTGCTTGCTCACAGCTGCTGTTTTCATGGTGCCTCCTGTCTTAGCTCCTGCCATCGCCTCGGGCAGCCTCGGCTCCCTCGGCGTGGGGAGGTGGCTTGGGCAGAGCCAGACCCCCCTGCTCTCCCCCACCCCGGAGTTGCCTGCTCCCCTCCCCAGCTCCAGACCCCAAACACCCGTGCTGTTTCCAATTCCCATCAGCCTCTCTAATCCACCTCATTAGCTACAGATACACTACAGGAAAGGTATTTTTAGCACGATCTGTTTTAAGACAACTGAAACCAAACAGCCGGCTACTGGGGAATATCGATTCATTACCAATCCTGGACTAAATGTTCAATACAGAGCTTTTCCTGCTGCAGGTAGCGTGTGCCAATAACCTTCAATATTTTCCAGAACATGGGGAAGACAGCGCCGTTTAATTTGCAGTTAACTTTGAGTGGTGACGTTGTAATTACAGCGTCTCGGGGTGCACTTCTCCCCCTAGGGTTCCTCAGTAACCCTGTCAGATGCTCCAGCGCTGTTTTCACACAGAGGGGCTTTTCCTAGCAGGCCTGGCTGCAGTCTGAGCCTGGCTCCTGCCCGGCAGCTCTGCTGTGCCGCTGTCTGCTGGAGTCGAGCCGGGAGGCAGGCACTGGCATGGGGGAGAGCCCTGTCCAGCTCCCGCACGCATCACCTGCTGGAATCCTGTCCCAGGGATGGCACTTGGGCCAAGCCTGGGCTTCCCCATGTGCCGGTGCAACAGGTCCCTGGGGGCACCCGTCCTGTTGGAGCTCAGCCCCATGTCCCCTGCACTGTGTTCAGTTTCGGGGTGCTCCGGGGGCTGCAGCAGCACAAGGAGCACTGCCAGCCTGGGAGCGGTGGGCACTGTGGCTGTCCTGGGGCCGCAGACCCCCACCAGCCAGGGAGCGTCGCTGCGCCGTCCCCGCGCCCCTGTGCCCATGGGAGGGAGAGGAGGGAGTGGGCAAACCCAGCGCCTGCACTCCGCCTCGCTAATTGCTCTCTGCTAATGGCCAGGTTGGCTCACACACAAATGGGAGCCCATTAGGCTTTGCCCAACGCCGCGGACTGTTTTGTGGGCTTGACTGACAGTGCATTTTGCTAAAGTTAATTAGCACGAAGAGAGGAAGGCAGCAAGCTTCAAGGATGCTTTGAAATTTCCTTGACTTCAGAGGGTGCCCTGGCTCCGAGGAATGGGTGCGAAACCTCCAGCAGAGACTTTTGTCTGAGGCGCTGCCCCGCAGGCAGTGTGTTCCCTGGTCACTGCCTTGCCTCCGTCTGCCTGCAGGCAGCGGTCCTGCCCTGCTCTGCCCTGCCCTGCCCTGCCCTGGGCCCGGGGGCCATGGAGACCCTCACTCCAGCCCCGGGAGGGCTGCCCCTGCTGAGGCACCGGGAGAAACGCAGGGAGGTAAATGCACACAGGGTGCCAAGCCTTCAATATTAATAATGTGTGTTCCTGCTCTGTCTTCTGTGACCTTGTTTGTAAACGCTGCAATTTGTTCTCACCTTCACTTCGGTAGCACGGAATCCAGCTCGTAGCCTGGCATGACTGTGGGCATGGATGCTTCATGAAGCTGACAGGTGAAGGACACCAGTCCCTGGTGACCTTGGGTGTCCATCGCAGGGGCCGGGCGGTGTCTGCGGTATCTGCACATGCTGTGTGCTCTGGGGACGTGAGCGCTGCCTGCTGCCACCGGGCTGGGAGCAGGGACCAGAGCAGGCTCCTGGGGCAGGCAGTGCCCCAGCACTTTCGGATGTCTGCAGCCCCAGACGCTCCATGCGATGGCCGTGTCCCAGCTGTGTCCCCAGCAGCAGGCACATTAGACATGGCTGGAGCAGCTCAGTGCTGGCGTGGGACATGGGGTCTCCAGGACCCGCTGCTGGGTCGGTGTGGTTTGTTCTTGGTGCTGGCGCACTGTCCTGTCCATTTGCACGCTCCTGAGCACTGGAAGATCACCAAGTGGGCAACTATCTCTGACGCTTTGACTAGGGAATCACTGCAGCAGCTGGGGCGTATTCCACCTAATGGAAGGAGTTGCCTTGGAAATGGGAGATGGGGAGACCCAGCCTTTCTCCGTGAGCCGTGGGGCCTCACCCAGCAGCTGGGCTCACGCTGGGCTGGGGCACACACTCTCACTGGTGGGCTGTCTGCCCCGACCCAGCAGGAACGGCAGGACTGGGCAAGCTGGGCTCTGCGAGCACTGCACCAGAAAGCCCTCACCTCCTACCGCTTCCCAGCCACGCTCCCATCGGCACTGGCCTTGGGCTTTGTTGGACCCGCAGTTGGTGCTGGGGGTGATATAGGAAGATGGGAGTTGCACACCAGCTCGTGTGCATGAAGGGCGTCAGCAGCGTGCCCTTTGGAAAAGATTTTGTTGACTTAAAGGACACCTCAAATCTCTGGAGCATTTAAATGATTAAAAATGAATGAGCAACAAAGTTAATTACTGTGTTCACACTGCTTTTATGCATTGAAATGTCCCTCATTAGCTGTCTGTGAGCACTGGTATAAATTCTTTGAACATAAACATTTATTAAAGGCAGCCGATCCATCATTAAATCTG
>NW_009258618.1:984396-989355 GCF_000687185.1 Egretta garzetta | reverse complement strand
CCGGGGCCAGCCCTGCTCCCGGGGACAGCTCCGCTCCTGGGGCCAGCCCGCTCCCAGCCCGTTACTGTAGTCTCGGGCCAGCACCCGCTGGGCAGCTCTCAGCCGCGCTGTCCCTGTGTCCTTGGCATCCCCTGCAATGTCACTCAGCTGAGGAGAGTTTTTCATCTTCCTCACACCTCAGTTTCTCGCGTGCTTGACCCAGTTTTGCTTAAACCTCTGTGTAGCTTTGCTTGAGCTTTCATCTACTGATTCCATCCACAGCCCCACTGAGCCTGGCAGTGCTGGGCCACCAGCCGAGATCCGGTGGTCAGCTGTGTGCACCTGCAGCACGGCACAGCGTGGCACAGCATGGCATGGCACAGCACAGCCCCCTTGGCGGCAGGCAGGGAGCTCGGGGCCAAGCTCCTGCTGTGGTGCTGGCTCCGGGACAGCAGCCGGGCTCGCTCCGCCATTGCCGGTGGGATTCTGCCAGTGCCCTGCTGGGGCAGTGTGGCAGGCAACCCTCCCACCCAGCTCCGGCCACAGGGGCGAGGGGCAGGCTGTGGCATGGGGAGGGGACCCACCTATGGGTGAAGTTGGAACGGTCCCATGGGACCATCCTGACGCTGGCCTGCGCTCTTGGAAGAGTTTCCGTGCTCAACTCCGCCACATCGAGCTGCAGCTGGAGATGTGCTCACAGCCCCCCCCCTCCCAGCTCCTGGACCCGCAGGGAGCAGGGACCCTTGTGCTCCCCCACCACCCTGTGAGCCCCAGCTGGTCCAGCCCCACTGGGAGGGCAGCGAGCAGGCGCTCACTTGTGCTGCAGGATTTTGGCTCCCAGCCCGGCAGGCTCCTCTCTCCCAGCCTGCGCGCCGGCAGCGTTCCTGGATGCAGCTGCTGGAGGAGGGAAAGCTCACAACCCTCATCACAAGAGCCGGCACTTGAGGGTTTTTGCCAAATTAAACAGTTTGTTTTTATGCCGCTGAGTGGATGGAGGCCAGGATTACACGCACATCAGCCTCTGGCCCCCGAGGAGAGCCTGGGATGCGCCCGCCACGTCCTCCCGCGCAGCGAGCTGCAGCAGGCAAATATTTACCTGGGAGCTGCCCTGCCATCTGGATAGGGGGGCCAGCGCTGTGACGGGATTATCGGATGGGCGCTCTCCCCACACACGCTTATCTGCAATATCTCAATCCTCGGATGAATTTTTGTACAAATTCCTCCCTGGGAGAGTGTTTCACGCATGTTCGACATCAAAGCAGCGCAGCCAGCGAGGGAGCACATGTTTCTTTAATGTGGGAGCGTTGTAGGGGCCGCGGGGTGCCCAAAGGCAGATTATAAGAAAATTAATAATTCAGGTCTGGGAGAGGTGCTGGTGAGAAGTTAACTCCTTCAGGGTGAGGTGCTTTCTTCGCACTGGCACAGCCGGAACTGGGGCTGGGCTCACCACTGCTGCTGCCCCCCAGCCATGGGGCTGCCCAGGGGGATGGCAGCTCCAGGCTCCGTGGGGCAGTGACGCCGGCTCGGCCACGTCGGGGGATGGCAGCTCTCCTGGGGCCGTGCCAGCGACTGGACATACCTGGCATGTGTCCCCCCTCCAGTCATGTGGGGAAACGCAACCTCTAATCCGCAGGTTGGAGCATGAACACCTGCATCAAAAGGCACGAAAGGGCTTTGCAAGCTGAGTGACCACAGTGAAAACAATCTCTAATGCAAGAGGAATGAACGCTGTCTCTCCAGCCAGAGCAATGCCTCGAGCAGGGGATTTGGCTGGCGCCGGGGATGCCCCCCGCTCCCCCCGGTATGCCTAGCAGGTCCTGCTGCCTGGGAGCCCCCGGCCCCGGGGCAGTGTTTGTAGGGGCACCGTCAAGGACTCATGCCTGCAGCCCCCCACTGACGGACGGTCCTGGGGGCAGCAGTGATGCCCCTGGCAATTAAATGATCAGAGCATTGGCCTTCTCGGCAAGAGCAATGAAAAGCAAATGAAGCAAAAAGCCTGTGGCTGCTGAACAGCGTTTGCAGGAGACAAGGGCTGAGCTGCGTCCCACTGTTACTGCTGGGAAGAGCTTCCAAAACCTCCTGCTGGGGCTTGTACCCCCTCGGAGGGGACCCATCCTGCGCATCCCCAGAACGAGGCCATGTCCCTGCCCTTGCAGCGGAGTGGGCAGCAGCTCTCGCCCGGGCTGGGGCAAAGCACAGCACCCTCCGCAGCGAGCAGCGGGGCTGGGCCGGCGCTGGGCATGTTCCTGACCCTCCCGGGTGGTTTTTCTCTCCCAGCCAGTCGGAGGGAGCGGGCGCAGGGGAGGGACAGACTGCTCTGCTCTCCATTTGCTGCAAGGCCAGAGCGGAGTTTGCTCCCCTACGTCCCTAGTGATTTCTGCACAGAGCTGCCCTGGTGTTCACTCAGCGTCAGCGTTTTTGACCTCCTCCGTTTCTGCCGCGCTGCAGATTCCCATCACCAGGACATGGCATGGATGACTTATGCGCTGCTGCTGGGTGGGGAGCACCACAGTGTTTCTCCAGCCCAAGTGTGCTGGTGGGGAGGGCACTGGCATGACAGCAGCGTGGGCAGCGCTGCTGTGCCGCAGGGGAACCTCCTGGGGCAGAGGTGACCCCCCAGCTCCACCGTCACAGGGGCACCCATTATCCAGTGGGGTGGTGAGGGCAGCCACGCCATCCCCCTCCCAGCAGCACCGTCCTCATCCTGGTGCAGGAGGCAGCAGCCGCTGACCATCCCTCGGCACGCAGCAGCTCTCCCAGGAGCGGCAGGTTTGGCGTCTCCGCTCCGTCCCCCACGAGTGTGCCAGCCATCCCGCCCCGTCGGTGTCACCCCTATGTCACTGTCACCGGGCTGGCATCAGCTCTGGCACCGCCCGGCAGCTGTGGATCTTTAGCAAAGCCACAGGTGCCCAGGACAGATCCCCAAAGCGGCAGGAGTGGCTCTGGCCTGAGCCCTGGCTGCACAGCATCGCGAGCCGGCCACCGAGAGCCCCTGCACCCAAACGTGCGAGTCTGGGGCTTAAAACTATGTGAGACACACTATTTGTATGCAAATAACCCTGTGAATGCAGAAGCCCAAAAATACCATTTTAAAGTCAACTGTAATTAAGTTTGCAATGCATTTCCCCGCGCTTGCAGCCTTGGGGATCCCACCGTTAACGTAAAGATGAATGCCTGGGTGACATCGCTCCCCCTTGCACAGTGTCACCAGTGATTTATTTATCCATTCCGCTTGTGTTCTGTTGTCTCAGTAGTCTCTGTTGTTCAGGAGCAGCAAACACTGGGAGTCCATTTAAAAAAAAAAAACAACTCTTGTCTCATTTCAGTAATTTACTATGCAGAGATTTTGTGTTTTTCATAATGGATTAGAACCTGTAATTTCATTTTTTGAATACATGGACCTAATAGCTCACGTAATGAAAGGCTAACAAGCCTGAAGATGAGCCATTAATGAAACAGCAGTTTTATGATTCTCCACCAATATATTGTAACAGCGAATCACTTACGAAGCTGTCTCACGCTGATTTGTGGGGAAACTTGTTTGTGATACAGAGGTGCAGCTGTGTTGCCTGACGCCAAATTAGCATTTCCCAACAGTCATTAAACTGTGGGGATGGCGATTGGGATTTATAGGGTCTGAAGCAGAGCGGTGGGAAAGGCCAATTAAGCCACGTCCATGCTCAGGTACCTCTGTAACCAGCTCTGTTAATTTATGCTAACGGATTAGTTTGTCCTCTCTCAAATGAGGACAGTGGCCGAGAGCACGTGAGGGAGCGCGGGCTGGCTGCCACGCTGGCCCAGGACAGGCAGCCCTGTCCATCCCCTCGCTGAGGGGGCAGCAGCTCTGGGGCCACGTGTGGTGTGGGGACCATGTCCCTGTGCCAGCACTGCAGGGGACAAGGACAGCCTTGGCCATCGTCTCCTGTAGCTCCCCAGCAGCCCAGCACGGGCCGCTGGACATGGCTCTCCAGTATCTCTCCACAGGTCTCTTCCCACTGGCCATCCTGTCCCCCTGGACCACAGCCTCTCCTTGTTCCCACGTCACCTTCACAGGGAACACCCTGGGTCCAGCGGGGACCCACCACCCTCAAGGTGTGCTGCCGCCCCCGCGATGCCCCGGGTCTTCCATTGCAGTCCCCTCGTTGCACGGGATGCTGGGGGCCGCTGTGGTGTCTCCTCCCAGTTAGGTCTTTCATCGGGTTTCCCTCTACAGAGCAAGCCCCAAAGCCGGTGGCAGCAGGCCATGCTTTAGGGACCCCACAGCGTTGGGTTTTGGGCACCGGACTGATGCAGACCTTGGAAACAGCCGTGGTGCAGCATGCAGCGAGGCAGCACGGCCGTGGCAGCTGTGCAGGGTTTATCCCATAAATAAATCAGCGCCTCGCTCTCTCCAGCTGAATTGCTGCAGCCAGGGTTGCTGATGTTTGCTTTCTCTGACTGCTTCTGTCCCGAGGCCTCACTGGGTTATCCAGGCATCCATAGCTCCGAGCCTGTTAAAGTCGATACCGGCTCCTCCCCAGCCTCCTTCCCCGGGTCCCCTTGCAGGGGTGAGCCCCCACTGCAGTGCCCGGCCAGGGCAGACCCTGTCTGGGGGACATGCATTGTCTGCTCCAGCAGCCGCTGCTGCCGGTGCCATGGAGCTGGAGGGCAGCAGCCTCGCTGCCCAGTCCCCCTCGCTGCAACGCCCTTGCTGTGCACCAAAGCACCTCCCCGGGGCCGCCAGGGGAGCAGGCCGGCTACGCTCACCCCCTCCTCTTGGCAGAGCCCTGCCGTGCCCCCGGCAAGGTGCATCGGGAGTCGACAGACCCAGGAACAGCCTCCCTGCTCCCCGGGGTCCCTGCAGCGGGGCTGCCCGCAGGCTCTCCAGCAGCCAGTGTGCTGCTCTGTGCCGGGCATGTGTGCGCACCGCGCATTAAACATCAGGCTGTGTTTTTTAAAAAAAAGAAATACCCCACTCCTGGAGGCACTTTTCACAGTTCT
>NW_009258618.1:979134-984196 GCF_000687185.1 Egretta garzetta | reverse complement strand
AGTGTGGTTGCTGGGGCCAGTGGGGGCCCACAGGGTGCCGGCCTCATCCTGGCTGCCAGCGCTCCCTGCCCGCTCCCTGCCTGCTCCCTGCCCGCTCCCTGCTCACTCCCTGCCCGCTCCTCGCCCACTCCCTGCCTACTCCAGCCAGGGGACCAATGGCACCATGCATCTGGCCGGGATGGATCTGATAGTTTACTCTAGTAATACAAGACCGATTATAAATCTTTTCATCCCATTAGCTTTTCTTTGAATTTGGATGTTCACGTGTCAAAGCAAATTATTTAACTAGTGCTAAGCTGGGCTGCAAGGACACTACATTTTCCCCCAGTCTGGGAAAATGTGAAAAGGGCTTGGCCATGCCCTTGCCCTCCCTCCTGCCCAGCTCTGCCCTCCCCAGGAGCTGAGCGTCTCTGCTTGCTGCTGTGCCAGTGGGGCTGCTGGTGCCCCATCCTTTGCAGGGAGTCCCCTGGGGCTGAGATGGACCCGGGAGGTAGTCACAGCCAGAGGCCCCCTGCAGCGCTGCAGGAGGGAGCTGTGCCTGCCTTGTCCTGCCAGGAGGGGACACCATGCCAGCCCCACACTGTGGACACCACCTCCCAGTGCCACGCCTTGCCCGGCTCCTTCCTCACCGTCACCTTCTGCTTCGCTTGCAGGAGCCTGATGCCGCGAACGCTCGACAGCCAGATCACAGTGGAGAAGACCCCCAGCTACTTCGTCACCAAGGAGGCGCCACGTCGAATCTTCAACATGTCCCGGGACACAAAGCTGATCGTGGTGGTGAGGAACCCGGTCACCCGGGCCATCTCGGACTACACACAGACGCTCTCCAAGAAGCCAGACATCCCCACCTTCGAGGGGCTGTCCTTCCGCAACCGCAGCCTGGGGCTGGTGGACACGTCCTGGAATGCCATCCGCATTGGGATGTACGCCGTGCACCTGGAGAGCTGGCTCCAGTACTTCCCCCTCTCCCAGATCCACTTTGTCAGCGGGGAGAAGCTGATCACGGACCCAGCCGGGGAGATGGGCAAAGTCCAGGATTTCCTGGGCATCAAACGGGTTATCACAGACAAGCACTTCTACTTCAACAAGACAAAAGGTTTTCCTTGCCTGAAAAAGTCGGAGAGCAGCGGCTTGCCTCGCTGCCTTGGCAAGTCCAAAGGCAGGACTCATGTGCAGATAGACCCCGAGGTGATTGAGCAGCTTCGGGACTTTTATAGACCTTATAATATCAAATTCTATGAAACAGTTGGGCAGGACTTCAGGTGGGAATAAGCATCTGGGAGCAGAGCCACGGTGACGTGAGGCTGCAGTCTTCCATGAAGGGGGCCCAGGGGGGCTGGAGCCAGGACCATCCTGCCCAGAATCTGTGAGCAGAGGCAGGCGAGGCACTTCCCCAGCCCTCGGGAGGCTGGGATGCTCCAGGGAGAGCTGAGATGGGGGAAGACACAGAGTCCTGCCGCAGCCACTGAGGGATGGGTGCCCGGCAGGCCCTGCCTGTCCCAGCAGGTCAGCGGTGCCGTGGCTCGCTCCATGGGGTCTCATTTGCTTGGGGCCACGGTGATGGCCCCGTCTTGCAGCCCATTTGCAGGCTGCTCCAAGGCACATCCCTCCTCTGTGTCCCAAAGCAAAATGGTGCTGCTGAACACCCCCCAACAGTGAGCAGCAGCCGTGGGGCTGCCCCACGGGGCTGCGTCCCCCCACGGTGCTGGGGCGGGCAGGGCTCTGGCCGCTCCGCTTTGCCTTTCGTCACTTAAGCGCAGTGTGTAACCATGAGGACAGTGAGATGTATCTGCTTGAAAAAGAAGTCTATGAAAAATGTTGTACCGATATTTTGTCCTGTGAATAAAGCACAGAATCCTGCTGTTACGGGTACTTTAGTGGCACTAGTGTCCTTGTTCAGCATGTGACCCCTTTGTGTAAATAAAAGCGGCTACCACTGGTCCGTATGCATGGGCTTTTCTTAGGGCAAGGCTGGGCAGCCCCGTGCTGCACCGCTGCTGGGCAGTGCTGCCGGGGGCCAAGCGAAGCCCCACCGCACCGAGGCAGCGGGCATGGGGCTCAGGGCAGGACGGCGAGGAGGGGATCTGTCGCGCAGCCCTTGCAGGGGTGGTGGCACTGCTCCAGGGACCTGTGGCACAGCCCTTGCAGGGGTGGTGGCACTGCTCCGGGGACCTGTGGCACAGCCCTTCACAGGGGTGGTGGCACTGCTTGGGAGTGCCAGAGGACCCCAGGGTTAATGCTGCCTCCTGCCAGGCACCAGGGGCCGGATGCTGCATTAGACACAAGCAGCAGTAATTTATGGTTGAACGTAATGGGCTGTTCTATAGGACCCCACGATTACACTGAAATGTCAAGTGCTGCACGCTTTGCTGGATGCCCCCCCCGGCCTGTGCATGCCTCCCGTCACATTAGTCATGGTTGTCCTCTGATTTACCTGCCCGGCGGCTGCAGCCGGCCCCGGCGGAGGTGCTGCACCGCGGGCTGGCTCTGCAGGCAGCCCCCCCTGCCCTGCCCCAGCTGCACGAAGCAGAGCAGCAGAGGCAGCCCCCGCAGCGGGCACTGGGGAGGTGCCTCGAGGTGTGCATGCAGGTGCACGCACAAGGTGCAGCTCCGACACCAGCCACAGCACGACCAGAGCTGGGAGCTGCCACACCTTCTCCAAGCAGGGCTGGAGAAGAGGCCCCCGTGTCTCCCTGATGCACCCCAGCACCAGCCCGGCCGTGGTCCCTGAACGCAGCCAAGCCCTGCAGCACTGCGGTGTCCGGCAGCGCACAGGCAGGCACCCCTCATCCACCCTGGCTGGCCAGCCCTGGCGCTGCCCCTCCTGCAAGCACTGCACTGCTCCCCACACCTCGCTGAGCTGAACCCAGGACCAGCCACCCTCTGACTGCCGGCACCTTCGGGGATGGGGAATTCTCCCAGCTCAGCATTCTGTCTGGAGCTGAGACTGATGGGCTGTATCCTCGGGTGCTCAGAGCTGGGTGCAGCATCGCTGTGCTCCCAGCTCAGCGCCGCTGTGCTCCCGGCTCAGCAGGTTGGGGGCAGCCGGGGGCTGGGGGCCCAGACAGCTCCTGCAGGGCTCGGCCGCAGGGGTGAGCCGTGGATCACTGCGCTGGCATGGTGCTCCCGGCTCAGCAGGTTGGGGGCAGCCGGGGGCTGGGGGCCCAGACAGCTCCTGCAGGGCTCGGCCGCAGGGGTGAGCCGTGGATCACTGCGCTGGCACGGCCGGGCAGCGCGGGGTCCCTGCCTGCCAGGAGAGTGCCCACTCTGGGGATGCACACGTGTATCTCCATCCCATCCTGCAGTAATCCATCCTACGAACCTGTTAGCAGGCCCTGTAATGAGCAGCGCTGTTCATGAATATCAATAACAGCTCTTGTTGGAGCAGTGTTATTTGCCTTTCCGAGTGCTGGACTGCTTGAATCATCTATTGATTTTTGTAGTAAATCTCAGGCGTTTCTGTCAAAGGTTGCAATTTACCACTAGCATCTAAATCTCAGCAGCCAGACGGGCTGGGAGGCTCCCACCGCATTTGCCAGCACAGCATGGGTGCCATGGTGGGGCTGGTGCTGGGGCACTGGCAGCTCTTAGATCCCCACGTGCTCGGTGGCCGAGCAGCCCAGGGTAGAACAGGACAGGGACAAAAGCCGCTTCCCAGGCCCCCTCCGCCCACTGCCAGGGCGATTCCTGGCCAGCCCTGCTCACACTCATCCTCCAGGAGCGCCAGGGCCATGGGGAAGGTGCCTGGGGAGAGCGGCAAAAGGGTGGGGGGCTCCTCCCAGGCGGTGACCCAGGAGGGCACTGTATCACCCTGCGGTGGGGGGAGCACAGGCGCCCACCAGAGCTGGTGGGTCACAGACACAGGCTTATGGGTGTGTTTCACTCTGAAACCCGTGCTTTCTGCTGGGGCTGCACAAGGCAAGTGTAGAACGGGGGAGATCAGCCCAAGCCCAGCCTGAGCAGCCACTTGGCTGCCCGCACCCTGGGGACACACTGGTGCAGGGGCTGTGACCAGTGCTCAGGAAGGGGGCATGGCTGGGCTGGAGCAGGGGTTCAGTCTGGGAGAAGGCTGCTGCCCCCGCCTTGTGCTCCAGTGCTCCCTGTGTGCACCACAGGCTTCCCTGGGATGGGGTCAGCACGGGGCTGCCGGAGACCCCGGGCCAGTTGTTGATGTGTTGGGGGCCCCACGCCAGCAGGGTCAGGGCACAGGCGACCATGGGGAGCCGCGGCCCCTGGCTCCCTCCGTCCTCTGGCACGGGGCTGGGGATGCTTCGGAGACATGCATGGTGGCCATGTGGGGATGCAACACAACCATGGACCAGTTTAAGAGGCCTTACTGGAAGTGATTTCTGTCCAGCAAGTGCTAATAGGAAAAAATTGGAGGTAATTAATGGCCATCTAATAGAGCCCTATCTGCACTGCAGCTTTGGAGCAGCAGCCACGGGAGCTGCGGGGGGAGCCAGCAGCGAAGGCACCCAGAGCCAGCTGTGGGCAGGCGGAGGGAAAGCAGGGGATTAATGGCCATCTACAGGAAGATGGGATATTTTCTTGTATGATTTCTCCTTTAAAGAAGAAAAACATTCACAGCGAGACTCACAAATCCCAGCCTCGCAGTAGAAAAGCCATTTCCAATCCACTCCGAGGAGGCAGAAGGTGCTGGGTTAGATTGATCCCCCTGACAATGCTGTAGTAGTGGGAAATTAGAGCTGGAGCCTGAGGAAACCGCTGCAATATCAAACAATTACTTTACATTTGTCCTTACAAATGGAGGGAGCAGAAATGTTCTTAAATCAAGTATTAGATTTCCAAAGGGTAAGCAAATGAGGGCTCAGGAAGGGCTGTGCTGAAAATGCTTATCACAGTAGGAGCTCTTAAAACGTGGTTTAAAAAGCCTCGGAGTAGACGATCTGCATTCTGAAGAGGCAGGGAGGGGTCTTTGGTCAGGATGCTGAGCAGCGCTGGTTTGGTGATGCCAACGCCGAGCAGAGGGGCTGCCCCCGCTTGGCCAGCCTGGGTCCTCCCCATCATGATTGCCCCCAGCCAGGGTCCCCAAAATGCCTCT
>NW_009258618.1:974449-979050 GCF_000687185.1 Egretta garzetta | reverse complement strand
CCCACAGGAGCCCCGAAACATTGGCAGTTCCCACCGGACGCAAGGGCGCGATTTCAAGCAGGCTGGCTTAGCCAGACTAATCCCCTCCCAGCGGCTAAATCTGCCGGGAGCTCTGGCTTGGTGGGTGTGTGAGATCCGGGCAAGGCATGCAAGGCTGGGATCTGGAAGGGAGCAGAGCCCTTGAGTGACAGGGTGGGATCCAGCCATGGTGTGTTTGGCCACGCCTAAACCAGAGGATGGCTTCCAGCCACCCAGGGCATGGCCTCCCCAGGCGTGCAGGGGTTCGCAGCGGCGCTCAGCGTGCCAGGATTGCCACCGTCGCCTGCAGGGAGCAGGAGGGTCCCGGAGCAGGGCCGTGTCGGCGTCCCTGGAGGAATGGGGATGTCAGGGGGTGCATGTGGGGGTCTCCCATGGCAGCAGCCAGTGACCATTTGTATCTGCTCACAAAACGCTTGGTATGGCCCTGAGCAGGAGCGGGACCCACAGCGCAACCACAGGGAATTGGCTTTGGGAAAAGCGTGTCCTGCGTTACCCAGTTGCCGCCCTGAGCGACCCCCACACCACGAAACAGCTGTAAGGGCTGGGAGGAAAACGGCTTTCTAAGTGCAAGCTTTATAAGCCAGCGTGTAAATTGTAACGACTGCTGTGTAATTTTTACTGGGCCCGAAAGTGTGCGACTTAAGGCAACTATTTCTTTGTAAAGGGTGAGGGAGAGCCTCGCTGGAGTGCGCTGCAAAGCCTTGATGAAGGCGTCCAAAGGCAGGAGGACGAGGGGACCTTTTGCTGGCCTGATTAACGTGTGCCAGGTTCAACGCGCTGAACCCAGCTTGCCTGCTGCAGTAACAGGAGGCCAGGACTGGAGCTGAGCGCACAGGGACACGGCGCTGCCCCGCAGCCACCGCGCCGGCAAAGGGGCTTGAGCTGCCCATCACCTGCGTGAGCCCCCCGAGCCGCGGGCAGAGAGGGGCACAGAGGGAACATCCCAGCCCCAAAGCTCTCCCTCATGGGGAAGTGGGGCTTTCCCGCACATCTGGCAGGAGCACTTGGTGTGCCTGGGGAGCTGCTGTGCCTTGCACATGGCCAGCAAACCCCTCACATGCTCGCTCCTCCCGCAGGCACAGGCTGGGTGCTGCGGGGTACAGAGACTGGGCTCAGCATCCAGACTGCAGTGGGACCCTGAAATTGGGAGCAGCCGAGGGGCTCTGCCGCGGCCGGCCAGGGACCCGGGGTTTCTGCTTGCCCTCCCTGGCAGTGCAGGGGCAGGCAGGGTGCTTACCTCCCTGGGTTGCCCAGGAATGGACACTCTCTGCACAAACCTCATCCCGCTGCCAGGTAAATGCCACCTGCTTCAGCTGTGCTTTTCTAACAGCAGCTGCAGAGTCACGACGGAGCATGAGGGGGCTGCAGGCCGGCTGTGCAAGCCTGCTGCCACCGTGGGGTGACCCACGGGATTCGTGCCCCGCTGGTGAAGCCAGTAGCATAGGCACAGGGCACTGACTATGCCAGGAGATGCCAAGAGACACCCACCGCTGGTCGGCAGGAAGCTGGTGCATGTGACCGTGCGAGGCCGCCCCTGGTGCAGCACATCCCATGGCCCCAGCTGCCCCAGCGGCACAGCCACAGCCACGGCCGTTGCATGCACCATGTTTTGATCAGTTCACTCAGGCTTGAACCCCGGAGAGCAGCAGTTTAATATTTATCAGCTCATAAATACTTAAACATAATGAATGCGACTTAAGTGGTCCCTGATCCTGTTCATGCTGAAGAGCTCTCAAGATGCGCTGGGTCAAGGGAGACCTTCCCAGGGCCCATTTACACAGCTGGTGAGGGCCCTGGCCCTGCCCCGCGGAGCAGCCGGCACGTCCCCGGGAGCTGCGGCACTGCTCCTGCCCAGCAGCAGCCTCTTACCCCCAAAATGGCCCCGAACACCCTGCCCCAGTGGGACCATCCCAGGACGCCCAGTCAGAGACATTAACTTCAACTTAGCACCTCCGTTAGTTATTTTCCTTCCCTGTGTCCAGGTGAGGAGACGCTGACCCCAGGCGTGAGCCGCCCCGG
Source organism: Egretta garzetta (assembly GCF_000687185.1). Taxonomy (NCBI): domain Eukaryota; kingdom Metazoa; phylum Chordata; class Aves; order Pelecaniformes; family Ardeidae; genus Egretta; species Egretta garzetta. The sequence goes on along the minus strand of NW_009258618.1, from coordinate 976,992 downwards.
GAGCACTGCCGTTACTCTTCATTAGCAGGCGGCCCCGGCACGCTCCCCGCCCCGGCACGCTCCCCGCCAGCAAGCTCGAGCGCGGTGCTGCACCGGCATGTTAAATTAAGCCCAAGTATTTTCAGTTGCACAAGGAGCATCATTCGTCTCCCAGACCAAGGTGGGATCACAGCGCCGTGAGCACCAAGAAAATTTGATTAACTTCTTGTTAATTAATATGATTCAGTTTCAGTGCTGGCTCCGTGTTTGTAGGCGGCAGCAGGGGTGGGGAATGCAAGCAAGGCCCTGGGAGTGCTGGGGGACCTCGGCTGCGGTGGGGCACCTCCAGCCCTGTCCCTGTGCTGCGATGCTCGGGAGCCGGACCCCCGGTGGCTGTTCCATCCCCCCCACAGCCATGCCTCTGCACCGAGCCACAGGCATTTCCAACACTCCCTGTCCCTCCACCTGACGCGGAGCTGGGCAGCGAATAAATATGATCATTAACGGAAACCTCTAACCCCTTGGAAATGATTAATGCTCAGGAAGAGCTGGGATGCTAATAAATACCTTCAAGTAGGTCAAGTTTCCTATCGTTTTACCAGGCTGCAGCAAGGGACAGGAACACGCTGTCGGCTGAAGCCCAGGGCTCTGCCACCGCTGCCTAGGACGGGTACAGCTGCGGCGCCACCCAGTGATGCCAGCACCCACCATCGTGGTTTAACCCCAGTCAGCAACTAAGCTCACTCACCCTCCCCCCCCGCAGTGGGATGGGGGAGAGAATTGGGGAAAAAAAAAATAAAACTCGTGGATTGAGATAAAGACAGTTTAATAGGACAGCAGTGGAAGAGAAAATAGTTATAATAACGATAAAAGAATATACAAACAAGTGATGCACAGTGCAACTGCTCACTGCCCGCCAACCAATGCCCAGCCCGTCCCCGAGCAGTAATGGCTGCCCCGGCCGACTCCCCCCAGTTTCTATACTGGGCATGAGTCTGTACGGTCTGGAATAGCCTTTGGGCCAGTTGGAATCAGCTGTCCTGGCTGTGCCCCCTCCCTGCTCCCTGTGCCCCTGGGAGAGCAGGGGAAGTTGAAAAGTCCTTGCCTGGTGTAAGCCCTGCTCAGCAACAACTGAGCACCAGTGGGTTCATAAAATCACCACAGAATCCCAGAATCCCAGGTTGGAAGGGACCTCCAGGATCATCCGGCCCAACCTTTCTGGGCATGATCCCAGCCTAGACAAGATGGCCCAGCACCCTGTCCAGCTGAGGCTTGACAGTGTCCAATGTGGCAGAGTCAACCCCTCCCCTGGGGAGATTATTCCAACGGGTGCCTGTTCTCACGGGGAAAGATTTCCCTCTCGTGTCCAATCGGAATCTCCCCAAGAGCAACTTGTGTCCATTCCCCATTGTCCTCTCTATGGGACTCCTCATGGGAAAGGAGTAGCCATTCTCTTTGTAGCTACATTATCAACATTATTCTCACACTAAATCCAAAACACAGCACCATGCCAGCTACGAGGAAGCAAATTAACCCTATCCCAGCCAAACCCAGGAGAGCAGCACAGTCAGCGCCGACACAAACCATGGGCTGCCCAGGGTGCCAGCTCTGCGCCCGCAGTGACCCCGGGGCCGGCAGGCATCCCTCTGCAGCACAGGCCCTGGGCGCTCCACCCCACTGCCCACCCTATTCTTCCTCCGTGGGACGCCTCCAGCCTCTCCCGGCAAACGCATCTCTGCCGAGCTCCCAGGAACCACCAGCCCCTGACGCCTGGATCTGCTTTCCTTCCTCCCGGCCCCGCTGTCCTGCCCACCAGCACTCAGAGCGGGGCAGGCGGCTGCCACAGGCACCGAGTCCCCTGCCAGCCCCGAGCCCAAGGCGGGTGGCAAGCCGTGCACTGGAGGGGCTGATGCCTGTCCCTGAGGCTGCCAGCAGAGCTGCTGGTGCCCGCCTGCCCCCCCGGTGACTGGCCACCGCGCACGACCGATTCACACCTTTGATTTGCTTTGAATGTTTTCCAAGCTCCTCCGCAAGCTCTGCCCAGCGCTCCAGCAACCAGGAGCATGTGGAACTAAGAGGAGCTGATGGCATCAATACTGTGCTGAGTCCAGGCATCACTGCATAATTCATTACCTGACAGCTAATTAGCCGGCTGGTCCAATTAGGGTGATTTCTCTGCAGCCAGGGCTCAGGGCACAGGGGGCGGGGGCTGACGCTTGCCCGCACGCCAGCAGTTCACGTGAAACCGCTGCCAGGGGCCGGTGCCGTGCCAAAAGCACCTTAGCACAGCCAAGGAACGCTGCTCCCTGCCGCCCTGCAAGCACAGCCAGGCCTGCGGGAGCCCCAAGGGCCCCAACGGCACCAGGGGGGTGTCAGCGCCACCACAAATGGGGGGGACATGGGCCAGGAGTCCCAGGGAAGGGCACAGCTCAGCAGGGCATGCAGACAGCACTGCCGGCCACCGCGGAGGCCTGCTCGGCCACCGTCCCCAGCTGATGGCCACCAGATTGCTGCTGCTGGCCTGGGGCAGCCACCCGCCGCGGAGGGATAGGGGTAGGGGCAGG
>NW_009258618.1:971711-974330 GCF_000687185.1 Egretta garzetta | reverse complement strand
CTGGTACCAAGCCACGGGGTGAGGCAGGTCCACACCGGCGCCCGCGGGGTCCATGCAGCTCCCTGCTAACCACAGCCAGCTCCTGCAGTGAGCACAGCCACAGGCACAGCAACCCGGCTCCTGCACGCTCCAGTGGCTGGCGATAAGGACGGCTTAGGTATAAATATTTACCCAGTGATTGAATGGATTCAACTGAGTTCATTCCTATTAGAGGATCTGTTAGTAATTATCTGAATACGCCTTATTACCTGGGGACCTATAATCTGCCACAGTAATGAGTTCAAGAGGCTCATGTGGCATAATAAGCAGGAAAGGGAAGGTGGGAAGGGGCCCGCTGCCATCCACAGCAAGGGCAGGGCAGGGCTCAAGGACACCAGAGTCACTCGGCGTCGGAGGGGTGCCACTGCAGCAGCGCCATGGCCACGGGACATGAAGCTCCTGCTTCGCCTCCCCAAGCAGCAGGTCAAGGGCAAGCCCTGGACCAGGTCCAGGGACAATTCACAAGCTCGGAAAGGCAAAAAGAAGCTGGGAGCTGAGTGAAGCAGCTGCTTCCCCGGCCAGGTGTTGCTGCCAGGGATGCTCTGCAGGACACAGCCCCTGTGCCAGGTATGGAGCGAATCCTGGCTCCATGGGGCAGCCCCGGGGCCGGCTGGGCCCTGCACCCCCACAAAGCCAGGCTGCAGCTCAGCAGCATCCTCCTGGTCCTGCCTGCCACATGGACTCACCCTACAAACTCAAATTGACTTCATGTGACTTAACTAAAATAAAATAAATAAAGAGTAGGACTCAAGGCAGAGAGCTTATTATCCTCCTGATGTATCCCCGCAGCCAGCAAGGGAGAAAATCCCCTCCTGGGAGACGTGCCCAGGGTCTGCGTGCGTTTGCAAAGTGTGGCCCATGCTGCCATTGCCATTGGGTGCGTGTCCACCCCTGTGCACCGCAGGGCACGGCAGCTCCGCACTGCAGGGTGGGGAAGTCTGCAAGCGGGTTGATGCCCTAAAGGGCAACACAAGAAGAAAAGTGCCCAGGGGTGTTTGAGATTAATTTCTCTGCTGCTAATCCCGTGAAGGATCCAGCCTGCCAGCTGAAGTGAAAGCCCACGATCCATCTCTCGTTACCACATGCACCCTTGCTGCCGTGCCATGCTCTGGGTGGCCAGGCTGCCAGCACCCAGGCTCGCGCCCCGGCTCCGTGGCCAGCACCAGGGTGGATGAGGGGTTTGAGGCCCCATTCAGCCTGGCTGAGGGTGACCCACCTCCCCGGGGCATGGGCACCCGCTTGCCCCTTGCTTGCAGGGTGCAGCCGCCCAGCCCCAGACTCACGGCTAGCAAGAAACTGGTGCATTTGGGCGGGGGGAGCTCAGCCCCTGCTTTGGGCAGCCTCGTCTGCTCGTTAATTGTTCAGCGCTGGAGAGACACAGCTCGGCAAGGTGGCACGTAGAAGGCGCTAGGGCTGAGGGGGGTCAGGAGGGAGGGAGTCCCTCTGCAGACCTCACCCTTGTGCCGGAGCCCAGCTGCCCCCGAGCACTGCCTGCAGCACCCACCCTGCAGGCAGCCCCGGGCCCTCGCTCAGCCCCCGCAGGGCTCAGGCTGCCAGGGCTCTGGGCTCCCAGGGAGGGAGGGAGCTGAGGTCCCTGTCCCGCAGGAAAGGGCATTGCTGGTCTCGGGAGACAGGGGCTTCGACCCGTACCCCTCCTCTTTACACAGCTCCTACCCTCTCCCACACTCCCTGAGTGCTGGCAGGTCCTGCTGGATTTGTGTATGTTAAATATATTCCTTTATTTAAGAAATAATGATCCAAGACCAGCAGATAATCTCTGTCCCACCTCTGCTACTGCAGCGCTGCCATGCGATGTTACTGTATTTAGTCACAGCGCTGTTATGAGAGCAATGCAATCATTAAGCTCTAATTTCTAAAACAAAGATAAAATTACGTGATTAAGATCTAATTAAAGTCTAACTACCAGCACCATGAATCACTTCAGCACACAGTTTAATGGATGTCTTTTGAAGCCATCATGCATTTTGTTTCCTTCCGTGGCCGGTGATTTCCCTGCAGGGACTGGGTTTGCTCAGGCTGATGTTTGCTTTCGCTGATTCTGCTTTGGCTGGGGACCACTAAAAATGTTTACATGTGAGGCAAGGAGCTTGAAAATCCATTTCTAACCAGACAGAAAATTTCACTTGACAAGCTCGTTCAGATGTGCGTCCCTGTAGAAATAAGCGGAGCTGGGAGGGCTCCTCACGCCGACGCCGGCCCCCAGCCCCGGCCTGGGAGCATCATTTCAGCAATGCCATGTGCTTTGGTGCAATCAGCACGAATTGCTGGCACACTGGGAGGCTTGGTGCTGAGGTGCCTGGTGGCTGGAGCTGCGCTAAGTGCCATTAGAACGCCCCTTTTTAGGAAAAAAAAGCAAACAAGAAAGCCGCCCTCCCAGCTCTCAGGGTGTTGACTCGAAGGGACAGCGCTGTAACGATTTTGATGGCGAGTGTTGTCATTTTCCTTTTTCCCAGCAAAACATCGCCTGTTGGTGTCCTAGACCTGCCTCTGCCAGATCAACACAAGCACTTTAAAGCCATTGTTCCTGTGGCAGGAGCCCGCCCCGGGGGGGACACTGCC
>NW_009258618.1:970021-971656 GCF_000687185.1 Egretta garzetta | reverse complement strand
GGCGCAATGCCCCTTCTGCATCGGGCATACCAGCCCGGCCCCAATGAGCCCCTCTGCATCAGGTACGCCAGCCCGGCCCCAATGAGCCCCTCTGCATCGGGCACACCAGCCTGGCCCCAATGAGCCCTTCCTAGAGACCCTGCCTGCTCCCACCGCCCTCTGCGGGGCCAGACGGCGCGGTCCCCATGGGCCCTGTGCACTCTGGGCTCTCTGCATGCTCTGCTTCCACCCCAAAAGGCAGCACCTGCAAAGTACTCTTCATTTTTCAGAGCTATCCCTACATTTACAGAGCTCATCGGGGGGGACAACAGAGCCTTGTGGCTCCTGGCAGCGGCAGCGATGCAACCTGGTGACGGCAGGACCTGAAAGCCCCTCCAGCTCCCACCAGCTTCACCACCACCACCCAAGGACCTGCCCACAACCTGAGGAGTGGGTCTGACCCCAGACGTGCGCAGCCCTGGTCCATCCCGGGGGTGCCAGGCTCCCAGACCAGCCCCCGGGCAGGCAGCAAGCCCCCTTACAAGCCAAAGCAGCTATGGCGAATTCCTCCACACCGCCTTGACCCCGGAGGATTAGGAACAAGAAAATCTTATCTGGACGTGAATCCAAGGAAGCCTAACAGGGAAGGCCTGGCAGAAGTGCACGTCTGCATTATTAATGCAACAGCCCCCCCCGCCGCTTGCTGCCGCTCAGCCACGGGAGCAACAGGAGGGATCATCCCAGCTGTGCCCTCACAGCCCTGCAGGAGCAGCCACCAGCATGCCAGGGCGGTTTCATCCCTCTGACCAGCCAAACACTGTGAAATCCATCCCCAGAGGCCCCCGTAGTGATCATCACCATCCGGGGCAAGATGACAGAACCACAGAATCATCGAATCATTGAGGTTGGAAAAGCCCTTTAAGCTCACCAAGCCCAACCATTCCCCTAACCCTGCCATCCCACCACTAAGCCCTGGCCCTAAGCACCTCGGCTGCCCGGATTTTAAATCCCCGCAGGGGTGGGGACTCGACCCCTGCCCTGGGCAGCCCCTTCCAGGGCTTGACAGCCCTTGCGGGGAAGCAATTTTTCCCAATGTCCAAACTAAACCTTCCCTGGCATGACTTGAGGCCGTTTCCCCTCGTTCCATCGCCCGTTTCCTGGGAGACCCTTCTCTGGACACGCTCAAGACCCATAATGTCCTTCTTGTAGTGAGGGGTCCAAAACCGAACACAGTATTTGAGGTGGGGCCTCAACATGGCTGAGTACAAGGGCACAATCAGTTCCCTACTCCTGCTGACCACACTATTCTTCATATAAGCCAGGATGTTGTTGGCCTTCTTGGCCATCTGGCCACACGGCTGGCTCATATTCAGCCGCCTGTCGACCAACACCTCCTGGGCCTTTTCCGCCGGGCAGCTTTCCAGCCACTCTTCCATGTGAAGCTCTCCCAGCACGGCAGAGGTGGGCAGCACGGCCCCTAGAACACCAACCGCTCCATGGAGCAATTACACCCACAGTAAAGTTTAAGATGAAGACAGCCTGGTATTTCCCTTGGGGAGAGTGCAGGGTGAAATGACTTCTTCCCTGTTGCTGACACGTGGTGGATGGATAGGAAAGGGTCTTGAAGGGAAACAAGACCAAGAAAACTTATTGTCC
>NW_009258618.1:966498-969987 GCF_000687185.1 Egretta garzetta | reverse complement strand
TTTTTCCCTGTGGTGACATGTTAAAGGAACATGCATCCTCCTGAGGACAGCTGCCGCTGCAACAGGCATCGAACAAACTGCCAGATGGGGAAGACAATTTCCATCATCAATCACAGGGTGTGAAATGAGGTAGTTCTCAAAACTGCACCCCCGTATGATTGTTAGCGGATACAACCAAGGAGCAGTAAGTCAGGGGAATGTTCCCCAGGGGACTCAGCCAGCCGGAGGAGCTAAAGGAATCAAAACTGGGGTGTGCTCCTGGTTTACATCCTCAGAGGGATGAACTTCCTTAAAAATGCTTGTTACAACACAGCGGGGCGCAAAACCAGGTCATTCCTATTCAGAACTGGACAAACACATGCGCTTGGCTTTGGGAAATACGAAATACCGGCAAGACAAGCCCGGGAGGGAGGGGAGCACACAGAGCCCCCAGAGCCGCTGCGGGGGAGCTTGGTGCCCATGGCTCCGGACGGAGCAAAGGGGCTGCAGCGAACCTCCGGTTTGACTCGGCTTCCCCTTGGCCCCAAGGCCGTCACCGGGGGTGCTTGGTGCCCCCAGGGGGGTGCCTGGCTAGGCGCTTTGCAGCATCCAGCCCAGGCGCTCCCATGCATTTCTAGCCACCCCCATCGCGGCATGGCCGGTTACTGTGCCCTGGAGCAGGACGTCTCACACCATAATGATGATTACTTATAATGAGGAAACGCCAAGGAGTGAGCGGGGTCAGGCTGTTCCCCAGCCAGCTGGCACAGCGTGCCCATGCTTTCAGGAGCAATTAGCAGCCTGGGGTGCTCAGCTTGAAGCAGTTCCCAAGGGGCCTAATTTTTGGAGAGCACTCTCCAGAGAAACGGATTCAGGACAGGCGAGCGGAGCCCTGGGAACCGGAGGCGACGGGGCAGAGGCACTGAAGGTGTGGGGAGAGCCTGGGGACAGAACCACACTGCTACAATTCCCCGGTGCTAGCTGCGCATCCAAGATGCTATGCAGAATGACGGCATCTCTTACTGCCAATAAAGCAGATCCAATGTCAGACACCATCCTCAGCCTCCTGCCATCTCCCCCAGCCCAGCTCTGTCCCTGCCCGCAGTCACTCAGCACCTCATTCACTGGAACAGTGAAAACAGCGGTTAGAGCAGCGTGAGCTGTAAGCAGAGAAATAAGAGGGGACAGGTTGCCAATGCTCAGGGTGCACGTTACGGAGCCTGGGATTAAGCCATTTCATGCCTCCTAATAACAGGAGTGCACGCGCCGCCGGGCACGTCCCAGCAGCAGAAGCGCTGTCGGCTGCCCCGGGCCAGCCAGGCTGCTCCCAAAGCAGAGATTGCCCAGCGCTGTAAAGAGATGAACTGGAGAAGTGATGGAAAATGTGGGGCTGTATTTACCAGCTGCGCAGAGGACCTGCGCTCCTGGCTCTGCAGAATGAGCCCACAGTGCAGCCCTGGACAGGAGGCGTTGGTGCCTCTTGGTGGAAACCTCCTCTTTTTTCTGCTAGCTGCCCTGGCTAATCCACCTGCAGAGAGAGCCGAGGCACCAGCCCCATGCCGACAGCCATTCCAGGCTCAGCCGAGCCCCACTGCCACTGCTCCTGCAGACAGTGCGAGAGCCGGGGCAGGTCCCGCCGTCTGCATCCTCCTCTCCAGCTGCATCCACCAACACCCACAGCGAATGCCCGCGGCTTCGCAGGGGGCTCGGGAGGGGTGGGAGGTGCCTGGGCCGGAGGATGCCCGGGGGCTCACCCGGCAGCAAGTCCCACTGCGACGTTGCTCATGGGCACAAATGAACGGCCAGTGCCACATCACCTGCATCCGGCCCCGCTGCCACCAGGAACCCCTGTCCCAGAGGGAAATCAGATTGGATGAGATGATTTGTTCGTGACAGATCCATGCTGGCTGCTCCCCATCTCCTTGTTTACCCTCAGTGCTCACAAGTGGTTCCCCTGTTTGCCCGCTTGGCTGCAGTTCATGGGAACACCCCGTGACCGCCAGCGGAGTGGTTGGTCCCCAGCACTGGCAGCTCCTGCCCTGGGTGCTCGTTAGCGGTGGGCTCCCCTCGCCCTCATCACCTGGAAGCAAGGGCTCAGACATGGCCATTAATGAGCTTTGGGCTGCTCCAGCTACTTGCTTAAATTATTTTGGTCCAGCCTACTTGAAAACATGCGGTTGAGCTGCGGAGTCCAGCCTGGCCTTTTCCCACCTCCGTGGGCTGCCCCCCCGTGGCAGGGCTGGCACGGTCTGTGTGCGGGTGTGGTGCTGGCTCCCCTGGTTCCAGGCGACTGGGTTTGGGTGGTTACGGGAAGCATGTGGGGGTTTACAGCTAGCTAAGCCAGGAGGAGACAGACAGGCATGGGATGGATGAGGGAAAGGAAGGGAAGAGCATTGGCAGCGGTGGCGCGGGGCAGAGGATGCTGTGGGACGGGCATGGGGCTGCACCAGCATCGGCACCAGCACCCCGCAGCACCACTCCTTGCTGACTCTGGCAGGACATAGCTCACCTCCATGCCAAGATGGGGGCTGCCAGGGACAAACTTCAAAGGGGGAGAAAATGCTGTTTCTCCAAGTTAATATTCCCTTGCGGATCTGGTTCTCCTCATTATTCTGGTCGTTACTGAAGCAACAGCCACTCGTGGAGCGGAGGGAAGGGCTGAGTGCAAGAGGCTAATTTATTTTCTTTTAGTGCTTCTCATCCATGGCAGCCCCTGGCTGCTCTTCACCACTGGTAACCAACTGGCGGCATTTCAGATATTTCTAATGTATGACAGAACTGGGAAACAGAAATTACCCTCTCTGAAATAATTCCTGAGACAGATTTCTTTTGGCACTTTGCAACCCATACGCGAGGAGATGAGGGCTGCACGTACCAGCCTGCCTTTCCTGAGCAATTTATTAGCCCCACCATCTGGTTAAGACCTTGTTCCTTTCCCCCAGACAACTTACCTCATGGGCAGAAATGGCATCTGCAGGCGCGTGGAGAAGCGGAGGAGGCAGCGAGGACCTCTCCCGCTCTGCCGTGCCGCACGGACGCACCAGCCCCCTCACATCTTCCACCACGCAGGGCTTTGCAGAGCCGGGCTCCAGCTCCATCGACACTCAAACCCTGTGGGAAGGAGCGACAGGTCCCTGCCCGTGCCGTCCTGCCCCCATCCCAGACCTACTCCCGGCCACTAGAGAGGGGGCAGTGGGGCTTGGGGCCTCTCCTGCCCCAGCTCGTCCTGCCCAGCCGGCTCCCTGGCTCCATCAGTGAGGAGCCACTGGCATCGTCGCACGTGCTGGGCCCCTGCCGAGATCCAGAGCAGGAGACAAACGATCTGCTTAGGATGCGTTGCCTGCACGCCGCCTGCTCAGCCCAAATGAAATTAAAATATTGACAGAAACAATTTCCAGGGGAAAATTGGAAAAGTCAGCAGTGGTGCCAAAGCCATGCAGCTCCCGCCAGGCACTCAGCAGCCACCAGCCCGGCTGCCCTTCCTGGGGAGCGTGGGACAGGCAGCGTCCT
>NW_009258618.1:963324-966467 GCF_000687185.1 Egretta garzetta | reverse complement strand
GCCGCCCGCCGGAGCACCGCTCCAGGCTTCCTGTGCCATCCTGCGCTGGCACCAGAGACCTGGGGCACCGCTGGCCCCGGTGTACTGGCCAGGTGGTCCCCCAGGCCACTGTGTGGACCCGAACGTACCCCGGCCATCACACCCCGCAGCGTGTACAACCTCCACCACGCTGCACCGCACCGGTAGCCCTGTCCTGGTAGAGAGCATCCCGCAGCAGTGTGCGAACCCGCACCTCCGCTCTCGCCCCAGCTGCTTGGGAGCTGGCAGGACCCATCGCCTCCAGCTGGGAGAGCCCCGGCAAGCGGGTGCATGGACGGGCAGCAAGATGGCCTGACCAGCAAGAGACCAAAAAGCAGAAAGAAATTGGGACGGAAGGGCCCCCTAAGCGAGCCTGGGAGAGCACGAGCCCCACGGCAGGGTGGGGTGCTTACAGGGAAGGGTGACAGCGAGGGTCTGCCTCGCCAGCCAGGACAATCTGAGCCCAGCCTTCCCCTCCTGCCGGCGGTGCAGCTCCATCAGAGCAGCCCCAGCAGCAGCGCGGCTCCCACGGCAGCCTGCTGGCGATGGCACCGGGATGGGAGCTGCTGGGAGTGCACCGGCCGGCACCGCCAGCACAGTCCCCGCTGCTTGGCCAGCCACTCCCTGCAGCCACTCGGCATTTCGTGACAGCTCTTGTGGGCCCTGGGTGGGCTCTGACCTGCCAGCGCTGATCTGAAACAACAGACCTGTGGGAGATCAAGGCGGCTGCAATAAAATTTTCATTACTGGTGTGTTTGAAAAGCTGTTGTACTATTTTAGAGAAGAAAGGCAATCAGTCATGGCTTACTAATGCACGCTAATGGGGCTCTTTGCGCATGAAGGACACGTGGGGTCTGGAATGTTTACCGGGGGCTGAGCAGCCCCGGCAGAGCATGCACGGCACAGCCGCAGCCCCGCCACGGCACAGCCCTGCCACGGTACAGCCCCGCCATGGCACAGTCCCGCCATGGCACAGCCACAGCCCTGCCACAGCACAGTCACAGCCCCACCACGGCACAGCCCCGCCATGCAACAGCCACAGCCCTGCCATGGCACAGCCCTCCCGGCGAGTGCATCCATGCTGGCTGGCCCTGGCCCTTCGGGGTGTGGGGAGGGACACAGGGAGGGGTGGCTGCTGGCCGTGCATGCACGTGTGTCCCTGCTGCTCTCCTGCCCCTGGGTGCTTCCTCCCCCGCAAGCGCTCCGGTACAGGGTGCAATTTGTACCTGTCTGCAAGTACAGCTAGCACGGCTGTGCAATTGTTGGATTTTAAGAAAAAAGTGGTGTTTAAAGAGCAGCACTAAAGGACTTCAGCAGGCCCCGGGATCTGACAGGCAGGGAGTGAGCTGGCCCTAGCAGGCTGTCAGCGGGTATCGGCTGGGGAGCACCACTCCTGTGCCCACACGCAGCTCCGGCAGCCGGTGAGGTGAACACCATGAGCGTGGGGCTGGGCAGTCCTCCAGCACCCAGCCTGGTGGGAGGCAGACTGTATGTCCCAAAACTGCCTCAAAACTCCCAGAGGAGTGACCAAGTCTGGAGGGTAGATGCCGTGAGTGGGGTGGGAGTTGGCTGCACCCCAGCTACCCTGCGTCCTAGGCAAGCCCAGCCGCAGTGCCCGCCTGGTGGCACTGGTGACTGCTCAGGGCTCAGTGATTCCCGGGGCTTCCATGGAGAGAGGAGCTGACGCTGCAGCACAGGGGCTGCGGGCACGGGGCCCTGCCCAGGGTGCTGGGTGCTAGAGCCAACAGCAACCCCGGCAGGGCACAGATTCCAGCCAGGAGCCTCAGCAGCCAGGGACCTCTCCCTTCCCTTGAAACAGGCCCTGAAGTGGTGGGGAGGGCTGAGACAAGAGCTGCATCAATCTGCCTGTTGCTAGAGCTCTGATAAAAGGGAGTACGGTGGTTAATGAAACCCATTCATAATCAGATGGATTTGGGTCTTACCCTGGGCACAGTTTCCGCTGCTTTTGCTACGCTCAGAATCATCTTCACATAAAGCTTTGTGAAAATAAAGCAAACCTGGCATTTTCTGCAGATGTGCGTTTTCCCCGGAGCGCTAGTGCGTAACTTCAGGGCTGGCAGCACCCCGTGCAAGCCGGGCGATTCACTGCCCCAGCGCGGTGCAAACCGCACTCGCTCCCCTCCGCCACCCACACGGCTCCAGCACCGAGCACCCACGCCCCAAGGCACCGCCACATGGCAGCACCCACGCACCTGAGACCCCGGCCGGGACGGGGCTGCCACCACCACCGCCCAGCTGCAAACCAGCGACAGCAGCGATGGTCCCTCCCATGGTCTTCAGCCTCACGTTCCAATCCACTTCCCACCAGCTTTTTAACCAGGGCATCGCGGTGCTGAGTGAAACACCGTCCGGAGCCTGTTATTTCTGTGCCACTGCCTCTGTCAGCAAAACTCGTAATCTCATGACAGGATGAAATCAGGTTGGTTTGACAGGACCCACTTCTTTTCAACCACGTTGACAGGCATGAATTTGTATTCCCAGGCTTTAATTCTCCCATTAATTGCAGCTTGCATTAGTTTTTCCACCCGTTTGCCCAGGATTAATGTCAGGCTAATTGGACGTGGTTGTCCAAGCCATCTCACTCACTCACTCCGCTGTCTCTTGGCACAACGCATTCTCCTCCCACCCAACGCTGTTTTCCTGCTCTTCAGGATCAGCAGGGAAGCTCCAAGGGGAGCTGCTTCTGGCTCCAGTTTAAATCTGTTTCTCCCAAAAGGCCCCGTGTGCAGGTCTCAGGGCCAGGCTGCTGCAGGACCGCGCCGTAGCACCCAGCACTGGCACTGTGCGGTGCGCTCGCTGCCCACCCAGCACCCACCTCTGCTGCCCACCCAGCACCCACCACTGCTGCTCACCCATCTCAGCCCTGTTCACTGAGCACAGCTCCGGCCAGGCCCATGCACATTCCCCTGCATTCTCACCGCTTACTGCACAGGTTTCGGCTCCCAGAGGCCTCATCTCCCAGTTTCTCTCTGCAGGAAATGATGATTCTTGTCCTTTATTGGCAATGAAAATCTGGTTTCATTCACGTTTGGAAAGAGGGAGGTCACGCTGGTGCCTGCCTCACGCCAGCCCTGCAGCCCCATTTCCGACGAGAGGCAGCAAGG
>NW_009258618.1:962405-963145 GCF_000687185.1 Egretta garzetta | reverse complement strand
CACTCACGCACGGCCACGAGGGCAGCAGTGTCCCCCACAGGGACAGCCTGCCGCCTGAGCACACCACACCCCAGAGGTCTCACCAAGCTGGCGCTTTACTTGTGCCTTTTCCCCCCCTTAAAACCTTTTTCTTGAGCATTTAATAGGTAATTTGCATATCGCAGATTCATTTTTAAAAACAGTTTTAATGAAGGCGCTCCACTGCGTGTGCATCTGCGTGTGTCATCCAGCCAGGCTACTCCATATAAATCACCACTACTTGTGGAAAAGCTAATTAAAGGTAATCAGGAAAACCTCATTAGTCCTCATTTACATAAGATACACAGAGAAATTTCCTAACCTTTAATCCTGCCATCACAACCCATTTAGATACCTCCCGTACATGTAATTCAAAGGCAGAAGCGCAGCCCTATCCCCTCTGAGCACGCTGACCCCAGGGCTCTGCTCATGGCCACCATGAGCCTGGGAGAAGATGGACCCGACTGCTTCAAACGCGTCTGGAACAGGGCTGGGCCAGCTCATACCGACTGCGTGGTGGGGTGAGCATGTCCTGCACCACGGCTGAGCCTGAGCACATCTCGTATCCTGGGGAGAGCATGCTTGCATTGCGGTGCCAGCATGTCCTGCCTGCCCCGAGCTCACCCTGCCTGCCCCCAGCACGCCCTGCCTGCCCCCAGCACTCCCTGCCTGTCCCAAGCACACCCTGCCTATCCTGCGGGAGAGCGTCCTCCAGTTCCCAG
>NW_009258618.1:958144-962257 GCF_000687185.1 Egretta garzetta | reverse complement strand
GCTGGTCCAGCTCATACCGACTGCGTGGTGGGGTGAGCATGTCCTGCACCACGGCTGAGCCTGAGCACATCTCGTATCCTGGGGAGAGCATGCTTGCATTGCGGTGCCAGCATGTCCTGCCTGCCCCGAGCTCACCCTGCCTGCCCCCAGCACGCCCTGCCTGCCCCCAGCACTCCCTGCCTGTCCCAAGCACACCCTGCCTATCCTGCGGGAGAGTGTCCTCCAGTTCCCAGGACCTGGCCCTGCCCCAGCACCCCCTTGCCCCAAGAAGTGCCTGTCACCCTGTGCTTGTGCCGGCGCTGCTCGCTGGCACCGTGCACCAGCACCCCAGCCCCTACTACCCCTGCCCAGCACAGGGCTCTGCCCCCCGGCCCCCAACCCGGCAGCAAGTGGCGCTCACTGCACAGCGGTGGCAGCAGCAACAGAGAGAAAAAAGAAAAAAAAAATTAAGCCCTGGGGAAAACAAAGTTCCTCTTCCCTGCACAGCTCCGGCATCTTCAGCACCGGCCTCACCATGGCTGCGAGGATCACCTTAATATCTCGCGCTCGTGGCAGCACAGAGGCTTGGCACAGCAGCTGGTGAAGGTGATGGTCACCCCGCAAAGGTCCCTATGAGCCACCACGTGCCACGACAGCTTCCACCCCCTCCCCGGCAGAGCCCCAGCCTCCCGCATGCATGGTACAGAAACACAGCTCAATTAGGACCCGTCATGCCATAAAAACATCGGAGCATTAAATGTATTAGATAAAACTCTTTCTGCTATTAAAGCAGATCACGTCCTGGAAATCTAAGCAGTAAGCTGCACAAATTCACCCTGCGATAGGACTGGATTAAGTTCTTCCCACAAAAGCCTCTTATTGTACGAAAAAGACCATTAGCAACCTATGAAATCAATAGAAAACACAGCCCTGGTGCTGTAAAACACCCGAATTAGCCGCAGTGCCGGCAATAGCACCAATTAGGCTGGGGCCTCTTTCGCAAACCCTCGCAGGAAGGAGCTTTGCTGGAACCAGAGGAGCTGTTGCAGCCGGCAGGAACAAGCCGGGAGTCCAGAGAGCCCTTCCCTGCGGGAGCTGCCGTGCCCGTGCCAGGGCGATGAGGCAGGCAGCGGGAGCTGGCGGGTGGGCGCCCACAGGACTGAGGAGCCCTCCCCATCCTTCTCCCGACGGTCTGCGGGGCTGTTCGGCTTCTTTTGCTGCGAATTGGGCCGGGAGCTCTTACCCTCGGCCCCTCAGGCTCCCACCTGCAAACAGCTGCGGCAGCTCCGAGCCCTCGGCTCCAGCAGCCACGCTGGTTTCCCCGGGAGCCCCGGGGCGGTCGCAGCAGGACCCGATGGCACTGCCAGTGGCAGAGCGGCAGCTGCCCCAACCCCATCACATTATCACCCATGATACCACATTATTGCCTGCCCCAAGTGCGGGGAGCCACGCTCTGTCCCTGCTGTTTGCTGTTCCACAGATACCAGGTTTATTTTTCAGTGGCTGGGTCTTGGGCAGATGTCGTGGTACAATAGTAATAATAATAATAATAGTAAGAGAATATACAGAATATATCTAAAACAAGTGATGCACAATGCAATTGCTCACCACCCACTGACCGATGCCCAGCCCGTCCCAAGCCACGATCAGTCCCCAAGCAGCGATCACTCTCCCTGCGACCAACCGACCGACTTAACTCCCCCTGAGCATGACGTTATATGGTATGGAATAGCTCTTTGGACAGTTCGGGTTAGCTGTCCTAGCTGTGCTGTACTCCCAGCTTGTTATGCACCTGGCCGAGCAGGAGAAGCTCAAAAAGTCCTTGAGCAGTCTGAGCACTACTTGGCAACAGCTGAAAACATCAGTGTGTTATCAACATTCTTCTGGTACTAAATCCAAAACACAGCACTATGCTAGCTACTATGAAGAAAATTAACTCTATCCCAGCTGAAACCAGGACAGCAGAGTTTGGTGAAATGCATCAAAGCAACACAGAATGTTGCAAACCTCTTGAAAATGTATTTGCAAGGTGGGATTTTCCTCAATTTCTGCAAAGTAGGCTCATTTGCTGTAATTCCCTAAGTCAGCAAGCACAGGAACCGGTGTGGTGGGGACAGGTGCAGCTCCCGCCTTCCCTCTCAGCCCTGCAGCTCTGCAAATCCCATTTGGCTCCAGACCTGAGCCCACGTGCCCGGGGAGCTGCCCCGGGAAGCCACCCAGGAATGGTCAGCTGCGGCCCAGGGCGAGTGCCAGGGTCCAGGGGGTGGAGAGGATGCCCCAAAAGGGGACTTCGTCCCAGCTGAGCTGCACAGCACCGGGGCGGTGGGCGGGATCCCAGCTGGGCTCAGGGCTGGGAGGGCGTCACAGCGGGGAGGGGAGCAGGACTAGGAGTGTCCCCTCAGCTCAGAGCTGTCCCCAGCCACGAGCATGTGGGGGATGCACTGGCCCCCATCGAGCTGTGCATCCTCCAGGGCTGCCCAAGGACTCAGGGGGCCCCTGGCGAATGCGGCTCCACCGGCGCTTACGGGCACCACAGCACCGGCTTGCAGGAGAGCAGGGATGCGCTCGGGAACATGGTCCCCTCCCAGCCACGGCCTCTGCCAGACGGATGCCCCGGCCACCCCTGGAGGGAGGACCCAGCTGCCAGAGCTGGTCCCACCACTCCAGGCATGAAGCGCGGCCAAACCTGTGACCAGCAGCAGAGACAACGGGACCATCGCATCGGATTAGCTCCTCTGCTCCTCAGACTGACGTCTAGGATTAGTTGTAATTAGGATTAAAAGATGAAGCAAGAGAAGAAACGGAATTGAAAATGGGCTTTCTGTAATTAAGAGCACTGCTTTCGCTGCCGTCACGGGGCTGGCCGGGGCTGGGGCCGGTGCCCATGCGCGGCTCCATTGGCGTAACGGGGGCTGGCAGGAGGAGGAGAGCCCTCGCCGGCTGCGCTCAGAGCCTCCAGCTCTGGTGACAAGTATTGAAATATTAAACGATCCCTTAAAGTGAATGAGAGGCTCAAAGCTGAATCATCACAGAAAGCAATGCGCTGCGGAGGAGGGAACACGGGGACAATCGCGCGCGCGGCTCTTTGCGGGAACCGCGTCACAGAGCAGCCGGCGCAGAGGCTCCCGCTCTCGAGAACGCACAAACCCACCGGGCTCTGCCAGCGTGTTTACACAGCAGTAATTTAATAGAAACCAATCATGCAAAACAGACACAGTAGGAGTTTGCGGGTTCATTTCCATACATTACGCTGTTCTTTATTGTATTCCCAGCCCCAGCCTGAACGGCAGCCGGAGAAAGCACCAGGCTGGCAGCAAGAGCCCATGCCTGAGCTGGCCCCAGCCCCAGCCAGCGGCAAGATGTTCCCACTCTCTGGCTTAGGGGGCTGTAAGTTCCCTGGAAAGCGTCATCATCCCACTGAGGCCTCCCAAACTCATCGTTCCCCCACACCGGGCAGGGGGAGAGCAGTGCTGGTGGGAAGCGCCCAGTCCCAGCCCTCGCCCCCTGCCCAAGCTGGCATTGCCCACTGCCTGGCCCCACCGGCACCGGTGCCCGCGGCATGCTGCTGGGCAGAGCTGCCCCGGGGTCCCTGCAGCAGCTCCTGAACCCCTCCGCCAGCTTGGAGACGGCCTTGGAGAGGGACAAAGATTTCAAGCCGAGGTGAATTGAAGGCTGAGGAACACTCGCTGTGATTCTCCGCTGGCACGGAAGAAACACCAGCCCTGAGTGCCGCACTGCCTTCCAACAGGGTCACACATCTCACTGGGATCGTGACAAACCAGGATTGTGACAAACCGGGATCATGACAAACCAGGATCGTGACAAACCAGGATCATGACAAACCCCACTCAGGATGGAGAGCCTGTCCTGCATGAAGAAAAATCCTCCTGTGGCCCCCTCGCACCCCCAGCCCCTTCCCGGCTGTCCCGGGAATGCCAGCTGCTCACCAACCTCTTGGCATTTACTCCCCACCACTTTCCATGGCCTGTGGCCGTACCCGGTCCTCTCGTCCTGCAGCAGCTCTTGGGCAATAGCCATGGCCCCCAGGGCCAGTACTTCGGGGTGAAGGCTGATGGAAAGGCTCCTCAGCCATCGCTGTGCTGGAAGCCCTCAGGGACCCGGGTGGCCGGGGGG
>NW_009258618.1:954796-958076 GCF_000687185.1 Egretta garzetta | reverse complement strand
CCTCCAGGGTGGGCAGGACCCCGCACAACGCCTCCTCCCCGGCTACAGCCCGCCCAGCACCCCTTTGCCACCCAGGCCATCGCTGCGCACGTACCCCAGCAGCCCAAGGGCTCAGCCCTTGCAGTGGCCCGACGTGAAGAGCAACCTGGGGAGTTCGATGTAATATTTATACAGCGCCTCATCTCGGTGTTTGATGTGGTGGCGCAGCCAGCTGGCTCCTGACATGCCGTTGGGGATAACCCACCCCCCATCCCCAAATCCCTGGGGAGCCTGTCCCCTGCTGGCCCGGGCACTGCAGTCCCCAAAGCGCTGCCGGGTCCTGCCCCCATCCCTACCCCTGCCCATGCAGAGGCTAAAAACCAGACCGAGGGGCAGCTCCTGCTCCCCCAGGGACCCCAGGGACCCCGCTGCCGTGGCGGGGGCCGACTGCACCACTCAGGCAGTGCCCCCTGGGAGTCCCTGTGCCTTATGGAAGCACAATTCAAAAATACTGTCACTTTAGGGAAAAGGGGGATGTACCTGGAAGGAATTTTATGGGAGGAATGCCTAGCGGGTTTAACATTTACCCAGTTTCACTTCTTCTTTAGCCCTTTTGGGAGAGCTTAATTTCCTCTGAAATTCAGGTTGCAAATGGGTTTGGCTGCTCAGCCAGGTGGGAAAGTGCCTCAAATAAGGGAACTCCCTCCAAGTGACCAAGAGCACTGGCTCGCAGGAGCACCAGGTAATGGGATGTGAGCACTGGCGCCCTGACGGCGTAATAAATTACAGCTTAATTTTGATTATAATATTTAGAACTTTGCAGAGTACACAAGAATCTGTCCAACACTGGCACAGAAAGGACATTTCCCTCGCTGCTCTGGACAGGGCATCTTTGCTTTGCTGACAGTTCCCCTACCGTAATTATCCTCCCTTCAGCAACTTCTTATCACCATTGCACAGGAGGTACAGCTCTTTGGAGGGTGTTTTTAGGGGCTCTGTTTCCAGTGGTTCAAATTTAATTGCAATTCGCTGTCACTTGGATGCAGGACAGGGAGCTGCATGGCCAGCCTGGACCACGGGCACCCGGGTGGGTGGAGAACGGCTCCTCTGGAGCGGCTGGTGCTGGATTTCAGCCCGGGCTCCTGCTCCCCACAGGAGATGCCAGCTGGGGGGCGGCAACCACAGCTACACCCTCAGCCACCCCTGAGCCCCGCTGTGGGGACATCCCTTGGGGAGCGGGCTGCTGGCTGCGGTCACCCAGCATCCGTCTGCCAGGCGAGGGGAAGGGACAAGGCCACCGCCAGCCCCATCCCAGCCATGCCGGTGATCCCCCTCGCTAACGGCTCAGAGCCGGGGATGCCACCCTCCCGCAGGCACTCTCCCACCTGGGGATGGAGGGCCCTGCTCTGGGCCGGGTCAGCACTGCGCTTTGAGTCTCTGACACGGGAAACATAGCGTGATGCTCCACACCAAACCTGAGCCGGTGGCCAGCAGCTCCGGCAGCTCTGGTGTGGCTATCACTGGGGCTAACAGCCCACCCAGCAGACCTCCGGCGGCACAACGGCGAGGCGCTTCAGGCACAACTGCATGGGAACATGCAGCACGTGGGTGCCCCTGAAGCTGTCGCTGCTCCACGGTGACACGCCGCACACCCCAAAGCTGGATGTGCCAGGGATGGTGGGAGCCCGACACCGGTGCCCAGCCCCTCGGCCCAGCAATGAGCTGTGGGCTCAGGGCAAGCGGCCAGGCTGCTGCTCGCCTGCCTGCCCAGTGCCATGCTGCACCCACCGC
Organism: Egretta garzetta; assembly: GCF_000687185.1. Classification (NCBI taxonomy): domain Eukaryota; kingdom Metazoa; phylum Chordata; class Aves; order Pelecaniformes; family Ardeidae; genus Egretta; species Egretta garzetta. Next base: position 956,306 of record NW_009258618.1, on the reverse strand, counting down.
AGCGCAGGCGGTGCCCATCCTTGCTGGCACGCCGGCTGCGGTGGGGCTGCCAGGGCCGTGGCCTTGAAAGGGAATTTCTAATGACCCCTGCCAAGGGTAATTCATGGCCCCACAACAGATGCAAATACACAAGCGAGAAGCAACAGTCCCTTGGATTTTTAAAACATTCAGTAACAGCAAGTGAGGGCAATGCATTATTTAAAAGCTCTTCTAAGGAAAGAAAATAATTTCAGCTTAGTTAGCTTTTTAGGACAGCATAAGTAGAGAGCAGGGACAGAGGCGCCGCAAGCAGCAGCACGGGTGGTGGAGCGGGGAGATGCTCGCAGCCCACAGCCGATGGGCACACGGCACCGGGCTGCTCAGCCACACTGGCACAGGGCACTGCAGGGTGGTGGGGTCCCTGAACCCCGAGATGGCTTTTCCTGAAGTCCCAGCCCCCCCAAAGGCAGCAGGGGGTGGTGGGGCCAGGCTGCAGGTGAAGTGGGGCCTGATCCAGCACAGGTGCCAGTGGCTTCGGCCGGAGCAAGCAGAGGACGAGGGGACACAGTGGCCAGCGAGCAGCATCGCCAGGGCCAGGAGCGTGTGGAGTGGGGGTGTGAGAAGCCGGCGGTGATGGACGAGGGCCAGGCATAATGGGCACTGCGGTGCAGGAGCGCACTGATGAATTAGGTGTCACCGGGTTTAATCCAGAGTCATTAGCCATGCTGAACACTCGCATATCATTTGTTAAACTAATGGATTGCTGGAGGTCATTGGGTAATAAGAAAGGGAGAGAATGGTTATTAGTTTTTATCAGACATTAATTGGCCCAAATCGATTACTTATTTGGCATTTGCAGTGTATTAGGGGTGTTCCTCCCCCCAGAAGCACCCTGGCCAGCGGAGCAGTGGCTCCGCAGTGGCCACCACGGCATCACCCACGCACGGGCTGGCAACCCCAGGTGCAGCGCGGCTCCATCCTGGGGTGCATGCTCGGGGCAGATGCCATCACTGGTGGCTCCCATCCACATGCTTCATAGAATAGAATCGCTGAATCGTTTGGGTTGGAAAAGCCCTTTAAGCTCACCAAGCCCAACTATTCCCCTAACCCTGCCATCCCACCACTAAACCCTGGCCCTAAGCACCTCAGCTGCCCGGCTTTTAAATCCCCCCAGGGGTAGGGACTCGACCCCTGCCCTGGGACATGTTCCAGAGGAGCATGCGTCTGTCCTGTAGTGAGGGGCCCAAAACTGACCCCAGCATTCGAGGGGTGGCCTCACCAGTGCCGAGTACAGGGGGATGATCACTTCCCTACTCCTGCTGGCCACACTATTTCTGATACAAGCCAGGATGCTGGTGGCCCTCTTGGCCACCTGGCCACACGGCTGGCTCATATTCAGATGCCTGTCGACCAACACCTCCTGGTCCTTTTCTGCCTGGCAGCTTTCCAGCCAATCTTCCCCAAGTTTCCCATCATCTGGCCCTGGGTGCAGGAGCAGGGAACGGCAGGGCTCCCCCCCTCCCCTGCACGC
>NW_009258618.1:952874-954754 GCF_000687185.1 Egretta garzetta | reverse complement strand
CTGTGCAGCCGCTTCCCACACCCGCCTGCCCCGTGCCCCAAGCCCATCCTGCACCCAGGGCCGTGTCCTGCCCCAGCCCCGGGCAGCGCCGCTGGCAGCAGCTCCTGCAGCTCCCCCACTTCTGCCGGCAACACTCGATGTGGCAGGGAGAGGCAGAGACGATCTGGGAACCGCTCAGGTGATCCCACATTTATCTAACAAGCTTCCAAATGAAAACTAGCATTTGGACTTATTGCATTCTGGCTCAAAATTTGATTACATTTTTCTACAGCTGTAAATCTGCCTTCCTTTCTGCAACATTATTATTAAAGCCAGTATTGAATTGGTGGTGTGATACGTAAAATTTCAATCCTGGCTTTGACATTCCAGGAAGTTAAAAACCAATTACAGTGTGTGCTTTGCCTCGGGACAGAATGAATCATTGAACACAGCCACTTCACCAAGAGAAATTAAAGGTTGAAGCAGCAACATGGGGAAGGTATTAAGTTAAAAATCAAAGGTCAATTAAAGTAAAACTGAGTCTATTTTATTTTTAATATTTTGCTTACATTTTCATTCCTTTCTGATGAACAAGGAGGCAAAATAAGCCTGCACTTTTATTTATTTGCCAGGTAATAAATCTGGGCTGAAGTTGGTTTCAGGAGCTAAGAGGAAACGTTCAGGTGATAAAACTCCCAACCCAATAACCAGCATTAATCTCGCTGTAACAAAGCCGGCATAGCAATGGGGAAGCACGCCCGCCCCCCCATGCCAATGGTAGTCGCCACATGGCAGAGAGGGTCCCACCTCACCTGCGACCACCGAGCCGCCACCGCCGCCCACGCAGCAAAGCGGGGGGCACACCTGGGAGGTGCCCAGTGCCTGGGGGACATGTCCTGCTGCCACCATCAGCCCGAGCCCATGAGGCCCCACTCAGCGCCAGAGCTTGGCCATGCCACACCGGGACGGGCAGCACCGACTGCAAAATGCAGGAAAGAGGGTCAAAGCTGGTACCTCGGCATGCAAAGAGCTACATGTCCCGCAGCCGGCACCTCTGCTGGGACTGCTGAGCCCCCCAGGAGGTGAAGGGGGGGGTGCCGCAGGTCTTGGTAAAACCAGGTGCCACGGCCACTTCTGCTGCTTTGGCTTTGCAGGGGGAGCAGGGGACGCCCCGTGCACCCATGGGGGATGCCCCATGCTGTGGGTCCCCTGCAGAAGGGAGCAGCAGAAGGGGTGCAGGGCTGGGCATGGCATCACGCCATGTGTCACACCACGCAGTGCCACACCGTGCAGCATCACACTAGAACAGTGTCACACCACACAGTGTCACACCACGTGTCACACCGTGCAGCGTCACACCACAACAGCGTCACACCACGTTACACCGTGCAGCATCACACCACGTGTCACACCGTGTATCACACCGTGCAGTGTCACACCACGTGTCACACCGTGTATCACACCGTGCAGTGTCACACCACGTGTCACACTGTGTGTCACACCGTGTAGCGTCACACCACAACAGCATCACACCATGTTACACTGTGCAGCGTCACACCACAACAGCGTCACACCACGTGTCACACCACATGTCACACCGTGCAGCGTCACACCACAACAGTGTCACACCACGTGTCACACCATGTGTCACACCGTGCAGCGTCACACCACAACAACGTCACACCACATTACACTGTGCAGCTCACACTGGGCACTCAGGGCTCTGCTCTTGGCTCCAAGGGGCACCCAAGGTGAGCCTTAAGCCCCGAAGCCCCAGCCAGCTCTTTTCCAAATGGGGGGAGGTAGCAGCTCTCCATCCCCACGCATATCGTATTGGGGAGACCCCCGGACCCTCCAGGCAAGAGCAGAGCAAGGCTTTTTCCAGCAGCTGCCCGCTGGCC
>NW_009258618.1:951683-952543 GCF_000687185.1 Egretta garzetta | reverse complement strand
CTGCCTCGCGGCGTGCGGTGCGACCCGCCCCACCAGATGAATTGCTTCATAAATAAATAAAGCAGACGTCTCCCGCGCTCCTTGGAGCACAGGGAGCCCTGGGAGCCGATATCACAGCCCATAAACTCATCCAGTGGCGGGAGTGAATCAGCACCACCCTCTGCTCTTTGCCAGGCACGAAAGGAGCCCCGGTTCGATGGGCTGGAGCCTCCAAAGGCAGCGCAGGAGCAGGATGGGTGCCAGTACGGCACAGGACCCACCAGGGCAGATATTTACTGACGTCGTTAGAGCGGCGAGCGGGGAGGCCGGTTATCTCCTGAGCTGTGGCAGAAGCTGTTGACCCCTCCTGTAAAACAAGAGATAAGTTGCACTTTCCGTTCTCGGCAGCCGTACGTCACTGCCAGATGCCTTTTACGTGTGGACCTTAACAGATAATCCATACCCTTGAAGTGGAGTATATCATCTGCTCGTTACCAATGATAAATCATTTGCAAAATATTAAAATGCTTAAAGACTGTCATATGGGCTTCATGAATTGCTTTGCAACACACACACTCCTGCCTATTAAAGGAGAAAATGTATTCATCGCGGACCCGGGCAGAGCTATCAAACGCTGCTTTATTTACAGTCTGGAGTACAAAGCTATCGGAGAGGCGCAGCGGTGTCCCCCCCCCCCCCCCCGCCGTTACCGCCTTTCCAGATAATCTGACACCAGCTATGGAAACTCATTAAGGTCGTTAGGAAACGTGCCAGTTCTCCCCGGGGAGCCAGCTTCTCTTAGATTAAAAAAGGGAGCAAGTGCGTGTGCGAGTGCTGCTAACTGTGCGGTTTATTCACATCTATGCAAGCGTGCTAACCAC
>NW_009258618.1:950316-951459 GCF_000687185.1 Egretta garzetta | reverse complement strand
TGGGCCCGGGAGAGGCGGTGGGTCTGCCCCCGAGCCACCGGCACCCAGGGACCCTGTGCCCCCACCAAGCCCGCAGGGACCCAGCAGCAGGATGATGACCCACGGGTCTGGGAATCCCAGCCAGCCTCGACCTGCAAAGCCACCAGCGTTCATCAACAGCGAGCAGGGAAGGGGGCGGGAGAGCTGGAGCAAGGGCAAGTGAAAGGGCTTGGAGGCCTCCCAGCGCCCCCTGCCCACAGCAGCGCCCCCGTGCCCTGCCATCCCTGTCCCTGCCCGCTGGCCACCGGCACCTTGTCACCCACAGCAGCAAGACCAAGCTCCAGCAGGGGCAGGCAGACAGAGAGGCACCGTAGGGACCCAGGTCCTGGGGCATTTGGGGCCCGGAGACCCCAGCTGGACCCTCAACCACCAAGGAAAGGGGCACAGGAGATGCCCGGGTTATCCCCCCACCAGGGGTTCCTGCAACTGCTCCAGCTTGTTTGGTAAATAACGCCTTCATTATAAATATTCCATAAGCCCAGGAACTGCAGTGCATTAAAAAATGATAAGGTCCCTGCTTCCCAAGCAGCCACTCCTCCGCACTGGGGCTGAGAAGTGTGTAAAATCGGATGTCAGCTGGGGCTGACAGAGGGATTTGTCGTGGGGCTGATGAATAGTTTGAGAAATATTCAATACCTTCAGGAAGGATCAATTTATCACAGTTTGGCTCAGACCGAGTGAAAATATACGGCCATCCACACTGCATTCGTTTATTAAGAAATTCAGGTCATTACGTTAGACATGTGGTTTTTTACTATTTTTTCACTGGATGGAACTAACATGGAAAAAGGGCCATGTGGTGCCTGGATAAATTGCTCCAGCAGCCATCAATGGGCTTGTTCCCCCAAGTTAAGCATCTACAGAAAAGAGGTGGCAGGACTAACACCAACAGAGCAAGTGCTCCCAGATGGGGGGGACGGGAAAGGGAGCGTGAGCGGGCAAACCCCAGTAGCTACGAAGTCATTCACTTTGTGGCAGTGGCCAGGCACAGAATCATAGATTCATGGAATCGTTGAGGTTGGAAAAGCCTTTTAAGATCACCAAGCCCAACCATTGTCCTACCCCTGCCATCCCACCACTAAACCCTGGCCCTAAGCACCTCCT
>NW_009258618.1:946833-950167 GCF_000687185.1 Egretta garzetta | reverse complement strand
CAGCAGCCTTGGCCTCCAGACCCCTCCCCAGCTTCCTTGCCCTTCTCTGGACATGCTCCAGCCCCTCCATGTCCTTCTGGGAGTGAGGGGCCCAACCCTGAACCCAGCATTCCAGGGGCGGCCCCACCAGTGCCCAGGACAGGGGCACGGTCACTGCCCTGCTCCTGCTGGCCACACTGTTCCTGATACAAGCCAGGGTGCTGGTGGCCCTCCTGGCCACCTGGGCACACTGCTGGCTCCTATTCAGCCGCCTGTCGACCAACACCTCCTGGTCCTTTTCCGCCGGGCAGCTTTCCAGCCCCTCTTCCCCACACCTGTAGTGTTGCATGGGGTTGTTGTGACCCCAGGGCAGGACCCGGCCCTTGGCCCTGTTGAACCTCACCCCGTTGGCCTGGGCCCATGGCTCCAGCCTGGCCAGGTCCCTCTGCAGAGCCCTCCTCCCCCCGCAGCAGATCCATATTCCCACCCAGCTCGGTGTCATCTGCAAATTGGCTGAGGGTGCCCTCAATCCCCCCATCCAGATCATGGATAAAGACATTAAACAGAGCTGGCCCCAACACTGAACCCTGGGGTACAGTCCCTGCTCCCCAAGTTTGCAGCTCTCACCCCACAGCATGGGGCAGACCCTGGGGTGCCAATCATCCCAAGGGAGGCAGCATGGGGGAGAGGAGACCCCCAGGGTGCTCCAGCTCTCCCCTCTCCAGGGCAGTTAAGCACCACCAGCTCCAAGCTGCCAGGCAGCCCTCCATCAGGAAGAGCAAGACCAGGGCACTGCAGCCTTTGCAAAGCCTCTACAGAGGTTTGCAGATGGAAAAACAGGGGAGATGGAGCCACCACCTCTGCGGCCACAAGTGGAAAGCAAGCTCCCAAGGACCGAGGGCTGGCACGCCCAGGAGCAGGTCTCTCATCAGCCTAACACAATGCTTACAAATATCTGAAGGGTGGGTGTCACGAGGGTGGAGCCAGACTCTTCCCAGTTGTGCCCAGCGCCAGGACAAGGGGCAGTGGGCACAAACTGAAGCATCAGAGGTTCCAGTTGAATGTGAGGAAGAACTTCTTGACTTTGAGGGTGACCAAGCCCTGGCACAGGCTGCCCAGGGGGACTGTGGAGTCTCCTCCTCTGGAGATACTCAACCCCCGCCTGGATGATGTCCTGTGCACCCTGCTCTGGGTGAGCCTGCTTGAGCAGGGGGGTGGGACTGTTCTAGGATAAAACCGTGCTTTGGCGTTAACGGGAGGGCATCACAGCTCCCAAACGTCCTCACCCTCTTCTCTGCATACGACAAAAACCTGCCCATAAGTTTCCCCCCGGTGGATGGAAGGAGCGATTTCCTCAGTGCCCCGACCCCATGCCCTGCACCTGCCCCCAGTCACCGCCAGACAGACGCTGCCGGTGCCCACGGGCCAGACGAGGTTTCCCATGAGCCTCAAAGCTTTCAATTAGGTACATATGTATTTATGAAGTATTATGACAATTGAAAGCCTGTTAAGCGTTACAGTAAAAATCCCTACGTGCAAAACAACCAGGGCATTGCACGGCCTTAACTGCTAAATCCATTCAGTAATCAGGTTAGGCTGCCAGCGAGAGGCTGCTGTCAGCAGTTTTTATTAAAAGCTGGGTTTTTGCTATAAGAGGTACTAGTTTTATGTTACCATAAATTGTCAACAGTTGGTCAGATCCCCACAGAGAAAGGATCAATACCCAGCAGAAGGGAAAAAGTGCTGAGAAAGGAAAAGCAATACTCCAATTAGAACAAAATTTAAGAGTCCAGGGGTACGGATGACAGTGCCTAATATGTTATAATTTATTGACGGCCTCCAAAGATTGGGTTTTGTTCTGGCTCTGGGAGGCAGCCGGGTGTTAATAAATATCCCAACAGACAGCAGCTGCCTGCAGGCAGGGAGCAGGCAGCTCCTTGCACATCGATCCTGCGCGCCCTCGGCACAACCGGCAGCCACCCTCGCACAACGGAAGCCACCACCGCCGGGTCAGCTCCTCCAGCTGAACAAGTGGTTGTCTTGGCTCCTCTGGTTTGCACGTCTGCTGGGGGGCTGCTGGTGCCCCCCAGGCCAGCAGCAGGCAAGCTGCAGCCCTGCGGGACGGGCGCCTTGCCAACCCCAAGACCAGGCTCCCAGGGCATGGGGACAAGGTGGAAAGCCTGGCCCCCCACGGCCAGCGCTGCCCGGGGTGTCAGAAACCTGCGCCTCAGTTCGCAGGAATCTAATCCTGGCTTAGCCAGAGGTAATCCCGGCCGAGGACCCGAACATCTGCAAGCCCCAGCTTTGCACCCGGACGCAGCCTCCCCGGTTGACCCAGATTTAGTAACGGCTCGAGTCCTAACCTGCCCCTGCTTCATTTCACAGCACCCGAAGCACCAGCCCTCAGACCCTCATCAACAAGGAGGCAATAAAATTTAATCGCTCAAAGATCAAAGTTGTCAAGTGCTTTCCAATTGTCCTCTCGCCACCCTCCCAGCTAGGTTAAGCGAACTGCAGAGGGCTCTCCATTTAATAAGTGGCAATAAAACCCCGGCTGGATTAGAGAAATATTGGCAAATATAATAAACAAAAATATATTAACTCTAATTCTGCGAAGCCTTTGGCTATATTAATATCTCTTTAATGTAATCACCTATAAATAAGTGATGACCCTATGATTTAATATGACATCTGCCATCCTCATTTCCATACAAGCCATGAGGTAATTACTCTCTCTGGTATGCAATAAAAGGATGGGAATCGCATGCTGGGACTGCCCAGCGTGGCCCCAGCTCCTTCACCCAATGCCCATGGGCAGCCCCAGGAGGCTCGGCTCCAGCAGGATGGATGGAAATGTGGACAAAAGCCCACGTGGGCTGGTGGTGCCCACACATCCCCCCAAGTCCCAGGGACAGGCTGGGGCAAGGGGTAACGCAGCATAGCTTTTGGTAAACAAGCAAACTTCAGTATTTCTATAATTGCAGCTGGGCAATGGTGTGTCATTAACAGCTGGTGATACATCTGCAATCTGGGGGCCAAGGGGGGATTCCTAGGAGACACACACCCCCCCCGGCCCAGGCGGCAAGCACTTGCAGCAGAGGGACACGGCATGCACCGACAGCCAGCATGGCCCTTCAAAGCTTTCTGCTGCCTGAGACACAGAGCCCCGTGCTGACAGCACCCTGCCCACCTCGCTGTGCCCTTCGGCCACTGGACGGGCAAGATGAAGCCCAGAGCCCTCAGCCACATCCCCTGGCCCCATGCCATGGGAGCAAACTGGTTTCTCAGTGCTTGGCCCAGTCCTGCCCCAGGAAGAGCCAGTGCTCCCCCCAAGGAGCCACTGCGCTCTCTTCTG
>NW_009258618.1:939079-946720 GCF_000687185.1 Egretta garzetta | reverse complement strand
CGGGGGGGGGCGGCGAGGGCCCCCTCGGGCTGCGGCTCTGCAGCTCCTGGAGCTGGGCCGTGGTTCTAGCACTGGCTGCTGGAAGACCACGGCAATCACAGGCGCCAGCGCTGCAATTTAAGAAAACTCAGTGCAATCAGGAGAAAGGCAGTGCAGGCCCTTACATGCGTATTTTTCACTGTAGCCCTGCTATCAGGGCCAGGCTCCCGCCAGCTCCACGGGGCAGGGACCACCCCCTTGGCACGATGGAAAGGAGAGCAGCTCTGTGCCCCTCCAGCCAGGGGTCCCCGCCGGGCAAGGCTGCCCTTTCCCCATTCCGTCCAGAGTGCTGGAGATTACCAATGCCCTGTGCAGCACGGTGCAGCTTCCTGCTGTCCCCAGAGCTGTAGCGGTGACAATGTTCTACAGCCCTGAGACAGGAAGGCAACAGGATTTACAGGGAAAAAGCCGCTATCGCAGGCATAAGGAGGCTGGGCTGAGGCTCTTCTTCATACCAAAAGCTTATTGCAGAACTACCTCACCCCAGAGCTGGCCAGAATAAAGCAGAAGGGACTCCACCTTACCCCCCACCCACCCCTCTTCTTGCTGACCCTGGCGTAGATCAGCCCCACTAGCAGCAGCTTGCAAACAAATCCAGTGAAGGCGAAATGCCCGACCATCCCACCACACGCCCTGCAGAGCTGAACGTTCGTGCTGGCAATACAGCAAAGGAGAAAACCAAGCAGCAGCAGCCAGCCACAACTCCGTGGTGTGGCAGTGAGCCCACAACCAGAGGTCATCTCTGCAACCCCACACAAGAGCCCCACAGCCAGGGACAGGGTCCGGATAGCACAGCATCCACAGAACTGCCACGCTCTCGGCTGACAGGACCAGCCCACCGGGACCAAAACAGCCCCAGCAGCGAGGCCAAACCTCCAGGCCCCACTTCCCAGCTGGAGCACTGCTTTTGTGTATTTGGGCACATACGTGATGCTGCAACTTAAAGAGTGGGAAGACAAAAATATGTACACAGGATGGAGAAGGAGAGAGGAGTGGAAAAAAAACCCCTTAAGAATCAAAAATTGCATTTAAAGCCAAGTTTGTGAAGCACAAGCACCAGCCGCTAATACACCCATCTGATGGTTCACTCAAGCAGGAAGATCAGTGTCCGCAGTGGAAATGCCCCCAGGCAGCTCTAACCACAGTGTCTTCCACATTTCTCTCCTGTTCTTCAGCCAGGATGATGACTGACTGGATGGCAAAAGCGTCTCGCACACCATTCACCCTCCGGACAGGGCCTGGGCAGCCCGGCAGCCACGGGGACGGTTGCCCAGCCGTGCCTGCAGCAGCTGCAGCTGGAGCAGCTCACCCAGCCGAGGGTGTCCCCTGCAGACGATGCAGCCACCCACGCAGACAGAGGCAGAGAGATCTTCCCTTCAGCAGCCGGAAGCAAGGGCCTGTCCTCCTCCCACCTTGCTCCATCCTCCTCATCCTCCTCGCTGGGCTGAGGCGAGGACGCAGCGGGAGCTGCCCATCTGCGTTCCTGCCCAGCCACCCACGCTCTCCTCCATGGCTGGAGAGGCACCGCTGCACACCCTGCTAGAAGAAAAACAATATTTAATTAGGACAGAGCTAGAGGAGCACACAATTAAACACTCTGTTACTATTGCTCTTGCACAGCTTAAGCCTCAGTTCAATAAAAGAACCATTAAAAAAGGCCAATATTGACCCAAACCTCATGCAGTGGAGCCACGCGCTGCATCGCTGCAGCAGCCAGGGGACAAGGAGCAGGCTGGAGCATGGCCAGCACCAGCAGAGGGGACACGGGGATGCTCCCACCAGAGCCTTGCACCCTCTGGGAAGGGGAGCACAGCCCCAGTGGCCCGGGGAGACGGGGCCAGTAGAGACAGGAAACCATGATCAGACCCACGGACAGAAAGGAGCCAGGGCCGCCGCAGCCTTCAAGCAGAGGCCTGAGCTTTCCACAGGGCTTTAGGGGCAGGAACAGGGAGGCTGAGCCCAGACACAAGGCATGGCCAGGCGGACAGGGGAGACCCCCACCTCTGCCTGGCCAGGTATTAGCCCCCAAACCCTAAAGAGGAGCCAGATGGCATTCCCTTGCCCACAGGGCTCATGGACCAAACTCACCTGCACAAAAAGGCTCCATCCAGGTCCTGCACCCCACTCTCAGGATGTGCTGGCAGTGGGGACCTCAGCCGAGCACCAGCAGGACATGGGCTGCAGAGAGAGAAACATCAGGGACAAGGCCAAGACGGGGGGGAGGCAGGAGCCTGTACCTGCCCAGCACACGGGTCTGCTCCCCAAAACAGTCCTCTGGGTTTTTGTTTCCCAAGAGAAGCCCTGTTCCAGACGTGGAGGGAAGTTCCTAAGCCCTTGCCTGGGCAGGGAGGGAGCAGAGCTGGCAGCGAAGCCCCCTGCGCCTACCCCAGGCAGACCCCCTCCCTGTCCCTGGAGACACCCTCCTTCTGCAGAGGGACCACAGTGGGGCCGGAGCTGCGGCTGCCTCGTCAGGCGATGATGATCAGGAAAAACGCTCACTCAGGCCAGAATGCCTAGTAATAAATTTATTGTATTTTATTACATATTCCCCTTTTTGCACTTAATTCCAATTCCTCATATTCAAACTCTTCTTTCTGAAAGAAAATGATTTTTAACATAAAAATATAAATTCTGCATATTAAAAGTGCATACACCTTGAATAATAAAACATACAAATAAATAATAAAAGGCATTGACACAGTCTCATGCACTTGTCCTCAAATAATTTAAAATTTATGGTACAATGTTCAATCCCAAGTAAAGACAGCCTGCTTTCCAGATTACTGTACAGTTCAGAAACATTAAAATACAGAAGAGAATATCAAAGGTGTGGGCAAGCCCCACGTCCCAGGATCAGTGTACAGTGATGTGACATGCAGTTTTTCGAACTGTAGATATTCCAGTGTAAAATCTGACATTGTGTCCAGAAGAGAAACTGCATTTGCAACAGGACTTAAAATTCAATTTTAACCAATGGTGAGGCACAGTTGGTGAGCAAATCTGTACAAATCAATACTTGGAAGGCCACAAGAAAATAATCTCGCCGCTTGTAGCCTGTATTCCCTTGTGTCACCCTACCCAACGCAATGTAGCACCTAAAAATGGTTTCTTATTGCACTGCACAAATGCCATACAAACCTAACGCGAACCTTCTTGCAACACGTTTGTGCTGCAGGGCCTCGAGTGAAACGGAATTTGTGGTTACGCTTAGTTTTAATCTGTGTCTTTTAAAAAACACTATTTGCAGGTAAATTGAGTGCTATCGCCTTTAAAAAAATAGAAGATTCCCCAAACCTTTAGACCTAATATAGATATTGTACAAGTCTTCAGGTGCTTTTATTTTACAAAAGAAAGCTCCTAATAGTAAATGCTTTACGGTGCTTTTATTAAGAAGACCATGTAGTACTTTCATCTCACCACAGATTAAAACTAAATTTCAGTTCCCTCCACAGACAACATTAGATACCACCAAATTATTTTGGATTAGTAGGCAAATGACAAGGATACAAAAAAAAAACCAACAGTAAAATTATTTGGAATGTCGTTTCCAAGCCCTCTCCATTCTGGCTGACCGAGGGGGATGGGCACAGAGCCACGGACGCGCCCGACACCCAGGCACAGCTCAGACCGGCTCTGCGCAGACAGGGGTGCTGCGAGGCAGTGGCACCTCGGCAGCCCAGGAGGATCCCCGGACCTGCACCTCTTGCTAACCAAAGGTGCCGCTTGCCAAACCACGCCAAGCTGCCCCCGAGCCAGCCGCCCCAGCAGGCGGCCGCCCGCTCTGCCCGGGGAGCCCCACAGGCTATGGCCCCGCACCATACATGCAGCCACCCCCGTGGGATCTGCAGCCGAATGGGAGCATGGCTCAGACCAGCAAATGCCACCACGGTTTTGTTGGGGGCACAAGCGGGACCCGCAGAGCCCCCCCCGCCGGCAGCTGGGGCCCAGCCCGGCGGGCAGAAGCCCCATTACCAGCACAGGCAGGACACCGACAACTGGAAACCGCTCCCTTAGCACAGAAATTCAATAAAAACTTTTGAGTGCTCGTATGCCTACAGGTGACTGCCTCTTCTCACAACGCAGAACGTGTCACTAAAGTTACATGGAAAATGGCAGGCTACATACAGAACACTGATCAGGTTCTCCCTGTTAAAAAAAAAAGAAAAAATACAATACAGAAAACCAGTTTGTTCTCATTTCAACATTTCAGATCCCTTTGACGTTATGCTACACTCCAGCCTTGTCAGTAATGCAGAATCCTGCAAAGGAAAGAATCAAAGATGTGCAAACAAAGCAGGAACCCAGGGACATGCTCCTATGTGCTGACACGCAGCGGCGCCAAGAAACAGAAGTACAGCCTCAAAGCAGCGCTCCGGAGCCTACCTAGCAGCTTCTGATACCGAAAGCGCAGTCTATGGTTTGTCTTAGATGCTTGCATAGTTAGTTAGTGCATGCATTTGGGTACAGCGAGAGAACTGCCATGCAAAACTGCCTCCATTGCCGAGAAAAAATGGTCGCTCATGCTCAAGTTTCAGCTTTGGGAAGCAAACAACCCTGCAGTAAAACAGATGAGGGCACTTACAGTGGATTAAGTGTACTGTAATTAAGCTGCTAATTTCCTATCCTAAGCATCTTTTTTTTTTATTTAGCCATATTTGATAAGTTTGAAAGGGTTAACAATTTATACACCCAAAGTGAGACACTTACAAGTTACAGAGAACTGCAGGCACCAAATTGTCTATCAAATGTGATTAATACAAATAAAAGGTGCCTCTTTAATACACATCATTGAAAATGTGCTTATAATTTGTATACTACTAAACGCTATCCAAAAGACACAGCCCAAAAGGGGTAAAAAGAATTTCCCTAGGTGACTCAAGCAGTGCAGGAATCCAGCACAGAAATGAAGGCACTGCTTTCCTGTGCCCAGAGGGCTGATTCCAGGGACAGGAGCAAGTGTCAGACTAGAGATGCAGTGCAAAACACGAGTTACACGGGGACAATGCAGGTGAGCTCAATGCAAGGTTGGTGGGAAACACATCCTAAAACCCTTCAGAGGACTTGAAGCCTGCTTTCCCTCGGAGCTCACACGGCTCTGAGAACAGGGACAGTGCTGGACCTCCCCCTTTCAAGGTGTTTCTCATCAGCGTGAGGCCACCCTGTAAACCTTTGCTTCCAGGCCATCGGCACTGGGGTCCCCCAAGCCAGGACAGGTCACCCCATAGGCAACCAGACCAGGCCGGTCAGCAGGCACCACAGCCGTGCGCGTGGCAGAGCAGACCCAGGCAGCAGCCCTTCTCGTCCCGCTCAGATGCCCAGCCGTGAGACCTCTGGGCCCCACATGCCATCACCCAGGGGGCAAGGGGAGACCCCCGGCCAGCGGTGGCCTTCAGAAGATGTGGCAGAACCCACCTCCTCCACAGGGACGAGTGCTTCCGAAGCCAAACATGAATTTTAAGAGAAGAGGTGTCTGTGTACAAGTGGCTGCTTCAGAACAGCCTCAAGCCTTTGCTGCTCTAAGGATCAACACACAAAGCCGAGGCAGTGTTGACATCTCAGACTTGGATGATCCCTCTCTGGAGTGTTCCCTAGTCCTGTGCCACATCCTTACATCTGGACAACGCGATACACATGGGCAGTAATTCCTATGCATGGAAAGGCTAAGAAAGAAAAGTCTGCTTTAAAGCAAGGAGGGAAGACTGATGTTGCTTTTCCCCAAATCACTTTAAGCAGGGCCTGCAATAACCTACATTCAGTTTTAGGAAGTCTGCTCTACTTGACTGACAGAGCCATGCCTCTAGCAGCAACGAGGCTTGGTTTTACACTCACAAGGAATGCTGTTGTTTCCTGGACCCGCACCCTTCACCCCTCTCCTGTGCAAGGATGCTCATGTACTGCTGGGAATCTGTGATACCAAAAAGCAGAGATGCAGAGGGGCAGCTGCTTCCAAACTGCTTTGTTACAGAACCGACACAGCCACAGAGCAGGGACCGCACTTCATGGGCCCTGCATGGGCGTGCTTTGCACATTGTGCCCGGTGTGTGCCTTACATTCCACGCGAACTACAGTGCACCCTTATAACCAACACATTTTGCTTGAGGACACCCTAAGGCAAGCCCTCCTGAGCCAGCAAACACCACATGCTGGCCGCCCAGCCGAGAAGAGCAGCACCCCAGCTGGCCCGAGACAAGGGCGCTGTCAGAACAGCCTCCCCCTGCCCACCCCATGCGAGGAGTCTGTGCGCCAGAGCTGCTCTTTCAGAGGGACAGGTAGGAAATCCAGTTTGGCAGCATATGCGGAGTAGATGGTGCTGGAGCTGGCAGCGATTCCCATCAGGAATTATGGGGAATACACAGAAAAAAGCTAGACTACATGCCATGGAATTGCAAAGGTTTGACTGCTTTTAACATCAGCTGCTGGAACACTTGGCACCCGGACCTCCCATTCCCACTTAGCCCAAATGGGAGCTCTAACAACCATTCTCATGCCCCAAATACAAACACACCGAACTGGCAATTCAGCTAAAATGCCAGTTTGGACATGGCTTCCAATTTCCTTCAGTCCAGGCATGCAATCAGGAGCAAAAACCACCTCAAACAGCATACACCAGCTTCCAGTTTAAACTTCTTCAGTGAACAATGGCATGAAAAGAAAACGTCATTTGACAAAAATAACCTTTCACAAATGTCCCATGGTAAAACGCACAGAAAACTGGGTTCTGTCTATTAAAAGACACCAAACCAAGTTAGCACTAACTGCCGGAATTACATTCTTGCTAGAAGAGTTGTTACAAGAGAAGAGCCAACACAGTGCAAGACCTTAATACAGATAAAGCCTTAAACAAATACTTCAACATCAACATTTCAGGGAGTAATTTAAGTACTACAATGTGAAGCAAGTCTTATCTGCTCTGCTGGATATAACAAAAAATAATCCAAGAATAATCCGAGTCATACATTTAAGAAGCAAGTAATGCAATCTTTGCTTCTGGTTGCTGCAATAAATGAGACTGAAACAATACCTGGGAGAAGAAATGCATCAAGAAGATGGTCACGTTCAGGTTTAAAAACAGAGTCCAGGGCACAGAGTCCAGCACGTTGTAAAAACGCGCAGGCTATTGGCATTGCTTCTGGGTTGCACAAAGGTTAAGTACCGGAGAACGTCACGGGGACACAGCAAGGGTTGCGCTGCGGGCAGGCTCACCATCACACACAGACCAGAGCTCTGTGCCACCCCCAGACCAGTTCCACGCACACACTGCCTTTTCTCCAAGGTGTCCTCCACCCCCAGAACACCCCTCTCCAAAGCCTGCTTGCAGATGTGTGGCGAGCAGAGCACAAAAAGCAATCACAGAGCAGCAAGGTGCCTGGCAGACCTGGGGGCAAGGCTTCTTGCAGGGTGGTCAGCACAGCAGCTCAGGAGAGGAGGTGGAACAGACTGGCTCAGAGCCACTACTTGTTTGAGGGCTGTTTGTTACGGTGACGGAAAAGACGTACAAATAGGTCTGTCCACAAGCTAAGCCTGGAGAAGCTTTGCCGAACACAACTGTATGACAGGCAAAGGCCTCATTCAGAAGACAAGCGTGCCCAGCACACTGCCCAG
>NW_009258618.1:934974-938989 GCF_000687185.1 Egretta garzetta | reverse complement strand
CACACAGTCTGCTGCTGTACATAAAGGATAAGCAGCACATTAATAAAAACTCATGAAATTAAAAAAAGATTATACCACATGTATACAGGAGGACTTGAGGAATACACCTTTTAAGAGGAATCTTAAGGGATGTGAGGACTCTCCCCCGTTTGAAGGGCATGTAAACAAAGACGTCACTAGATGTAGTGTTTTAACCCTGATAGAGACTGTCACCTAAACAAGAACAGGGATCGCTCCGCTAAGAGACATGTGGCAGCCAGGCCTGGCGGGGAAGGTGACAAGGACGCTGCAGGGAGGAACTTAGCAGCGCTCTGGAGGACGTGAAAACTGCTCCGTGGTATTTCGGTACAGCCCCTCCAACCCGCATGAAGAGTGTTGTTCAAAGCATGCTCAGAGAAGGCAGAAGAGACAAGACGACACTTGGCTATCTAAACATTACTCCTATAAATAACAGATGCTATATTCACACCACTACAATGAAGCATCTGAGCACATTAGGAAATGCGTCTTCTCAGGAGTTTGGACAGGGGTCCTAACGGCATCGCTGCCGTTGGGGTGCATGAAGACAGCTCTCCTACAGCACTGCGACAGTCTCCCGCCCAGCACTTCCACAGGTACCAGCCAGCAACCAGCTGCTGCTCCGCGATTCCTTCTGTTGCTTAGCATAGTGTTTCAGAAGAAAAAAAAGTAATTAAAGAGGACAGAGTAGAGGTCGCCTTAGGTATGGACAGAGTAAAACTCTTCATAGACACAGCAACAAAAAAAATGCAGGTTACATTTCATGAAAAACCAAAGAAAAACCCACCCCAAAACTTCCTGCTGTTGGAATGCAAAACCAAAATCTGTTACAGACACGTGTACGCACAGACACACAGGTACGTTTCTGTCCATCCACTAATGCTAGTCCCTCCTATACTGGCTGAGTATATACCTGAGAAACAACATTAGTGTTGAAATATTGCCCTTGAGAAAGCTTGAAAAATGGAGGAGAGCAGGGAGAAAGGGTTGAGAGAGAGCATAAAGAAGCAGCAGTCTCTCCTTTCCAGTTTCCTTCGCATCCTCCACAGCTCAGAACAAGGCCATACACCAGCGTGGACACAGCCTGCTCAGAACAAGACCAAAGGAATATCAGTTCACAGCTCTACAGAACACACTTGTGTCAGTACACCTGGGTTTCAGATTTCAAACCTTGAACCTGAAGAAAGTTGTTGCATTTTCTACAAAGAGACTCCTGTACAAGTGCTATGGGACAGCTGCATTCACGCTCAACGACAACTCCAGCTAGACTACTTGCATCAGTGCTGGCTGCCTGTGGCTATTTGGTTTGATGGCAGAATCGAAAGGCGCTTTAACAACTTGCAGTTAACTTCTCCTCAAAACATACATTAGGCACATGAACAACAACAAAAAAAAAAAACCAAAAAAAACAAGAGCTCAGAATAAATTAGCTTCTCAGCAGAAAAGACACCTGGGTTGCAGCATTTCACTGAGGTTCCAGAGAAGGCCGTACAGACACCTGCATGCTGGAAGGTAATTTTTTCAGCGGCTTGTCAGCAGACTGCTTGCCGCTGGAAGGAGGAGACTGGACTCTGGGATCTAGCTGGGAAGACTTGGACTTGCGACTGGATAGCAGAGAATGTTTGTTGGGTGCGGCATCTTTTGCGACAAGTTTTTCTTTTGCGGTAATGTTGGCATTGGTTTGAGAGGCTGGTGGGACAACACCTTTCTCCAATTTGTCTTCCAGCACATTTCTACTGCCTGACTTGGAACTGCCACTTGCTGTCTTTTTTGAGAGCATCGTTGTCTTTCCCAGGTCTGCAGACCTCCGGGTCTCCTTCTGCCTTAAGGCTGATTTAAAGAAAGACAGTCCTTTCTCTTCTGACTTGCTGTCCCTCTTCAAACCAGAACGCACTCCAACGTTTGGAGACCGCAGGTTGGCCATAGAGGAACTCCGCACATGCTTGCTGTCCATTGCCCTGATGCTGTCACTCCTGGAGTGGCTGATCCGTGGGGAGCTCGTTCTTGAACTGCTGGTAACGCTCGTTTTATCTGACCCCAGACTTATCTTAGAGCCCTCCCTGCTGAGGCTTCGGTCTGAAGTCCGGCTCTTCCCAGCAGAAGAGCCCTTAGTCAATGAGCCTGATGGGGCTTTCTTGGCAGCTATGGAGGATGGAGAAGAACCTGACTTTTGCTTCTGTTGAGCTGATGGGACAGCCACCTCAAGGGGCTTCGTGCTATGGTCCTTCCTAGCCTGAGTGGGAGCAGGAGACCCATGTCGCCCACTGGCCCTAGAGGAGTCAGTCTTACTTCTAGACCGGGAACCTTTCTGGGAACTCTTTAGTGGAGGAGAAGAGTGAGAGACTTTGGTCTCTTGGGTAGATAAGACTGTCCTTCCCTTCCTCAAACTTTTGTCTGGCTCAGAAACTCCCTTGGAGCTGTGAACCTTCTTAGGGGTGCCACCTGCCTTCTCTGCAGCCAGCACTGTCCCACTGGGGACTTTCACCTCCTTCACCGGAGAGCTATCCACAGAATCACTCTGATCAACAAAGGCGATTTGATTGTTGTTATCAAAAGGGTCCAAAGCAGGGTGATTCCTGTCTGGCTGCACAGAGCTTTTACCATACCCATCTGAAAGATCTGAGCTAGATGTCCTTACAACAGACTCTTCCCTGAATGCCCCTTCCATGACAGCCAAGGGGGCTCTGCGAGCTGTCCTGTGCTCTCGCCGACTGCCGTCGCAGGGCTCCAAGTAACTGCTAGAGAGATTTCTAAGGCTGCCGAAGCAAGAGGTGGAGACTTTATCATCAGCAGCCTCCCCAATCTTCTCCAGAGTGGAAGCAGAGGTATGTACAGGGGAATCTCCAGAGAAGCGCGATGGAGAGTTAGAGCGCAACTGCAGTTTTGCAGAAAGCGACCACGAGGGCCTGACACCATTTTCACTCACTGCCAGTGGGCTGGTGACAGAAGATCTAGATGACAAGCTCTGACGCTGGACACTCCTTACAAAGGGACGAGTCGAAAATCCTCCTGCAGAGAAAAGAAAGTGACAACCTCAGTAAGAAAGCCAAGCCTGCAGTCACTTTATCTCACCCATCCACAGACGCTATTTCCGTAAGCAAGTCAGACAGCCCACCTACACCACACTGTATGTCCATCTCTTCATGCCTGCCACAGGGGCAGCTTCTTGCGTAAAAGCTGAGTAAGGAATTCAACAACTGTTATTTGCTAATGCTCACCCAGAAGTAACTGTCTCTGAAGCTTATAACTGAAAATCCAGATTTCCTTCTCATCCCCAAGCAGCAGGAGACCAAACACAGATTCTGTACCTTGGAAGTCCTTGAACCTAGCAATGAGTTCACCAGCTACAATTATACTCCCAGAAATACATTTTTTTGTATGAAAGAATATTTTCCCATACCATCCTGTAAAGGGCAAAGCAGGATTCCTACCTCTTTAGATAAAGCAATGTATTTACAAACACAAAAGTACAAGAATAAGCATTTTAGAAATGCTATGACCATGGCTAGATCTGACAGTTCCACAACACTGCTGCAGGAACATCTCTATACCCACTTCAAAATGCTCAGACTGACCCCTGAAACTCCATATTTTCAAGAGTTACAAGGCATTATGTGGAGAAGCCAGGCAAAGCCAGGAACTGCACAGTTATTTCACCCTCAGTAAGTTTGCAGAGGACACTGAGATGGGTGGGAGTGTGGATCTGCTGGGGGGGAGGAGGGCTCTGCAGAGGGACCTGGCCAGGCTGGAGCCATGGGCCCAGGCCAGTTGGTGAGGGTCAACAAGGCCAAGGGCCGGGTCCTGCCCTGGGGTCACAACAACCCCATGCAACACTACAGGCATGGGGAAGAGGGGCTGGAAAGCTGCCCAGCGGAAAAGGACCAGGAGGTGTTGGTCGACAGGCATCTGAATGTGAGCCAGCCGTGTGGCCAGGTGGCCAAGAGGGCCACCGGCATCCTGGCTTGTATCAGGACAAGGGTGGGCCGAAGGACGGGGG
>NW_009258618.1:910529-934659 GCF_000687185.1 Egretta garzetta | reverse complement strand
GGGGATTTAAAATCCAGGCAGCCAAGGTGCTTAGGGCCAGGGTTTAGTGGTGGGATAGCAGGGTTAGGGAAACGGTTGGGCTTGATGGTCTTAAAGGGCTTTTCCAACCTAAACAATTCCATGATTCTAAGGGAGGAAGACTTACTGCAGCTGGGTGGCAGCTTTGCAGCTGACGAGCTGGGAGTCTCAGAAAATAAATACGAAGTGGTTCAGGGTGGGCGATGCTTAATGATGAGATACTTGCTCGCTTTGTCTTCTTGCCCATCAGATGCTACAGGAGCTGTTCAGGAATTGCCAGTCAGGCTTGCACAGGGGAGGGATTTAAAAGAAGGAGAGATGAGGTGCTTAGGGCCAGGGTTCAGTGGTGGGATGGCAGGGTTAGGGTAACAGTTGGGCTTGATGATCTTAAAGGGCTTTTCTAACCTAAACAGTTCTATGATTCTATTTGCACACACAATTTGCGTATCTTCACACCTCCTGGGGAGCAGTCGTCTACAGCATGATACTAAGTACCTCTATTAAACCATAGTGACATGTCAGCCTCCCTGCAAAGGTGCCGCAGTGAAAGCCAGAGGAAACACAAACACAAAAGTTCCTGATCAAGAGGTTTAGTTGATGGAATTTCCTTTCTTTGAAAGGATCCTTAAGGTTCCTGCCCTGCTCTTCCCCATCCCTTCACACCAGAGAAAAGCTCACCTGTGCCACAACCCATCCGCTCCTGCTGACACAGTGCCTGCCTCGCCCAACTGCGAGGGGAACTGCCCTCATAACTACACATTTTGCAGCTATCTTAGTAGGGATCTTGTAACAGAAAGACTAGTGGCCCAGTATCCCACACACACTGCAGCGCTGATACACACCATCATCTTCACTCCTCTCCCCAGTCAGCTCTACCGATTCTGAGAGCGAAGCCAGAGACGTGCGCCGCGATGAGGCTGCCGAAGCAATGCTGGGCTGCTTGCTACCAGGAAGACGGCTGACCCAGTGCTCACAGAGCGAGGAGCTTGTGGAGCCTGCAAGGAATCAGGCGTAGACATCAGGCCAGCAGCATGCAACTGCAGAACACGTGAAACCTTGGAAAGCCGCTGAGAGTCAGGCACCTACTGCACTGCACTGGCCTTGAGACACACCCGGAGTCTGGAGCTGGCCCGCACAGCCATAGTATCCAGATACTGCCAGGAGAATAAGTCTTTACTCTTGTGAAATAGTTATGGTCATAAGTAAAAGACAGAATTGCATTTGTCCCAATATGCTGTGAATGAAAAGAATCAGCGTGGCACGCAGGCAGAGGGCAGTCCTTGAGCTGCCACAAAAATGCAGTGCAAGTCCTTTCCTTTCTGAAGGTCAGTCGCCAAGCCTGCATCTGCCCCAGCTCACCCTGGATTCAACCAACACGTTCAGCTGCTGGCTGCCTACCTGAGACCAGTGGCACTGCTGGAGGGAACGAGCTAGTTGCCTTTTTATGTCATGGTTTTGACACACACAGCTCTGAGCAGAATTTTCCATGGGGGTAGAGGGGGTGCCCCCCATGTCCACAGCCTCTTTGCCACAACAAGCCTTAACAGAAGTGGTGGGAGTTTCCCACAGCCTCTGATGCACAGCAGACAACTGAGACAAGCCTCACCGAGTGCTGGGACAGAGAGTTGGGGCTGGGTAGAAAATTCTTCAGGAGGACAAACTATCCATGGAAGACCAACTACAACCATTCCTTGACAATGCCAGCAGGGCTTACCTGCCACAGAGCTGTTAGCAGACCATGATGGGATTGCTGTGCGTCTCTGGTAGAAAAGAATATAAGCTGTCTGCTTGCAGACTTCGTTTTCAGAAAGCTGCTGAACGTCACTGTCATCAAAGCAGTACCACTGGCCGTCAACCGAGTTTTTGCAATATGCTGAGAGAAAATACATTACTGTTAGAATTCCCTCACTCCTACTACTCTCAGGTTTGCTATATGATAACTTAAACATGACCTTATCTGCTATGATGGACTCAGAGGAGAATGAAAGGAACAGGCTTATTCATGCAACGCATCCTCTTCCAGTCTGACTGGCAAGATGGGGGCCTGAGGGCACCAGAATACAATAAACAGCTCATGTTTCAGGATTTTCTTTGTCCAACATTACTGCTCAGAACAGAACACCATTTGGGATAGCTCCACTCACTTCACGTTCTGTTACTGGTGGCAGTCTACCTCCATCAGTGAATCTCCTTCTGACTGAGCCCACCCAGGACAACACAGCCCAGAGACATGCATCAGAGGGCAAAACTGGACACAACACACGTTTTCTGGTCTGCTGTGTGAAGTCATACAGATCCTAAGAATCACCGAGCAACTCTGTCTATCTCTGGCTGCTCTGGGAGCTGCTGGAACAAGCAAAGAGGAGCTCATAAAGTGGCTGTGCACATAGGTAATGTGCAAATACTTCCCATGTACAACAGCCTCTTGCAACTACAGAACTTCTGCGTTGAGTGGCCAGGAGCATTTCTGAAACACGAGAAGCCAGTTACATTACTCTGAAGGAAAAAAAATATAGCAGAGAAAATGTACAGTAAGACATTTGGGGTCAACAGGCCTTGTTCCATTCCTCAAAGTCAGAAAAGTTACCCCTCTGGTATTACATAGCCAGCCCTTGTTAGTTGGGTTAGGTCCTTTTGTCAAGAAAGACGAAGTAATTATGGACACTCAACAGAAAAATATAACCATTTTCTTTCTGAAAGGGTCCAACATACATAATACGGGCAGGATACTTGCCTGTATAGTGTCCCCCTTGCATGGTGCCATGATGATTGCAGACAGCATACAGGTCATAGATGTAGTCCTCAGGATCCCTTCCAAGACCATAAGGTCTCCTCCAGGGTGACCAGTGAGATGGCAGACTCCAGCTGCTCTGACTGCGTTTAACAACATGAGGAGTCATGTCCAAGCCACTCAGGGGGAATTTAACCATGTTTTGAAGTTTCATCCTTCGGTCTCCTTCCTGTGTAAACAGAGAATGGCATGAGCTGCAGTGGCAGCAAGGCCACCATGCTCAGGGCAAACAAAAACCCAGGAGAGGAATGCACAGGGCAGAACAAACAGCTGCTTCTGAAGACGTGGTCTAGTCAGGTCACTCCCTGGCTGAGAAGCAGTCCTCCAGCATCACGGCAGACATCCTTACCTGTCTAAACCTCTTGAGATGTATGATGAGAACATCAGGTAAGGTCCAGAGGCTCAGTGTGATGCTACCCTGCTGCAGCTGCTTGCAGTGAGGGCATCGCCACGCGTCATCTGGGGCAAGCTACAAGGAAGAGGCATGAGTGGGTACTAGTTTCCAAATTCTAAGACTTTTACTCCACCACTGTTCCTCTGCTGCCCCAGGCCCAGTGCAGACGCTGACCCCTGCACCCCATCTACCTCCAAGCATTTATCAAGCTCATTGGGAATGCAGGGTTCCAAATGACACTTTTCAAAATAGTGACAAGCAGAGAGACGTGCACCTCACGCAGGAGGCACTTCCCACTGCAAGACAGGATTCAGCTAGTGCTGCTGTGCAGAGAAGTGATTTCAACCTTATAAACCCCCAATCCCTTTGAAGTGGGGGAGAAGCAAAAACAAAGGCAAAAAGCAGGCAGGCTTGGCAGCCTGAGTAAAAGTATTCTCACAAGAAAACCAGCAACAAAGAATCAGAACAGGTGTACTTCCAATTTCATCTGACACCTCACTGCCCTCTGGAAACCCTCTTCCTCCCTATGTCCCAACGGCACAGACTTACAAACTGCAGAGATTTTCACTGTCCACCAAGGAGAACGTGTCTTTTCAAAGAGACAAACATGGCATGCACTTTCCTCCGCAGCCCAGTGCTCAGAACACCCGGAAGCCAGAGAGCTTTAAGCTGTCAAACAACTTTTCCCTCACCTCTGAAAGAAGGGACAAGAGAGGCTCCCAAATCATTAAAGTTCAATCACGGGTCCGCAGTTCACCTCTAGGACCATCCCTTTTTACAGCACATTAGAAACCGCTGGCAAAGAAATGCAGATTGCTTACATGTTCGAGGCAAGGGCCAGATCAGACCCATCAACCACTCCAAGACAGAGCAGTAAATTCCCATGAAGCAGCCACGCTGTTCTAACCCTTTATAACATATGCCAGAAAAAGCCATTGCTGTTGCAGAACAGTGGAGTAAGTTCTCATATCAACATTGGGGGGGGTGGAGGGGGAGGGGTGGGGCAAAAACCCAAAAGCAGTACCTCCCACAACCTTCTCCTCACTGCAGAGAAACTCTGTTAGCAGGGCTGGTAACTAGCATCGTGTTACAAATTTATTCTCCAGTCTCCACAGACCAGCGTTCGCAGAAAACAGCTACTCTGCTGAGCGTGGGGGTTCGGGCAGCGTGTGGACCAGCCAGACCTCCCGAGTCTTAGCCGCTATAAAGTCTTGTCCCTACCTGTTCCTCTTTGGTGTACAGTTGGAAACACTGAGATAAAGTGCAGGTCTGAGGTTGATGATGAAGCTCTCTCTGCTGGCGGACGCTTTCAGAATCTGGAATATACTCCTCTTCCGTATTCACAAACAAGCTGCATCAGGGAGACAACGCATTCACCAGCACATCCACCCACTCTCTGTGCTGCTGAGGAGCCATCCAAAGTACCAACAACAGCTCCTTCCTGGATTTGTCCCATTGCATGTGAGCGAGAGCTGGCTGGCAAGAGATCCCACCAGGGCCACACAACTGAACACAGTGTCAATGGGCCCCCACTCCAGTTTATCTCAGGCAGAAAAAGCTACTCAATGCCCACCAGCTTTCTCACACAAATGTGATTTGTGGGGGAAGGAGCCACATGCAAGATGCCTGTGCCATAATGCAGAACCCTGACTACAGGGAAAAGGATCCAACTCTGAGCAAGTCTAGTGCACCCAGGGACCAGGGCAGAGAGGTCTCACATTTGCTGAAGGGTGCACAATTTGCATGGAGCCAAGCTGGCCACAAGCATCGCTCTCACAGTGAACACACTTTAACAGGTCAGTATGGAATCAAGACGATTTTTATTACTTGTATGAAGGCATCAAAGAGCAATTACTTTAAGGTTTTCTACTTCATACTTACTAATCTTTAGTTTCTTTGTCCCATTCTACCACTAATTTCACATGAGCAGTTCCCCCCTGTCCACATGACTTCAATGCCCTGGAGAGAGGAGCAGACAGAAGTTAGACCACCTTTCAGTCTGAAGCCTCTGTTATCTTTTACATGCACGTAACTTCTCTCCACTGGCCCTTCATCCTTCCTCCGCTCCCACACAGCTCAAGTTTGCAAAGGAGTAAAAGGAATTCATACAGCCAAGAACATGGCAAAGCTGGCAAACTGCATTTACCTAGGTACATTAATTCTGTAAATAAATGTACACTTATTTACAGAACAGGCATCTACAAAAAAATTGTAAACATAACAGCAGTCACTAAAAAAAAAAATTAAAAATGGGGGAGTAATGCTGTCATTCTCTTCTCCATTTCCACACCAAGACTGTTCCTTTCTGTACAGGTACAAATTGAGTTCCCAGCTGACAAACCTCTCTCCACTCCTGGGAACGAGGACTAACCCACCTTTCCACTGTTGGATGGCAGAGGGGACGCTCCTCCTGAGGTAGCAAGTACGTTATGCCCACAACACTTACCACTCGCAAGCTGAATGGGCAAACCTGCAAGGAGAGCAGAAGCCATCTCAGTGACTCAAACCCAACTTACCTATGTGCAAACCTGCCCTCAGCACCAGCACGTTAGCCTAGACTGTGTGTTTTACATGATAAAGGAAATCCACAAGGTCTCAGATATGTCTACACTAAGCAGCTAACAGAGGGATGAGGTACAGCAACTGAGCCTTTGTACCCAACAGCTCCTCTACGGTAACCAGAGAAGACACCCTCTGCTCTCAAAGGGAGTTCTCATCAGAAACACGCAGTCACTAAGCAAACATTTCAGCTTTTTTTTTTTAAGCAAACACCACCAAGCAGTGGATTTCCAGTGCCAGACAGCAGCACTAATCTCTCAAGTATTTCTTGGGGGTAAGGAAGTGAAGCATGCAATTTCTTCACCTGATAAGTTCAATCTTACTTCTGCCTTTCACCAAATAAACAAAATCACTAAAGAGGTAGAATACCAGATTTGGACATAATTGCACAAAGAAGTATCGGGAAGCCATCAGTTCAGTGTGTGCAGCAACCAGCTTCCCCTTTAGTTCACATCACACAGAGCCGGAGGTCTCAAAACAGATGAACCATTTGCCTCACCTGCAGGCAGGCTGCAGGCCGCAGGAAATACTGCATCTTCTCCAGAATTTCCTTCTGCAGAATATCCCAAGCAATTGTTTTCTCCAGATGCAACACAAAGGGCAAGCCAAACCTACAGGAAGGAATAGCATTCAAGGGAGCAATTAAAAGATCAGTCTGTTCAGCAATCAGATCCCTGAACTCTGACAGTGCCACTCAGCCCCTCACTCGGCGCCTAGAGAGCTCAGAGCATCAGCTTTGGATGAAACCCCCCAGAAACCAGGCATTTAAAAACTTGTCTCCAGAGGAGAGGTGCTTAACCTTGAGGAAACGCTGTTACAGCTGCCCATGCAGAGGACGCTTTTTAATGGGCTGCAGCCCCGCTCTGTGCTCAAGTGGCTTGCTTCAAGCTGCAGAGCTTTGCAACCTGGCTGGGACAACTTTTTGTGAAACAAACTTCAGCGGCTGACATAGTTCTCAGCCTACAGTTGATACAAATGCCTTTGCCATGGTCATTTCTCACTTCCCCCCAACCCACTGTTTGCACTCCAGTTAAAAATTTCCACACATCACAGGATCTGGTCAGACACGTTTGCTGCTCCCTAAAAGCAGACAGCTCTACAGAGAGGCAGTACGTCCTTCCAACTGGTCTGCATTCACCACTTTCCAGTAACACTGGCCTATTTGAAGTTCACCAAAATTGGGAAAACATTTCTGCATTCATCAATTTTTTTTTTTTTGAATCAACACGGTTTTTAGCACCTAACGCAAACTAGGAATGTAAGCTGTCGCGCTTCACCTTGCGTTTTCACCATGCAGTGAAAAAAACCCAGGTAAATTAAGAAAGCAGCCCAAAGAACAACTCTAACTGAAGCTGCCAGTCACCTTCTGCTCTGCTGTCCAGTGCACGCCCTGTTACACACCAGCAAGACAATCTTGTCATTTGCTGCTGGTTTAGTAGAGGACTGTTCCAGTTTTCCAGACTTCACTGTTCCTTGAGAGTAAGATATTGTTCGGGAGCGCTCAGTGCCACATTTCAAGTTATTCAGGTTATTGTTCACATGTATTCCTGAAAGATCAGAACAAAGGAAACATTTTGTTAACTTGGTGCCCTGATGCCCGTCCCCCCCAAGAAACCCTCCTTGGGCTGCAGAGGAGCAGGTCAGCATGGGTCAAGACCATTTTTATTACGTGTATAAAGGTGTCAAAGAGCAATTACTTTTCAGAGTGAGTAGTTCTTTACAGAAAGAAATTATATGCAAATGTTGACCTCACTGATTTTTCACAGTGATTTCGACAAGTACTCGCAGCTTTGTCTACCCACAAGAAAAGCTGAAGGGACAGAAACCCTACTTGTTACTTCCAACAATAAAATTTGCCTTTGATTACGCTCCATCTACCCAGGATGCAATTATTCCCTTTCACTGAGAGGGAGATGCAGAGAAGCTGAGAGTTTTTTCAGCTTTGAAAGAGAAAATGTTTGTTCATTCCTGAGACTGTTCATTCGTCACTGGCAATCTGATTTTAAATAACAGAATTTCAGTGGCTTCATCTGGTCCCTAGCAGATCTTTAAATTAAGCCTGACAACAGATTTCACATTCAGCCAGCCTGGCCTGCAGAATCAGCCCCAGGAAGAGGAAGAAAGGAGTGCACGTCACTTCTTGATAACCTCCTGGCTGACAACACCATTAAGTCTGCTGGAATGAGTCTGGACAAAATCAGAGTTGAAATCAATGCACCAGAACATCAACTACTTGTGGGACTTTCATTTTCAAGTACATCCTTTTCCCAAACCAGCCTCCCTCACCTAGTGACCCAGAGCGGGCACTAAACAGAGTTATCAACTTACCTCTCTGACTAAGAATACCCTCAGGCCTAAATATCTCCGGGGTCTCAAAGGCAAAAATGCAGTCGCTTTCATGAATGGTGTCCAGGTCATCAGTATCACAGAAGGAACGATGAAACCCATCGTAGTACATCTCTGTCAGCACAATCTAGAGCCAGCAGAAGCAAACCAGAACCCATTAAACCCCCCATGCCTGGTCCAGCTGAGCTGCCCTGTCCCTTGAGCAGGATTTTCCTGCTACAAGAGAACATTCCTCAAAATATCTTGGCATCAGCCAGGAGCAAGAAAGAGGGAAAAGGACTGATGTAAAGGAGAAGCTGGGGTAAAGGTGGTATGAGGAGAGGTTTTGGTGGGATACGACAACTTTCTTGAAGCTCTTGCTACAGAAGAATTCCTCACAGGTGCCCAATGGTTCCCTCACTGCCAGCATGCATGAATCACCAGGTGCTCATGCAGGTCTGCACGCTCCACAGATGGCAATCCCAACATCACCAGGCTTCAAAAGGGCAATGCACAGGGAAAGGCATGATCCAGATCATCACCACCCTGCTTCCCTCATTCAATCACAGGCAGCAAATGTCAATTCCTACATATCCAACATGGGGTGAAAGCCTCCACACTGCCTCCCGCTGAAGGTGGGGCACGCGGGTGATGAGACCAGCCCATTACCTGCTCCGTGGGTATCTTGGTCTCTGAAGAAACAGCCTCCCGCAGCCTGGCCACCGTTCCAGAGATGGGCACTGCCACCCCAATCCGCATGCAGTGTGAGCACTTCCCCTGGTACACCACGGTGACGTAGAGAGGCCTGCGGAGAGCACGAGAGGCACTGCTGGGGCTGGGCTGAGCACTCCCTGGCAGTACCTTGAACAGAGCCAGCCTGACCCGAGTGCATCCAGGCTGCCCATAAGCTACAGGACCATCTTGGCAGTCTGGATCCACCTCACACTGGAGTTGTGTTTGGCTGCAGCCAGCTGAATATGTTTGATTTCCAAAGACTCCTTTCTTACTACATGGACTGGTGTTACTTGTTTCTACAAGCAGAAAGCCTTCTCTAAAAAACCCCACAAAGTCAAAACTAAAACTTACTATTACAAGGCCATTGTAATTTTCCAACAAGGATCCTGTAATGCAGCTTAGGACAGCCTGAGGCAGCATCTTAAAGCACTCGGAGAGACCCGCTGCTAGGAAGAGCTGCTCCAGGTTGTCTCTCAACACATTCCCTGGAAAGCCCACTCAGCCTCCACTTGCTGGTGGAGCAGGGACTTCTGAACCAAATGTGACACTGTCACGTTTAATACATTCTTTCATTACTTTGTTCCATTGCTTCTTGAACCCATACAAGTTTTCTGCATTCTAAACAACGGGTAATTTTGCTGTGCATCTCTTCATCTTTGCTCTGAACTTTTTTTGTCTGGATTTTTGTCTCCCTGGAGCTTTTTTCTTTATTGGCAACAGCTGTCTTTCAAAAAAAAGCAAACCATTTTGCAGGCAAGCTTTTAACTTCACTTTTGGAAACTGGAGTGATCAGTGAGACTGTTCTAAAGAAAGTAAAAAAAGAAGTTTCATCCTTTTCCCCTTTTTAATTTTAAAATGCTGTAAGTTAAGTCAAAAGCAAAATATTTTCATTGCCTGAATCAAAGATATCTTTCTCCCAAAAATTAATTTTCTAGGAAGTTAAGGGTGGGGGCAAAGGGGCATTCTGAAACAAGTGAAAGGCTCAATTTTCCAATTTACCTGCAAAGCAAAAAAAATAAGCCCCATATGGTCCTATCTATCTTTTTTAAAGACTTACCAGAGAGATTATGCTGACATCTCTCTTCCTTCTGTAGCAAATGAAACAGCACTGTATGCATGGGAAAACAGCCAACGTTAAGTTCACGAGAGTTACATACCGTGTATGAGGCAAAGGAATCGGCAGAGAGATGCAGAGAAAAGGGTCAAAGGTGTTACTCTGCTTCTGGCAATGAGGGCACGTCAGAGAGGACCTAGTACAAATATCAGTAATAGGAGAGAGTTACACCTCATTTTATCAGGAACGGATAATTCATCAAATTACAAACCCCAGCCTTCACATATCAACCTGGCTGCCCCTTTCTGCTCTTCTTTCTTCATACAGAGCGGCTCTGCACAGAGGCTGTATAGACATAGCTGCTGTAAACAGCTCCTGATTTCTAGATCCTTTTCAAGTAATTAGTCTCAAAGTTCATTACAGGGCATGCCAGGAAGATTCCACTCCAATCACTGAATTTGGCTTTTCATAAACATCACTGCAGAATTAATAATTCACCAACAGTAGCTCCAACATGGAAGACCTGGAAGGATTTTCTCTTTGAAGAGAAGGGAAGTGATGGGAAGGAGACAGCAACAGCACTGCAGGTCTGCAGATCTCTCTTACTCAGAAGGAAAAGCTCCAGACAACACATCTCTCACATTCAGAATTAACCTGCACCTTACACTGGCTTTGTGTTGTATACCAAGGCTTAAGGCTTCTCCTTTGCAAAGGAAGCCTTGGCAAACATCAGTGAGAAAGCCCAGCCATTAAAATTGTTATAGCAGCACAGATAAAAGCCATCGAGGAGCACTGGAAATTAGGTTTTCTTGTACTACTTCTGAAATTAGAAAGCTCCCTTCCCAGGAAGTATGGGAAACTCATGGGAAAACCTGAAAGGACAGTGAAAGATTCAACTCAGAATTCCCAAGTGCCAGATAACAGGAACTCTGCAAGATGTCCGGGATACGTAACTCCCCAGCAGCCTCCAGGCACCTCCAGATCTTGCCACGGGCTCTTGCCTCTGAACAGCCAGGGTAAACCTCACAGCACTGAGCCATCCGGAGCTTTGCTTCACTGAGCACTGACTTGCTTTCAGGATGCGTCAGGGCAGGTGAAGAGGCAGTACTTAGTGCAGATTTTCACACAATATACCAAATTAGAAGTAGTGAAACTCTCTCTTGCCTTCTAGAGCAAGATCTTAGTTCAGATTTCATTTAAACCCAGCCATTAACACAATGACACCAGTCTCAACTGTACTGGGAGCTAGCGTCAGGGTAGAATTATACTGGGTTCACCAATACACACAATGATGCCTCAAAATACCATACCTGTACTGGGCTTGAAAGAGTTCTTGCACAAAAGTACTACTGATTGGAAAGGCTGGTCCCTCAAGCAGCACATCATCCTCCAGCGGTGGCTAAAAGAGAAGAATAAACCCTAGAAGCACATCCAAGCATGGGAGTGCACCACATTAGATGGCTTCAGAACTCCTTGTCAAATGTGCGCCCTCCTTGCTGAAAATCACTAGAAAAAAGTCAGGAGACTTTAAATAACAAGGGCACTCTGCTCATAGGGGTGGTTATGCAGGAATGTGAGGCAGCTAGGGCAGCCCAAGGGAAGGCAGGGATCCCACACCAGATGATGTACCTGGCAGACCCTCCCCCCCCCATAACGCCTGCCAGCTCTTGCCAGCAGTGTGAGACCATTCACAAATGGCTGAATCGGAGGGCACTTGCCAGGGATTAGTGAAACAGCTAGTTACGTTGACAGGGCCAGAGACAAACAATATTTTAACCCAAGCTTTTGTTCCATACAGACTATCAGAGCTGAGAAGCCAACACATAGATCTAACTGAAAAAGAAAGACTGTATGCAGAGTTACAGCTGCTCTCCCACGTTGGCTCCCAGCAAAATCCCTTACCTTGAGCGAAGGCATGCCACTGTAATTCACTACATTGTTCAGATCTTCGTGGACTCTGTCTAGAAGCCAAAGCAGGAACTCCTGCGCATCGTGCTGGGCATTCCCGCGGTACTGCATAGCGTTCTTGGACACAATGTTCTGCAGGGAGACAGACGGCATTCAGCAAAAGCACAAGACTCAAGCTCTTGTCTTTACCAAGCCCTCGCAATCAGGCAGGCACTGTTAACAGCGTGTTCAAAACCAGGGCCTGCCGACAGCTCTGGATGGGGCACTGCCTTCCCGCACCACCTGGGGACAGGCCAGGATGGCCATCACATGCAGGACCCTCCGCACAGCATGAGTTAGAGGCAGCTGATGCCAGGCTAGGCAGAGACTGCCACCCGCTCTCCGGACAGGCCAGAGGGTTACGGCAGTGCTTAAGAGAGGAACTGCATCCTTGCTTAAAGAGAAATGTGTGTAGCAAACTTGGGACTCGATGAGATGAGCACCAAAACGATCAACCTACAATACTTTTAACATAGGTCAACAGCAAGGCAAGGTCACATCAATCAACTGACAATGACAGGCAGTATTTCCCATGCTAACATAGAGCAAAGGGTATTTTCAGTCATACCTATCCACGTACCACAGGGTCTGGAACTGTTCATTTCCTAAAATACACTTATTTAAGCTGAAGCAAAACAAACATTTAGTCTCCTAATGTCCACTCACCCTGTTTTCCTGCTGTGGTGAGGTAACAGTTTTCCCAAAACCTAAATGCAGATACTCAGTACTAATATAGGTGTCCAATTCCAGGAAGCAGCCAAAATCAGTACATCAGAACTGCAGATGCTTCTACAGACTGATCATCCCAATAAGCAAACTTACTTTGCATCAGACCCTCTCTTAAGCACATAAGCACTATGGTCACCATGCAGTTTTCTCCAGTAGGCACCAAATATCCACTACATACAACGTGCTCATCCTAAATACCACCTTCTATTGCCACTACCCCAAACAGAAAACTTGCTTAGGAGAGACCACTGAGCAGGAAAAGTGCAGTTTCACCAAATCCCAAAATGGGAGGGGCTGGAAGGCCCCTCTGGAGATCACCCAGTCCAACTCCCCTGCTCAAGCAGGCTCACCCAGAGCAGGGTGCACAGGACATCGTCCAGGCGGGGGTTGAATATCTCCAGAGGAGGAGACTCCACAGCCCCCCTGGGCAGCCTGTGCCAGGGCTCGGTCACCCTCAAAGTCAAGAAGTTCTTCCTCACATTCAACTGGAACCTCTTCTGCTTCAGTTTGTGCCCATTGCCCCTTGTCCTGGCACTGGGCACCACTGGGAAGAGTCTGGCTCCATCCTCGTGACACCCACCCTTCAGATATTTGTAAGTTTGCCCTGGCATTGCGCACAGTTCTGAACGACTGTCCCAGACAGCCAGACACAGGAACTGAAGCATCACCAGCACCAGAGCAGTGCGGTACCTGACGGGTGCTGCTGGACCGAACTCCAAGCAAGGGAGGACTCTGACAACCACAGATGCAATGCGCACAACTGACACTACTCTGGATACATGCTAAGAGCCAGGGGAATACAACTAATTTACTCTTGAATTTCCAGAAAAGCCATCTCTAAAGGACATGAGCACACCCAAGGGATTTGCTCAAACCTGTTTTTCTTCTGGACACAAACAGGAAGGACTTGAAGCTCACCAGCAACCAAAATCTGCACTGGTAGATTTATCCTTGCCCTGCAGCTCTGGGGACACCTTTCAGAACACTGATGCTTGCACTGAGCCCTCCAGCTGGGTCACGCACGCCCCTTCCTCAGGACGATGTCTCTGCCTCTGCCTCCTCCTCCTCCTCCAAAAGCCAAAGGGAGTCCACAGCAGGGTTTGGTAGGGCATCTTCCTCACCAACAACCAACATCAAGAAACCCTCTCTCATCTCACTTTTGCTTCCACAACACCTGAATGGCCAGCCAGCACTCATCACTGTGCACCGGGGGACACAGCACAGGTTCTGGAGGACGGGAGCCAGGCACCAGCATCTTGCATTCAGCAGGAATACTCTCTGGAGTAACGTGCCACGGTGGGATGACCCCAGCAGCTGAGCCAGGGTTCCTATCACGAGCAGCAGATGCCACCACTGTCGTAGAAAAGCCAGCACGTTCTGCTTCTTCAAGGAGGCACCAGGCTGCAGCTGGTGAGCCAGCCTGCTCCTCCTGCTGCTCATGGAACAGGCGGGACGTTCACCTAACACGTGGTCACAGGTCAGCCACCCCCACACTCCCACTCCACCAATTTTAATCACAAAGTCAATACCAGGCTTTTCCTTGTAAGAAATAGGCTCGTAGCAAAGCTCATATCAGTCGCACAGCTATTCCCCAGCCTTCTTGTGCCACCTATTACCAGGAAAAGCAATCCCATCTGGGGTGTGCTGCACCTACATCCTTCAGCACCCCTGCAGAGAGACAGAAAGCGCTCACATGGGACTCAAACTTGTTTGAGCAGGGTCTCCAAAAAGGGGCAGTGGCACTGGCAGAGACCAGACTGTACCTGCAGGGCAAGAACCACACAGGAAGGCTGCGGCCGACCAGCTGCCCCGAGGAACGCTGAGGGGACAGCAGGCTGCACGTGTGCACGCTGCCAGAGCTCCTCCAGTTCCCTAATTAGACTTTGCAACAGATTTGAGAAATGAGGTTGGGCTGCTCGCTTTATCCCTCTGGAAAACGGGGTCACCAGAAGGGGGGGTTATGAAAAAGACAGGAAAGCACTGATAAACATATACTCTATCCTCTATAATCTGTCCACCTGCCTCAAGGCAGCAAAATAAGGGAAAACAGAAATAATCTGCTCATTACATATGTGCAAGCCCTTCTGACAACAGATTTACTGCCCTCGCCTGCGCAGGCACCAGCACCCTCCCACATAAAATATGTAAGCACAGTTTTAAACAAGGAGCAGACCACGGTGAATGCTCACCTCTGCACCACACAGGCATGAGCCCAGCACACCCCTGTTCGGTGCTCACCGTCAGGTGAGCTTGGGACATGGCTGCAAGCCTATTTACTGGGGAGAAAAAGCTGAAGCAGTCTGTAGGGACTCAAAGATTAAAGGGGACCAAACAGCCTTCTCCACTCCTTGTTCCCATTAAGCAAAACAAGATCCATTGGCAGGAAAAAAGTGACAAAACATGATCCAAAAAAGTGATCTTAAGCCTCTTCAGGTATCAACCTGATACCTCTTGCCCTCCTTCAGCATAAAGCCTAGTGAATTATTTGTGTTGCACTAATTTATGAAGTTTAGCACTAACCCCTGAAAATACAGTGAACTTATTTGCAGATCCCAGTCTGACACCTAAACGCTCGACATTCACCCAGCAGGTATCAGGACAAGGTGGCAACAACCCAGAGAAGCCTAGTTCAGCCATGCTAGAACCCACTGCCCCCCAGTCATGCCTAAAGACGCAACCTTGTCATTCCACCAGCTGACATGGACTAGCCTAGACCACAGATGCTCCCAGAACCAGATCTAAACGTCCGTCAGCTGAATACCGCAGCACAGGGTCCCACTCCCACCAACTTTATTACAATCCCCGGTCTTACACTTCTCCCATTAGATTTACAGAACACACTTTTATTTTTAAGAAAGCTGGATACTAGTAGGGCCCAGCAGCAGGTCTCAAGGAGCACTGCTCCACAGAGCCAGGCCCTGCCTCGAACAGAGGCGTTGGAGCCGGTCACTATTCCAGCCCCATAACACCATGACTTGAGTCCACAATCCCAGCTAACAGTCAGCCATTGCCACCAGGATTTAGCGGGTCATCTAGAGTTAGGAAAAATTAATATTCCAAAAGATCCAAAGCATCCATAGCAAGGAGAGAAGGACAATATTGACAGCAGCTGTGTTTAGCTGGACGCACCCAGACAACAGCATAGGGAAGAACTTAAGACATACATGTGGAGACTTCCTTTGCAAACACTGTCTTTGTTCAAAAAAAATTACACTGAAAATTAATTTTAGCCCTTAAATTACCATGTCAAGTTACAAACTGAAAATCAATCACTGAAGCATGAAGCAGAGATTTTAGTCCAGTCTTAAGTGGTTACCTCACTACCTCTGTCCTCCAGAACTGCTATCTGTGCCTCCCCAGTAACACATTTGCCTTTTAATGGCCTCACCCCTCCTGCACCCAGGTCAGCAGGCCAAGGTGACAACATCCTGTACCACCACTGAGGGAGGAGGGCTCCAAAGGCAGCACAGGTCGCAGCAAGACCAAGCTCATTCTTCTCAGCAGCAAGTTGACCGAAGAGGGCCAAGAGGTGCTGAAACACAGCCCCCTCCCTGCCCACAGCAGTATGGTCCTCTCTGCACTAAGATATAAAAAGGTATGACATCATCAGGCCAGCATTAACCCTTTCCAGTCGCAAGCTAAGAGCTGGCTGCCTTACCTGGTCCAGTTTGTTCTACTGAAGTTACTCAACAGGAGCTACCACCGCACTTTAAGTCCTAGTCTAAACAGAGTTGAAGATAAAAGGGTCTTCGGTATTGCCAGGAGGAAGAGAATCTGGCATTTCAAGTAAAAAAGGGGATGGGGGGGGGCATGAGGTTCTGTATGGAAGCAAGCGTGAGTAAGGACTTCAGGAATCCCAGGCTAGTATTTCTTATTGCCTCCCTCTCAGTGTCACCAGCACATCACACCAGTCCAGACACTCTCTGGCTTTTACTGATGTGCATTCCTACAGCGAGCCGCACAAGCCCCTAACACCCCACAACAGAGCGAACCCCAGGGATAAGCAACACCCATGTGCCTTGGGCTGTATCTGTGTCATTCCTTGTCTCAGAAGCATCTCCAGGATAACTGTTCTGGTTTCCTCGACACTCTCGCAGCCTGAGTGGACCAAGGATAAAGAACTGCCTGTGGAGACAGATCACAAGATGTTGGAAGTGATTCAGGAAGCACTACAAAATATCAGATGCAACTCCCTCACAAGAGGCTCTGCTACAAAAACACTCCAGCAACAGCAGCGTGTTCCCAGCATTACTCACGCTTCCTGCCAGTGCTGCTACAAGTGGGTTTGTTATGACTTAAACCTCTGCATCTGCTGCTCGGTGAAATGCTATGTGCCTTCCTCCCGTACGCTCCGAGGTGCTGGGGCAGCAAAGCAACCCGGGGCAGGCAAGACGTAAAGGAGGAGCAACAGACTCGCAGAGCGGAACAGTCAGTACTAAGGAACACAAATCCAAGTGAGAGATAAAGACACCAACTCAAATAAACAACTTAATTTGAGAAAAATGCCAGGAACTCCCAAAGCGCAGTCTACACTCAACTAGATGGCTCGGCAGTCCCTGTCTCCAAAGCCAGCCCCCTTGCTCGGGCCCAGGGCAGCGGGCTATATGAACAAGTGGCAGGGACCCTCCACCCCCGTGCAATAGATGGGGGAGCATGACCCCTTGGCAAGCCTGACTGGCAATTCCTGAACAGCTCCTGTAGCATCTGATGGGCAAGAAGACAAAGTGAGCAAGTATCTCATCATTAAGCATCGCCCACCCTGAACCACTTCGTATTTATTTTCTGAGACTCCCAGCTTGTCAGCTGCAAAGCTGCCACCCAGCTGCAGCAAGTCTTCCTCCAATCATGGAATTGTTTAGATTGGAAAAGCCCTTTAAGATCACCAAGCCCAACCATTCCCCTAACCCTGCCATCCCACCACTAAACCCTGGCCCTAAGCACCTCCTCTGCCCAGCTTTTAAATTCCCCCAGGGGTAGGAATTCGACCCCTGCCATGGGCAGCGCCTTCCAGTCCTTGCAGGGAAGGAATTTTTCCCAATGTCCAACCTAAACCTGCCCTGGCACAACTTGAGGCCATTTCCACTCGTTCCATCGCCCATTCTCTGGGAGCACAGCCCTGATACCCCCTGTCTCCCCCCTCCTGTCAGGCAGTTGTAGGGAGCGATAAGGGCTCCCCTCAGCCTCCTCTTCTCCAGGATGAACACCCCCAGCTCCCCCAGACGCTCCCCAGCAGCCTTGGCCTCCAGACCCCTCCCCAGCTTCCTTGCCCTTCTCTGGACACGCTCCAGCAAGGTCTCCCACAGCCACGCTGTGCTGCTCCCCAGGCTCCTGCTGGCCACACCATTCCTGATACAAGCCAGGATGCTGCTGGCCACCTGGGCACACTGCTGGATCCACCTGTTGACCAACACCTACAGGTCCTTTTCCGCTGGGCAGCTTTCCAGCCCCTCTTCCCCACACCTGTAGCATTGCATGGGGTTGTTGTGACCCCAGGGCAGGACCCGGCCCTTGGCCCTGTTGAACCTCACCCAACTGGCCTGGGCCCATGGCTCCAGCCTGGCCAGGTCCCTCTGCAGAGCCCTCCTCCCCCCCAACAGATCCACACTCCCACCCATCTCAGTGTCATCTGCAAACTGGCTGAGGGTGCCCTCGATCCCCTTGCCCAGGTCAGGTCATGGATAAAGACATTAAACAGAACTGGCCCCAGCACTGAGCCCTGGGGCTCACCGCTTGTGACCGACCACCAACTGAATTAAATTTAATCCTTGCTCTGGAGCATACTCTGGCCTCTTCCTGTGCAGGGCTAAGGTAGTTCAATTTAGTTTCTAACAGTGCCTCCCCAGTGACAGCCGTGCCTGTCAGGCAAAAACCTGGGTTTAGATGAGGCTGCAGCTGCAACACCCCCTCCCCAAGACACCTGCTCAGCCACCCAGGCTGCACCCAGCTGCAGGGAGATTACCTTTCACAAGGACAGGTGTAAGTCAAAACATGACCTCAAACTTTCTCTCCTCTTTCACTCATCAAGAGAAGACAAGACCTTGTTTTGCTGGTCCTGCTTATGCTGAACCCACTGCAGTAAAGCAACAGCAATTGCAACTGGCTGCAGATACAGAATTAAGAAGCTATTGGTTTAAAAAACACATAAAAACACATTAAAACCACCATGTTTACCAACCCCCCATAGCCTTTAATCCTCTGCCCCTAATCTGAATCTGTTGTAAGTACAGGTGGCAGACTCCGTCCATCACCAGAGGGTATTAAGAACTGGTCGCGAGCAATTTTGGAGTGGCTGTTTCAGATGTGAGATATCAGGAGCAGTCTCCAAAGCTTCCCTCCCAACACCTCTCCACGACTGTACAGCTGTGCACCTCCAGCCCCTTTCCTCAGCTCAGCCCCTAAGTCTGGCAGGATTGAAATCTTCCCTTC
This sequence comes from Egretta garzetta, assembly GCF_000687185.1. Classification (NCBI taxonomy): domain Eukaryota; kingdom Metazoa; phylum Chordata; class Aves; order Pelecaniformes; family Ardeidae; genus Egretta; species Egretta garzetta. The sequence continues at coordinate 915,681 of NW_009258618.1, read as the reverse complement.
CCCCAGAAGCGCAAGCACCAGCATACAGGCACCCTGAATGGAAGTGGCACCATCAGAAGAGATAAGAGGGGGAAAATCATAACTTCATATCGATCGCATACACTTATCTAAACCCCTAATGCAAGCACCCTATAACCAAACAAGTCCCTGTCCATCTATAAAGCAGATTTACAGCAAAGACGCATTATCATTTTTATCAGTCCACTGAAAGTTTAATAATCATTCATCTATTGCTCTAAACAGATGCAATAAATAAAGCCAAGCATGGCTGAACTACTGGCCTCTCCTTTGCTGCTGTTATTGTTCCAGAGCACAAAGACAACGAAAGGAAAAATGTCAGTCTGCTATTTTCCAGTGCAGCTCTGGTAGGAAGCAGCTGTGGAAGAGGTTTTGTACGTGAACGGATGAAGCCAGCTCGTTAGAGACCTGACACAATGACACACATGAGCAGGAAAGAAAGGCCATTCTTTATCTTCCACTGAATATCATCAAGTTACACTCAATCAGATTATTTTTTTTTTCTTTTTTAAACCCACAGACTTAGTTACATGTTTGGGCAACTTCTATATCTCATGAAGAGTGTCCACCTAATTACTCCCTCCGCTCACACACAGAAACAGCAATTTCCCCTCTCTGAAGCAAGATGTTCTTTTCTGGGAAAAGCAATACCCAGGAAAGAGGGCAGTTCAGACCTTCTGTTCACCCCCAGGCCCGGGGACAAAGCCAAGGCCAGCAGTGACCCTTCGCCCAGGTGAAAGTGCCAGCAGGGAGGCTGCCAGCAGGGACCATTACGCTCTTTCCTGGCCAGGGCCCTGCCGCTGGCTGCTGCCAACAGACCTGCACGGCTTCCAGCGCTCAGGACATGTGGGTTCAGCTGCTGCAGGCAGGAGAAAAGAAAACTAGTGAGACTCAGAGCAACGCGCCTTCCCCCTCCGCCGAGACTCGCAGCGATGCCGCCTGCCTCCCCGCAGCAGCATGCAAAGCGCTGGCACAGCAGCACAACCAGCAACCCACCCTTACTGCCAGGAGCCAGGGATTCGGCAGCAGCAAGGCCCTGCAGCATCTCCCCATAAGTGCAGGACACTGCTGTGGAGGAACAGCGTGGTCCCCTCCGCACCAGCCCAGGGTTTGCTCGCCTGCCTCCCGTCCAGCATCGAGGACGAGGTTCTGGAACAGGCTGGGACAGATGAGAACTCCACTGGCTGAGTTTTACCACAGCTCTCCGAAAGGCAGAAAAAGGGGAGTTCTAAAGTCAGCAGGTCTGTCAAAGCAACCAGGGTGGGACAAAATGCTCCTCCTTTGCCCTGCAGGGCAGCTGGGAGATGCTGGGGCTCCGGAGGCCCAGGGACAGCTTGGTGGCTCCACAGGCAGCCAGTCATCCCCGGGGCCAGCGCAGACAGCTCTCCACACAGCCAGGCCCTCTCTGTAAAGCCATTTATTACTCCACTTCAAAAAGTAAAGACAAGAGGAGCACAGCAGAGTGCAGCATGCCAGGACCAGAGCAGGTTCTCCACCGCAGTTAACAAGCCTGGGCAAGAAGCACCACCCCACTGACCGCTGCCTGACATCTGTCCTGTGCTGGCAGCTACTCCAACCCTTCGGGCTGAAGCCTTAGTTCATCCTGATCAACCACTTTTCTTCAACACGTAAGGAGAGAGCAAAGCCTGTAAAGATGACACCTCCCAGGGTTGCTGCGCGCACATGCAGCGCTCCCTCCTCCACACCGGCACTGGTGGGCAGAGCTGCTGGCAGCTCCTCAGCATGGCGGAGCACGGCAGTAACGGGCAGAGGGCTCATGGCCGGAGCAAGCACCCCTCAGCCACCTCTCCCATGCAGGAAAGGGACCCGGACACCAAACATAGGTTGTTGGGTGCTGTGTTCCCAAACAAGCATGCTCCTTCCCAGGCTCTTCGCAGCGGCGCAGTCATGCCTGCCGGAAGGCACTGACAGGAGTCAGTGCTGACTGCTGGGAGAATTCATCCTTGTAAACAGCAGAAATAAGATTTTGTTCCATAAAAAGACTTTGTTTTCTTGCTACGCTAGCAGAGCCATCACTGGGGTTCAAAAGAGAGAGGGACAAAGGGGCAGGGGAATGCCGCAAGCATGAAGCAGTTTGGTAAAGGAGAGTCAAGAAATGCTAGTGTAGTGGACAGAGTGCAGGGCTGGGCTCAGGGCCCCAAGCAGCTCGTGCTCCAGTCGCACACCCATGCCCCTGCCACTCCCTCCAGGTTTTGCTTCAGGCCCCAAATTAGAGCACAGGCCCCTGAGACAGGGATCTGATCACTACTGCTCACATGCACTTCAAGAATGCCGCAAAACATTAATTTCACTGACACCATCCTATGCAAAAGAGTTCATCAGAGCAGTGCTTTGCAGCAGTCACGCATTCAGATGGAAGCATGAAATGGATTTACTTGCAGTCAAGCGTGGCCATTTATAAATGCCAGTGTGCAAAGCATGGCATGGAGCAATGCACAGCTCCAATTAAGCCACCTAAGAACAAGCATTCCCTCACCCCTTCCACAAGTTGCCAGACACGACATGGTTTTCATACTTTCACCATTCATACTTTTGTGAAGGCAGTGTGGAAATAAAGACCTCAGAATTCAGATGACACTGAATTTGTTTTGGCAACCACGCACAATCGCCCTCCCAGCCCCAGGGAGGGCTCCCCCAGCCGCCAGCCCCCAGGGCCACCCCGCAGCAGGGCCACAGAGCTGCTCTACATCGGGGTCTCTTCCCCTGCCTCCCCCTCACCCTTCCCTCTGGCTCACCTCCTGGACTTCGGGAGATGAGCAGCTGCATCCCTTCTGCCTCCCCCTCCAGCAGAATCCCTTCACACCAGTGTCTGACATGGGACCTGCAGCTCAGCGCTCAGCTCCCCCAGCCTTCTCCTGCACTTACTCAAATCAAAGTTTGAAGTATAAACCCCGAAATCCCCAGGAAGGTCTTTGGATTTGACAGGTAAATCAGACTGCTGCTTTAAGGCAAAGAAAAATATGCTTCAATTTTAAGGAAATACAAAGAAAAAAGTAAAACAAAACCAAAAAAAGCCCACACACATTAATGGACTTGCATCTTATTGATCATTAACATCAAAACCAAAAAGCGTAACTTGGAAAGACTGCCAAAGACCTTTGTGATCCCAGTGAAGGGAGAAATGCATTCCCGTGACTCCCAAGTGTCACGGTAACAATGCAGAAAATTTGTAACTTGTTTTTTGTTTCAAGTAAAGCATGTCAATTCCAAATCCCAGAGCAGCTCTAGGACAAGCCTCCCCATTGCAATGCCACCACTGGGAGCCCTGGGACAAGCCCTTCAAGATCCCACATTACCCAGCCCGACCCAAAGCCCTTTCAGATGAACACAGGAACTGAAACACCAGCAGCCAAGAGATGAGGGACTGGGAACAAAGGGTCTTGCATTTCTTCTTTCATATCCCATTCCTCCACCTTTTTGTGTAAAGGGAGGACAGTCTACTCTCATAGAATCACGGAATCGTTGAGGTTGGAAAAGCCCTTTAAGATCACCAAGCCCAGCCGTTACCCTAACCCTGCCATCCCACCACTAAACCCTGGCCCTAAGCACCTCGGCTGCCCGGCTTTTAAATACCCCCAGGGATGGGGACTCAACCCCTGCCCTGGGCAGCCCCTTCCAGTGCTTGACACAAGGACAATGCTCTCTGTAGAAGTATTTTAGGAATAAGCAGTTGACGCTGTCCAGAATAAAATAACAGATTGCTGCGCTAGCCAGAGAGCAGGATAATTAAACACGATCCAGGGGATCCCATTTTAAACACAATTGGCCCTGTTAACAAGCAGAAGTGGAAGAGCTCAAGGCTAACAGCTCTGAGTGCAGGACTGAAGGCTTCCAACGCCCAGACTGGACCAAGCAGCCCCACGCTGAGAGCAGCTGCCATTTCATCCACAACAGGAGGTAAAGACACCGAGCACATCAGTACTTTGCAGGAGTTCCTTCCTAATTCGGAGAAGTTGAAGTCACCAACACAGCTGACGACTGCTTGTCCCAAGGGCGGTGTTTACACCAAGAGTGTTTCAAAACATGAGCACCTTAAAACTGTAAGATTTGCACACAGCTACTATGAAATCTTACACTAAACACAGCTTTAAAAATAAACACATAAAAACGGAAGCAGCACTATTAACCTGGCATAATAATCCCTGCGCTACTAACAGGGACTCATTCTGGGTTTGGATCTAATTCTGATAATCCAACTCTATCCACTTCTTATGATCTTACTGTATTTGCTGTACAGACTGCAGGTCATAAAAATAAGGCAGTCTTCACCTTGCAGGACAAAAAAATAAATTAATGCAGGTCTAGCATACAAAGGGTCTTGTTAAACACTTGACATGCTTCAGTGTGCAACTGGTTTAGCTACGAAGGAAGCCTCAAAACTGACAACAGTCTCATCATCCACAGGAGATCAGAACTCCCGATCAGAAGGCAAAGGTAGAGGATTTGGGTAAGTATATACAATTTTTCAAGCCCAATCAGTTTAAATAAAAACTCTTCTCGCTCAAGACCCCCATCATCACCTCCACGTGTCGCAGACGAATTCCCCATTACAAAGGGTGCTCTGTCCTCATGATCTGGTGTTCCCAGGAACTCTGCAGGCTGAATGGGACAGCTCCCTGGAAAAAAACAAGCGCAGAGCACAGCTACTGCTTATACAATAGATGTCTGTCACCATTGTCACACCACCACAAAGGGGCAAGAGGAAGCACAAGCTGCAATACTGGCCCTTGTTACAAAAGAAGCAGCTCTGTTTAGGCAGGAAAATAAGAAACCACTGAGCAATTGGAAGAAAACAATTGTTAAAACAAACTGTAAATACGCACAGGACCAACAGGAAAGTCATCCAAAGCAGAGATAAAAAACCAACACTCAGCGCCGCCGCCGCGGTGCTCCTGTATGAAGGGCTCCCTTCTGCTCCCAGCCCCAGGGCTGCCACCCAAGGAAACAAACCCCTCTGCTTCCAGGTCCCCGCCAATTCCTTCCCTGACCTTTTCCTACTGCAACACCTTTCTAGACCTCCTGCTCCCCAGCTGCTTCCCACCGCCCCCCCAGCTCTTGTGAAGACATGCTGCCCCACATCCTTTGCCTCCTGCTAGCTCAGCCCCCTGCACCC
>NW_009258618.1:907443-910488 GCF_000687185.1 Egretta garzetta | reverse complement strand
TTTCCCCACAACTTCCACTGCACTTCAACCACAGAGGACAGGTGTTCCCAAAGTCTTCTTCTGTGCCCTTTCCACAGCAGATCCTTGCCCCAAGGATAAGCCACTCCAAACACTTTAGACCACGCTCCACACAAATCCGTGCTTCATACCGGGAAGAAAAAATTATTAAAAGAAGTCTCTGCAGACAGAAGTGTCAGGTTTAAAATACAGAAACTGGCAGAGATCCTTGTGCTTCAAGTAGGTCTGACCAGAGACAATGGGCTAGCTTCTGGCCGGTGAGCGCTTCGCTTCCCCTCACCATGCATTAGCTCTCTTGCAAGGCTCCCTCTCAGCCCTGCAATTACAAGACAAACCATTTTATAAAAACCACTTGTTTTAATTGCGTTTTCCTTGTTTTCAGCGGCAGGACTACATGATTCATGAACCCATGGGATGGGTCATTTCTTGAAGACCAACCTAAAAAGGGAAAAAGTACTACCAAGAAAAATCAGCTAAGGGTAACAAGCATCTCAAAACTTGCCCTCTGCAAGGCCTCTGTCCACTAGGACTCAGAGGGACCCTCCCACGGAAAATAATTTCCTCTGCCCCAAGAACAGAGCCTACAGATAGAAGAACGAGCAAGAGGATAAGTATTATCCTTCATCCTAAAATATGCTTAGTGCCTGCAGGTAAGTATTTAGGAATCAGGAATTGTCTTCACCCAATTGTATTCAGTACCAAAAAAAGGGAGGGAAAGGCAAAAACCCCAACACATGCTGGCTAAAAGAGCTTTTTGGCTGCCAAACAAGTATTACTGTCAATAGCTATTACTGTTGGAGTGAAAGCCCGAAATTACTCTCCTGAAAACACTTTTCACCCTTAAAAAAAAAAAATTAAAGCAATGAAGACAGGGAACGTTGCAGCCTCTATCCAAAATGAGCTCAGGGGGATGCTTTTCTTGTTCGGGGGAGAAGCAGCAGTTCCCAGAGTGAAAAGGCCAAGCTTCACCTTTCTCAAATCTAAGCCTGTTGTTTACATCTTTAAATTAACTGTGCAAATCTGCCACCGAAAAAAAATTTAATTAAGAACACCGAATTTAATAGCAGGTTCAGGCTACTTAACTGTCTTTAGAGGCGCTAATTTACTATTAAAAGTAATTGACCCCTGTAAAGAAACAGCCGAGTACTTGACATAATGACAAAGTCATTCCAAGTAAGACAGAGGCTGTTGACGTTGTGCAGCACCGAAAGGGAGCTACTGGGACAAGATCCTCCACAGCAAGATGCTTTTTAAGGTCCTCCAGGGGACCTGGCAGGCAGAAGATTGATGGGCTGCTGCTACACCAACAGTGAGCAGGAAAGCGTTTGCTTACTGTTAGTGACGCCTGCAAATAAGCAAAGAAAGTTTCACTACGGAAAAACCGAACTTGGAACATGGCCTTAATTTAATCTTACAGACTGCTTCTCTTCCTCCTCCTGTCACTCCTATCTGAACACCTCTACTGCAGGCCTGCCTAAACAGCATATCCCAGCCTAGCACGTGGTCTGCTTTCCCCTTTGATTTTATCAGTTACACCGGCAAAAGACAATTCTCCTTTCACAACCTTTTATTCCTGCTATTACTCAGGAGAAATCCACAACGTCTTCTCCTGCCGGAACGCCTCTAGAGTGGTGAAGGGTTACGATAAAGGCAGGTGCCCCGCGGTGCTGTCGGGACCAGATGCACCAAAACGTAGCACAGCTGAGCAGATCGGCTTCCCAAGCGCTCCTCCATCAACAAACACTTCTGAAAACACCGGAGCCGCGCACGGTCCCTACCCAGCGCCTGAGCAGCCACCCGTGCCAGGCATCCTCGGAAGAGGGCAGGCACTTCCGCTCCAAAGGCGAGCATCCAGGCTCCCCAGGGAATACCCCCACACCACAGCAGTGAGGGTGGATCCAACACACAACAGAAGCAAAGGGAGGAGGTGTTAGCCGCGTGTCAGTCCAAACAACTGAGGGTGCCAAAGGCCACTGGCACCTCACTGGAGCCTCTCGGACATCCCACCATCCAAAAGACATTAAGGGAGAGCAGACGCTGGTACCTGCGCTCTCTACCTGCTGCTGCACCCCATCTGAACTGAAGGCAGAGCCCGAGAACACGCAAACTATGTTCTTGCCGTATTTGCATGCATCTGTGCATCCCCTCCCCAACTCAATCTACAAGGACAATTTCCCTAAAGCAAAGGTCTTTCAGTCAAGACTGTGGAAGCTACCACCTCCCCTCTCATTCTTTCACGCGGCCAAACAGTTTTATATGCCAGGGAATCGCTGTTACAATAAAACTTCATAATATTCTCACTGTTTCCAGAAGTGCTTTAAAAACAGTTGTGTTTTATTGCATCCAAAAGCACTGCAGGGAGCTTTTAAACTGTAGGTGCGAAGACCATGCCCTCTGCTACATCAGGTCCTGGGGCGACCACAACGCCCATGGTGGGGTGGGGCAGGAAACAGCTGCTGTCAGACCAAACCACAGCGCGAGGGCTCCAGCAGGGAAAATGCCACTGTATTAAATACAAGTTAGTTACAATCTTGTACTCCTGCGACTCATTCCCCAAATCAGCCCAAAATCCCACGTGCTCAGGGAGACCGGGAAGTACACTTCTCAACAGCCTCCTCCTCCCATGCGCGCTCACAGGTGCTGGCTCCAGCGCTGCAATGACAATTAGTCGCAACTTTTCTAAACACAGCACGACTGAGGTATGAAGCAGCAAAACAGACACTTTCACCAGTAAAAAGCAGCAGAGCCATCGGCCGGCTTTCAACACCATCAGTAACGAACGGGGTGGCAGTGCCCTGACCACAGGCGCCCACCCGGGGACCACCACAGAGCGGAGGGGCGGCCGCCACGGCTGATGGCACAGAGGCACAACGCCGACACTTGGCCAGACTGTGCACGGACTGCGGCTCTGCTTCTCCTGAAGGACGCCGGGAAGCCGGAGCAGCTCTCCAGAGCTACCGGACTGCAGCTGGTGAGGCCAGAGGGCTTTTCGCATCATTAAAGCGCTCAGACCAGCAGCAAGGCCCT
>NW_009258618.1:888886-905727 GCF_000687185.1 Egretta garzetta | reverse complement strand
AGCGAGCTGATGCGGTGGTACTGCCTGAACACCAACACGCACGGCTGCCGCCGCATCGTGGTGTCCCGGGGCCGCCTGCGCCGCTTCATCTGGATCCTGCTGACCCTGAGCGCCGTCGGGCTGATCCTCTGGCAGTGCGCGGAACTGCTCATGAACTACTACAGCGCCTCGGTCTCCGTCACCGTCCAGTTCCAGAAGCTGCCCTTCCCCGCCGTCACCATCTGCAACATCAACCCCTACAAGTAAGGCACAGGGCACTGGTGGGGGGAAAGGGTGGTCCCCAGCTGCCAGGGACTCTGGCAAACTCATCATCACCCCCTCACCAGCCCAACACCAAACCTCAAACTGGGCTTATCCCGTGGTGGTGCCCGTTAGCGGTCTCCCCCAACCGTGGGTCTTCCCTCTACCGCACTTTGAGTAACGTATCTGCCGCTGTGCTGATGCTCTTCAGGCACGTGTGGGTTATCATCACACCCCCCACCTGCTGTCTGCTGAGCTAGGCTCAGCCGATTTAGCTTTCTGTTTTGAGACAGTCCCTGGTCAGCTCCCTAGTTCTCTGCAAATTCCCTTCTTCCCAGGACCAAAGTTCTGGGATTACAAACAACAGCATCTCCTGAAGAATGGAAAGGGAACATCTGTCGCTCCTCCATTGCCTCTTTCTTTCCTGATAGGATGCTTTGACATTCTCAATCAACAATACTTTTTCTCCTGCCAAATTACACTTTACATTGATGTCTGTTCTGCTGCCAGCTGCCCACCCCAGTCCCCGTGGGCAATCCAGCTCTCTTATTTCCACATGCTCTGGCTCCTCGGGCTTGCTAACGCAACCTCCAAGGAGCTTGGGAGTCTGCGAGGGTTTTGTCTGTAGTTCAGTCTGCTTTGCTTCTTACAGTCCATGCTTTGAGATCTCTCCATGGGTATGGCTGTGTCTGCCCTCGACGATGTGAACTGTTGTGGTAGTAAGAGAGATCAGTGTGAGTCTGCGACAGAGAATTCTGTCCTGAGCAATGAGATTTGCAGTGCAGCGGGCAAAACACTGCAGCTAGGTGTTTAGGGGAGATGGGACGTCACTTTCTATCACATTGTCTCCAATGCAGGTACAGTTCCATGAAAGACTATTTATCTGAATTGGACAAAGAGACCAAAAAAGCTTTGGAGACTTTCTACGGGTTTTCCGAGGGCAAGTCCAAGGTGCGCCGGTCAGTGGATGAGCGGAACAGCACAGGGAGTGACTTCTTCAAACAGATCCCTCTGCTGAAGTTTGAGGACTTCTCTAAGACAGTGATCGACCTTCGCAGTGGCCAGAAGAGGAAAATAGAGGGCAGCGTCTTTCACAAAGATTCATCCATAGTGAACTCCGGGGATTCAAATGATATCATTGGCTTTCAGCTGGTGAGTGTCACTCTTCTTTGGCCAGCAAGTTCCTTGGGGGGCAACGAGGGGGTGTTTGGGGTTGGTATCCCTCTAGCCAGTTTTATTGCTTGCTTAGGTGGCTTTATAGGGAAATACCACTCCCTCCACTCCTTTGCCCATTCTGCCCTGCTTCCATGGCTGCTTACAGATTCACCTCCAGCTCTCTGGAGAGAGAAATGCCTTCCTGATGTCTGCCCAAAATAGACTTAGTGCCTTAGTGCCTGTCCTGTGGGCCTGAAACGTCTGACCATATCACTTGGTCTTTGTCCCCTTTGCGCTACTATAACTCCATAGGTGGTTATTCCTGTGGAAGAGAAACAGTATCACACATACCTTGTAGAATACGTAATTTCACTTCTTCTGAAATGCTTTTTCCCCTTTGTAATTATCAGTGCGATGCAAACAACAGCAGTGAGTGTGCACTTTATACATTCAGTTCTGGTGTTAATGCTATCCAAGAATGGTACAAGCTGCATTACATGAACATCATGGCACAAATTCCCCTGGAGACTAAAGAAAAATTGAGTTATTCTGCAGATGACCTTCTACTGACATGTTTCTTTGATGGCCTATCTTGTGACAAAAGGTCAGTGCACAGAAAATACCTGCCAGCTTAACAGCTTATTTCCAAGTACATAGCACATAGGAACTGAATATTTGGTATTTGCTGAATTCCAGCAGGAACCATTTCCATTTTTAAATTAAAGCAAACATTTGCGTCTTCGTGAACTTTAATTACGCTCTTTGGCTTGGTGTTCCGTTGTCCGCATTTCAGATAAACCCATGGGGTTTTGGCAGAATCAAATCTACCTGCTTGTGACTGTGGCAGTGCAATTCTTGTCTGTCCCGGTAGCAGAGACTCATCCCTTTGTACCAGGGATAACGGCAGAGTTCCCCCGTGCAGCTGTGGGGATAAGATTGCACTTGCACAGGAGTTTAGCAATTTCCCCACCGCCGTGCGCAAAGCAAGCTGCAACTGTAACTCTCGTGACCGAAGGCATTTTGCTCATGTGGGTCAAATTGTGCAAATGTAACATCTTTTCTTGGGATGAAGACATTTGCTTGAGTGGGAGGGGATGTTCACAGGAAAGATATGAATGTGCTTGAATCGGGAGGGTGTGTCCTCAGCCTCCCCTGCCTGGCAGCGGCTATGACATCTTCTCTGAAAAATGAAGATGCGTGTTCCTTTAGAGACTTGGCTGTCAATTGAGAGAGGGCTCTGCCCCCTCCACCGCCATCTTCTTGCTGGTTCTGTAAATCTGCTTCCCCCACCCTCTCAGCCCCCATTTCCACATGAAAACCTCCTAAACTTTTCATTTGCTGATGCTATTAAACCAGGTCATATTTCCATGTAGTTTCAAGATATTAAGAAAAAGACCCACGCTTTTCAGCAAAATAAATTGCTTGCCAAAAAAAAAAAAAAAAAACATCCAGTCCTGCTATGTCTCTGCCAAAACAAAAAAGCCCAAATCTGCTGATTTCCTCCCACAGACAGTTAAAACTGCAGAGGGCAATGTAACAATATTTGCTTTCTTTCAGGCACTTCACTCGTTTCCATCATCCCCTGCACGGCAATTGCTATACCTTCAACAGTGGGGAAAACGGGACGATCCTGAGCACCTCCACGGGAGGCAGCGAGTACGGTAAGGAAACCCAGTTTGCAGAGGAACTATTAGATAACAAGCGGTTCCGGGAACTGGATCCTGCTGGAGAGTGATTGATGTGTTGGCTCTAGATGTGCAAGCTGATTGGGGAAATGCTTGTTTGAACTAGTGCAAACTATTGCCAGAGAATACAGAGATAATATCATTGCATCACTAATGTTTTCCATCTGAAATTACTGCTTCCCAGTTATATAACTTTTTGAAGTAGGTTTCAGCCATGTTCTACAGAGACATTATTTGTTTGCTGTACCTGGGGCTGCGGAGGGACATTGCTTGCTGCAAGGGTCTCAGTCTAGCGCTGCAAAGGCTTTGCTTTGCTGTTACAGTTCTACTTCAGGCCAGATAATATTAAGTACACTGTGTTGCCCTCCCTTACCAGGAAAAATGGCTCTGGCTTGTGGTGTAACTCTGCTCCTGCCTTGTCTCTGTTCTTCAGGATTGCAGGTTGTTCTGTTTATAGACGAAGCAGACTACAACCCCTTCCTGGTGACATCCACAGGAGCCAAGATCATTGTCCACGACCAAAACGAATATCCCTTCATCGAAGACATCGGCACAGAAATCGAGACTGCAGCGGCCACCTCCATAGGGATGCACTTTGTGAGTGACAGCAATCTTGTTTCCAGGTGCACGGCACCGTTTCCTTGAAACCGATGTAAATATGAACAGATACGATGCTTGAATGTAGCCAGCAGTTGGAAGGCACCTGATACCTCACACTTGAGCAGCTGAAGCACCCCAAGGAAAATCCTGTGATAGCATTTTTCTGAACAAACTTTTCCTTTGTGCAGAGGCTGTTGGAAAAATCAGGTCTTTATAAACCAAACAGCTACTGCGATTTTGCTTGTTCTCCCTTTTCTCTGACCCCTTGGCTTTTGGGGGGGCTTTTTTAATTTTGTTTTCACAGCAAAATCCGCAACCACAGAAATGTGTTGTCAAGTGCCCCGTTTCGCTTTAGCAATAAGCAGACGAGTTTGCATCCCACGCAGGTTCCACAGGCAGAAGAGAAGGAGCTCGAGCTGTGGGTAAACCCACATTAGGGTCAGGTCTGTAGGGGCGACTGCAGCACAACCCGTTTAACTGTCTCGTGGGTGTAAGGCTTGTTTTTCTGGGTTCCTTGCTATCCCAGCTGTAAAGAAAACCTCGTGGGCAGTGACTCTGCCTTTGCCAGCCTAGTGAAGCGTTTCACCATTGCTGTCAGCAAGGGCCAGGAGGGCTGCAGCTCCGAATTTCCCCAATTAGCATAGTGCAGACAAGCATTTGACCCAAGGGGCTTCTTTCCGTGGTAGAGAAGTGAAAGCAGTGCCATCAGGCAAGCCAGACTTTCCCCTTTCATCTGGATGGGCTGTTAAGTGAGCATTTTAGCTCTGCCTTTTCTTTGCTGGTGGTTTGGGTCAAATGCATCAGCCAGCCGGCTTATCTGTCCTGGCTGGGTGTGCCAGATCTAGATAGTCCACGCATTAGAAAAGACATTAAAAACAGGGCTGATGGTTTTAAAATGTGCAAATAGTTAACTATCTTCCAGCTTTCTGGAGAACTCTGGCAGCACCTGCTTGGTCTAAGCAGTGGGGATGAATGCTACCTAACAAAGAAAAAGTAAACAGAAGGTATCGGAACCAGAACAGTGTTAAGGAGGCAAAGTCTCACAAGACTATTTCCTTTATAACTATTACAGCGTACAGGAGAAAGTCACTGCAGGCAGAGTCTTGATGTTTAATGTAATATTTTCCTGGCACAGTAGATTAGGACTGTTGCATATAGTATAAAAAAAAAACCAACCAAGACTGAACATATCTCAGTTTAAAAGATTTGACATGAGGAAATTATCTGATTGCATCCAAAGGTAACAGCCAAAATAGAGGCTGGATGCAGTTTCTGGACTCAAAACAGAAGCTGGTGATCACTGTACTGCCAGTAAAGGAAGACTCCAGAGAGCCAATTGCCAGGAGAGGGCTGCACCACCGAGGTGCCAGATCAGTCCTTGTACCAAAATCCATGAAGGAGGACACAGCAGACGTGTGCCACACACAACACTGCTCACCAGAGGCTTGAGCGTGGCAATTGCTGTTTTTCAAATGTAGACATCAGTGTCTAGGTTACCTACTGCTCATGTATTTCTGCTGCATGCTCCCCGCCCCGCCTCCAAAAATATTCCAAGATGTTTGGAATGCAAACAAGGCATTGCTTGGTAGGAGTTTCAGTGCTTTAGTTAAATATTTAGCTTGGAAATTATTTCAGTACCTGAATGAACAAGTAAGCTTTTGTAGGAGTATAAGCAGCAACAAAAAACCAAAAAATCTATACAAAGGATCTATCATCTGCTAGAAGAGATACAGCAGCAGGCTGAGGCAGGTGTCCTGGCATTAAAGTATCTGTGGAAGTTAAAAGCATATTAAAAGCTGGTTTCATTCAGTTTTCAGAAGTAATCCATCTCTAATGCTGAAATCACATATTTCTATGTTGCCTTCAAAGAGAGATTTGAGCATCTTTCTCAAAGAGCTGACTTGCACCATACATGCCTGTGGCCTTCCATTGCTGCAGACAAAAATGGTAATGCTCGCTCAGGTCTGACCCCAGTAACCTGTCGATGCAAAGGCAGAGCCTTAAAGGTAAGCAGGCATTTCTCAGGTTCCTGCTAAATTGATCCTTTGTAGGATCAGCCCCTAATTTTAAACTCTGTAGAGAAAGATAGGTGAAAGGATTCTTAAATGCGTGACGTTTCTTGTGGTTTCAGGCCACTTTCTTTGTTATTAAGTGGGTAATTACTGCAGATAGTACTAGTGCAGGGCTGAGTGGGGTAGGACAGTCTGCAGGAAGCAGACGATTCACAGACCTGCATTGGGTCTTGTGAATTTGAGGGCTCCCAGCCCTGGTTTCAGCAGACCTCGCAGGCACAGCACTTGGCATTTCAGAGCTCTTTTCTCTAGACGAGATTGCAGAACAGGAAAAGGCGTCAGCATTCATCACAGAGGAAGGGTCAAAGCAGTACATGGAAAAAGTCCTGAAGGAGATACAAACATTTGCTGTAGAGTGATTTTAGAGAGGTGGTGTTGAGCATTAGCGGAGCCTGAAGTGCTGTTTCACCCACAGAACGGGAGCAGCCCTTGCAATAACAGCTCAGGAAGGTGTGGGTCTTCACAGAAAACAAACCAAACAAAACCAACCACCTCCCTTCCCTCAAAACACAAACACAGCCAGGACAAACGATGCATCGCCTATAGGACTTCACAATGAGAGAAAGCAGACATATGAATAAAGGATTATACCATCTCTACATTCCTGCAGAGGTTTTCAACAAAGACCGCCGATAATCCAGACAACGTTTTGGAAAACGGACATTACAAACCAAAAAACCCCTTGTTTTGACAAGCTATTGACAAATCATTTGAGATGGCAAAACGTAAATGTGCTGTTCAAACCTGCCCCAGCACTTACAGTTTCAGAATCGTGATGAACTGCCACTAAATCCTTCCACTTCTCTGTGAACTCCAAAACCCAAAATTTGTTCTTTTCTGGTTCTCAGACTCGGTCTCGCAAGCTGAGCAAACCCTACAGTGACTGTACGGAGACAGGTGCTGACATACCAGTAGAAAACCTCTACAACAAGAGCTACTCACTCCAGGTAAGTCTGTTACCTTTGTTTTTATCAGTTGCTTGAAAGCTACCTTCATAAAAAGCTGTGCAACATTCTGTAGTTCAGGATCTGAGACTGTGGACAGCCCAGGCACAAAGTCGCTGCTTTTAACCACTGATGTAAAATACCACAGCACTTTTTAAAAATCCAAGTTTTGTTCCTAAGTGGTTCATGTTTGAAGTTCCCTTAGGCGCCCTGTCAGATAAAGAGAGGACATTAGCTCATTAGGCAATTTTCAAGCAATGTGAGACTGGAAAATATTGGCCAAGTAAATGTTGCAGCTTAGTAACCCTTGAAGCCAGAAATTGTGACCTTTAGGACTCCAAGAATAACAGATACCATCTAATCAGTATCCAGATAGCAGGATGTTTGTTTACAGAGTAAGTTTCCACTAATTTTGCATGGTTTCTGTAATTGGGTCCACTTGGAGAGTGTCAGTTGTTCCTGAGCTCTCCACTTGAAGAATCGTAATTATATTTGCTGCTGCCTACTGCAAAGCCTGTGCCTCGGCTGGGTTTTTATTTTATGGGGTATTATACCTGAAATCTGTTGTGATGCATTGCCAGGTAGGATCACACAGGCATCATCTCAGGGTTTTAATAACAGTATTTCACCGAAACTCAGGGCTTAGGAGGGCTGGGACTGGGACCAAAAGGCTTGACAACTGGGATTTCAAAAAGAGAGGTTCAGTTCCTGCTTGTTCCAGCCGGTGAAGTGTTGTAGCACAAAGCACTGACTCTACTGCCCTGTTAATCCCTACGATTCCAGGTTTCCAAATATGCACCAACACAATTTGGTCGAAGCTGTGAACATTTTCACTAGTGAGTCACGTCCCACACCTAGTTGTTGATTCATGGCCTGCATGCTATGGCAGACTGAAAACCTCCTTGACTGTGGAAAGAGCAAGTGCAACACTGAAGCTTTTGACAGCTATAGGGGAAGTGGGGGCATTCACAGAACCCCCCTGGGAGAGGATTGTATTCCTTCTTGCACTAAACCCTCCGCAGCACTTTCTGCCTGCATTTGTATTCACTAAAAACAGAGCCTGAAGGCCCAGGGAAACAGGTTCCCATCTTATTGCTACTATCATAAACACAGGATGCTTTTAGGTGCACGCAAGCCTGGAGCTCAGCACTGCGGAAACACAGCAGCCTGTGCTTCTCAGACACCAGCTCTTGGCTTATTTCCCCCAGATTTGCCTGCACTCCTGCTTTCAGAAGGCCATGGTGGACTCCTGTGGCTGCGCCCAGTATGCACAGCCCTTACCTGCTGGGGCAGAATACTGCAACTACAAGAAAAATCCCAACTGGAGTAAGTGTTCAAACACCTCCCACACGGGACCTGCCTCAGCCGCCCACTGCCAGCCACATCCCTCCACAGCACCGTCCCTGGCTGGCACAGCATGGCCTGACCCAGCACCACAGCACGCTGGGAAGAGGCGAATCTGCCTTAGTCCACTTAAGACCCCACACCACAGAGCCTGAAACCGCCTCTCTTGTTTAGATTGACTTGTTTCTGACAGTTGTCCTAATTGCTTGTCATTTGTGCACACCACAGAAGTGTTGAGTGGAGGACTTGACAGGGTGAGGCAATTGTTCATGCCTATAGCAAGCGACAGCCACTTCTCAGAGCATTTTGCAATATTTATAGGGCAGATCTCTTTATCCCCACCACATAGGTGATGGCCACAAAGGCCACCTACACCCCAGAAGCCCCACTCTGGCAGAGGTAGCAAATCATTGCTTTTCTTTCCGGCTTCTCACATGCATGTCCTGCTCCCTTCTCACAGTGTACTGCTACTACAGACTGCACGAAAAGTTCGTGAAGGAGCAACTGGGCTGCCAGCAAATCTGCAAAGACGCCTGCAGGTAAGTCCTGCCCACAACCCAAGGTAAAAATGCTGCACATGCGTGGGAGTTCGAGCTGACAACTGACAGCCTGTGTCTCTTTGCAGCTTCAAGGAGTGGGCGCCCTCCCAGAGGCTCAGCCTGTAGTGTCCAGGTCAGGGCTTCCCCTCCAGCAGTTCACCATTAAACTAAGATTTGGCTTGTGGGCTGGGAGATCCCCTCGGGGACAGCTGGTCCGTCACACACATTCAATTCCGGTGCCCAAGCTGGTCCGAGGAGGTGTGGAGCATGAGCTCCCTTTCCAGGGGTTTTCTACACAAGCGCACACTGCTACACAGCAGTATTTTCTGTCTGTCTTCCAGGACTGGATGCTTCGAGTTCTCTCTTGGGACAAAGGACAAAAAATCAACAAGAAGCTGAACAAGTAAGTTTCCACGTATGTGTTTCTAGCTTGCACCTCAAGCTCAGATACAATCTCGGCAGCCCTAATGATGGCAATTGGGGAAAAAGCTCCCTTAGAGCGGCCCAGCCCTACTGGTCCAACTGGTTATTTGCATAGTTTTTCAGTATGTTTCATGTTATTGTTTTACTAAACCCTCAGCCTGCCTTCTGTTCCGTCTCTCAGGACGGACCTCGCAAACCTCATGGTGTTTTACAAAGACCTGAACGAGAGATTCATTTCAGAGAATCCTGCCAACACGGTAAGTGAGCGCAGCGGTTCCCTGCTCAGCACCGGGAAGATGCGGCTCTTCCTCCCAGACAGGCTGGAAGCTCTCATCTTGCCAGAGGGGTGGTCCCATCCAGGCAGGGGCGGGAAACCGTCCACGGATGATGCACCCTGCAGCGCCCAGTCCTGCCCTTTGCTGCCCTTTTATCCAGGGCTGCTTTTCAAACCATCCAGTCCCAAGCTCTGCACTGGGGTAACCTGCAAGCTGCCGCTGGAGCAGAACAGGAGAAGATAACACAGGCAGCAAGGGAAGGCCCCACAGCGTTTGGTACCGCTCACAGCAAACCCTGGGTGCCCCAGCTTGGTGCAGCCTCCTTGCACACTGCAGCAGTGCTGTGGACACATGTCCAGCACCCACAGGAGCTGATAACCTTGTGCTCTCTTCTCTTCTAGCTTGTCATTCTTCTTTCCAATTTTGGAGGCCAGCTGGGCCTTTGGATGAGCTGCTCAGTCGTTTGTGTCATTGAGATCGTCGAGGTCTTCTTCATCGATTCGCTTTCCATTGTGATGCGGCGCCAATGGCAAAAGGCAAAGAAATGGTGGAACGACCGAAAAAGGGTCCGGTCAGGGAAGCCACCGCAGGCCAGCAATCTGGAGAGGCAGGGCCATGATAACCCTGTCTGCATCGATGAGGACCTGCCCACCTTCAACACCGCCCTCCGCCTGCCACTGCCCCAGGACAACCCCTTGCCCAGGACTCCCCCCCCCAATTACAGCACTTTGCGGCTAGAGACTGCGTTCACAGAGCAGCTGCCTGACACGCTAGAGGTTGGGCAACACTGACGCTTATTTATCCACCCATCCAGGTGCCAAAATAAGAGGTGGGTGCTGGACCCACGCGTCCGGGGCGAAAGGCACACATCCAAACGAGCACTGAAGGGCTGTTGGGTCAGACCCTTATTCAGGGATTGAACTTGCAGTCAAAGCTTCTCTGAGCAAAGCTCAGACACAAAAGCCAAGGGCTCAGAGACATTAGGAACCTCAAGCAACATCAATTCTCAAGTTAATCATTGCAGAAGATGGCTGGAGCAGGATGTGGGACTGAGCTGGGAAGTCCTGCCAGACAGAGGCATACATTAGCCACCAACTGCACACGCCCCACTGTAAGTGGGCAGGAATTACTCCACAGCAGAAGACTGATGCCACATTGAGTATTAACGCTAATTGCTCTCTGCTGTGTGGCTTGACTTGTGGGAAAAACCCAGGGCTTTCAGGAATGCAGCATGACGTTTGTAGGAAGGAGCATGACAGAGGTTTGGGAAGAGCACAGATTGGATAGAAGGAAAGCTCTCAAGCTGAATTGTGATTAGGAACCTGGTTCCAAAGGTGGCCTGAGGACCTGTCCTTTCCAAGATGAAAAGTTAGGATAGCCGGAGATGTGCTTGTAGAGCAAATTATTACACAGCTTGAGTAGGAGAACTTGGGTCATCCCAAAAGAAACATCTGAAAAAGGGCAGGAAATCTAATTCAGATCACAATAATGAACTGCGTGCTCTGTGAGCTTGTTTCATCTTACATAGCTCCAGCTGGCCATTAAGCATAACCTCAGAGGAGCTTGTCAAGCAGCACCTGGCCTCAGCTTCCCAGAAGCCTCAAAGAGAGCTGGCTGCTCCTTTTCCTGCTCAGCCCTGGGCAGCGACTTCCCTCCTGCAGCCACCCCACTTGCCCCTAGCTGTGTGCCCTGGTGCCTGGGAGGGGACGGAGCCATGTGGGTCTGAGCAGCAGCTGGAGCTGCCCTGGGCTCCACACACAGCCCGGACAGGAGGCAGCCGGAGGATGCACCTGCCCCACTGCTACACTGTCTACCTTGCTTCCACCCCCCCATTCCACCGTGCCATGTCAACACCCTGCATTTGCCTGCTGTGCACCGTGCCGTGCTACTGCCATCGCACCAGGCCCTCCCTGCACCGCAGGCCAGCCAGAGGCTGCTGCCAGCGTCTGCACAGCGCTTGTGGAGAGACCTCCAGGGCACCCAGCTGCAGTGGCAGCGCCCTTCCCCTTGCTCCCAGCCCTGCGCCTGCCTTTTTCCCCACCACAGCCAACTCTTAGCTGCCTAGAGCACACTACAGACGTTGAGGATGAACGTAGCCTATGCCGGGTCAGCAGCTTAGGGTTTTTGTAGAGCAAGAGTGGTTGAGAGCATGTGTGTGTGTGCACATGTATAAGCGTAAGACAGTCTCTCTTTTTCTTTCTCTATATAAGCTTATTTTATAGGACAGTGAGAATCCAGAAAGGTTCTTTAATGTGCAATAAAACATATTTTAACTGGACTATTTAAAGAGCTGATAAACTGAGAAAATAAAGATATATTTTTGAATAACTGCTTGCATTTATTATTTTTTTTAAATCAGCAGTCTGGGAGTCAATTCCATGCAGGCATCCCAGGAGATGACGGGAGTTGCCTGTGCCTGCCCTGGGGCTGCCAGGTGCCCCGGGCCCCCTGTGGAGGTGGGGCTGCCTGCATCGCTGCTGGCCCTGGCTGGGGGAGCAAGCCTGTGCATGGTGAAAAAGCCTTTTGGAAAGCAGCATTAGCCAGCAAGGTGACTGAAAATGCTGGAACCGCTGACGTCTCCAGGCAGTTCCACTCCGGGACAGTCCTTTGGGGACCAGAGGATAAGAGAGAACGGGGTTCGGTCTGCCTCAGAGCCCCTTCTCAAACCCATGAAGGCGCAGTGCTCAGAGCAAACAGTTGCTTGTCCCCATCACCTCTCTAATACAGCAGCAGATAACGGCTCTCATGACATGGACTTGCCCCATTTACAACAGTGGCAGAACAGACCTGGAGGAAAACCCTGGGGTAGACTCCAAAAGGCATGTGCGCCCCGGGCCACCTCCCCCTGTGTTGCAGGCATGAGCTGTTGTGACTGCAGCAGCAGGGGAAAGAACAGCAAACTTCAGAGCTAGGCAATGTCTTACAACAAGCTCCTTCCTTTCCAGTTTGTTGCTTCTTTATATAGGAGCTGGTTTGGCTCAGTGACACCTAAGGGCCTCCTTCCAGACACAGATAGTCGCTAGGGTCATAGAATCACAGAATGCTTTGGGTTGGAAGGGATCTTTAGAGGCCATCCAGCCCCAACCCCCTGCAGGGAGCAGGGACACCTTGAACCAGACCAGGCTGCTCACAGCCCCGTCCAACCTGGCCTGGAATGTTCCCAGGGATGGGGCCTCCACCCCCTCTCTGGGCAACCCCTGCCAGGGTTTCACCACCCTCATGGTAAAAGATTTCTTCCTTATATCCAGGCTAAACCTACCCTGCTTCAGTTTAAAACCATCACCCCTTGTCCTGTCACAGCCAGCCCTGCTAAAAAGATTGTCCCCATCTTTCCTCTGGGCCCCCTTAAAGTACTGAAAGACTGCAATAAGGTCCCCCTGCAGCCCTCTCTTCTCCAGGATGAACAACCCCCCCCCCCTTGCTCTACTGGCCATGGTGCCCGGGATGCAGCCCAGGGTAAGGTTGGCTTTCTGGGCTGCCAGTGCACATGGCCAGCTCATGGCCAGCTTTTCCTCCCCCAGCACCCCCAGGTCCCTCTGGGCAGGGCTGCTCTCCATCCCTTCATCCCCCAGCCTGGGTGGGTACCAAGGGTTGTTCCAACTCTTCCAAAGCACAGCCCTCCCCTGAACACTGGGAGGGGGGGGAAACATCTCCCAGGGAAAAAAAGCAAGCAAACATTGCTGAGTGGGACGTACCACGGTTCCCCTGTTCCTCAGGCATACCTGTGTGGACAACAATGCTGAACAGACAGCTGCTCTCCGCAGGACCTGCAAGGTTCACTTAGTTCTTCTACCAAGGAGGGGCCATGGGACCTCAGCTTGCTGCTGGGCCAGCACATCTTCCTGCTGCCGAGCCCGCTCACACAGGGACTCCTCTTCCTCTCAGGCTGCTCAAGTGACCCATCTCTGCTCCCAGCAGCCCGCTGGCACCAAGAGCGGGGTTAGTTCAGGAGGTGCTAATCATGCAATCAGCCCCCTGGAAAGGAAGGAAACCCCCGCAGCTGCAGCCTGGAGCATCATGCTGCACCCAGGTCCTGCAGCTGGGGAAGGTGCCAGCAGCCAGTGCAGCTCAAGGCGGGCCGAGGGGACACGGCTTCGGAGGGCAGCCATGTCCCTGATGCTCGGCAGCGGCCACAATTCCCGCCACGGTGGCAGCCAGAGGCGGTGTCGTGCAGATGCCGCAGGCTGGTTCCCAGATCTTTCTCTGGGGTAGCTGTGGATTCGCAACACAGACAAAGCCTTGCAGTAACGCATCTGTTAGAGCGAAGCCAGACCTCGGTGGGAGCGGTAAAGCAGATGGCACTTCAAATCATGGCAATTTTAGAAAGCCTTGTATTTTTAAAGGCATCCCAGAGCAAAACAAACACCTTTTAAAATAAACCTAGTGGTGCCAATTGTGCAAGAAAGCAGTTGTATGGGCTGGTCAGGCTTTCTACCCGATAACTGCAGGTCTAATATGGAAAATAATCGCTTGATTGAGAGCAAGGCCGCTAAGCGTAGCATTCCCCTGCAGCGTGCCTGTAAGGCCTCTCTGGCCGACACCCCGGGACATGGTCCTGCCAGGAGCTCTTTGGCACGAACACTAACTTTAAACTCTTTGGAAAAACACAGGTTTTCCATAGGTGCTTTTTGCATTTACTTCCCGGGGCAGGCACAGCACCTTTCCTCCTTGTGTGAATAATCCTCAGGAGGCAGAAAGCCACGGAGTAGTGACAGAACCGGATTACTTCATCGTGAATTAAATACCGAACCCTGCTGAAATCCTGAGTCATCTTAAACACAGAAAACTACCCAGGACAGTATGAGAATCAGGTCTGACACACACTAAATGTCGTAAACTCAAAGCCTTTGAGAAACTCAGCTTGGAGTTTATGGGAACAACAGGCAGTAAAATTTGTGGTTCAGCAATATCCCTGCTGATGCTGCTCTGGGGGTCAGGTGGGGACCCCGGGCTCTTCCCATGCGGACAGCATTCCTGGGAGACTGGTGGTGTGCGGTGGGAGCCCGGCCAGCCCTGGGCAGGGCATGGGATCAGGCAGCCCCCTGCTCGCTGGCACAGCGGGGCTGCAGGGGAGCGGCTGCGGTACCTGAAAATGCAGGGAAGGCATGGGCAGCATCGCAGGCACAGTGCTGCCTCGGTGCCGGGACACGGGATGGGCTGGGGAGAGGCATCGAAACCTGCGGCAGGCAGGTACCAGTGACTCAGGAGGAAAGGCTGCACGCCAGCATCAGCCCTTTGGAGCAGAGGAGACGCAGCAGGCAAACCTCGCTCAGCAATTCCGCAGCACCCAGCAGCAGCCGCTGCCAGAGGGGAGAAAGTTGTGGGTGACGGAGGAGCTGCTGCAGGGGGGGGCCCGGAGGAGGAGAATCCAGCTGCACAGAGGTTTGCCGGGCGGCAGGAATCCACTAGTGCCTCTCCCAGCAAGTGATGCCCAGACAGAAACAGGGTTTGAAAACACACGGAGCCTGCCAGCCCTTCTCTGTCCTGCTGGGGAGTGGACACCTCCTTACACCACATCGCAGAGTCGGCTGGCCAGACCCAGGCCAGCTTTGTCTCACTTCATGCACATTTGCCCCATAGGAGCCTTCAGGGGCACGGACCAAATCTGTTTTTTTCCAAGAAAACTTCTCTACCAACCCTGACCCAAATAGCTCAGGCGTTTTGCTCGTGGGTGCCTGATTTCTGTAGTCACCAGCCTGGCCTGATGCCCCCAAGGAGCACTGCAAAGGCTACGTGGGCGCTCGTCCTGCCAGCAGGAGTTTGGAGGTTGGTCTGTGCGAGCTGTGGTGGAAACATTTACAGAGCCGGCATCGGTCCCGCTGCTGGCCTTGCCAGCTGGTGGCTTCCCCAGTGCTCCCAGCTCCCTTGGCACAAGGGTGCAAACGCTTGCTGCGAAAACCATGGTGAGAGCGGCAGCTGTGCAGGAACAAATTCCAGAGGCAGGACTTGCTGCTTAAGGACTTTTGAGAATCAAAACTGCTGGGCAAAGGCTTTTCCTGGGTGGAAAACAAGACAGACAGTCACCCTCACGCTGCTCGTTTCACTGCTTGGCATCAACACCCAGCACAGAAGTCACTCGAAGACGGGATGGCCAAGTGCAGAAAGGGTGTGTGGTTTCCCTATCAGACAGATTTTCACCTGGTAATCCAGAGAAAAATGGGAGCATGCAACCTCGCAGGCAACTGGGATGGAAAACTGCCCAGGATGTGACAATGAACGATCCCAGGATATGACAATGAACAATAAGTCACACATTCCTTGGAAAACCCATCTGGGAGGCGGCCCAGCCCCTTCCCAACCCCAGCTGGCCAAGGCTCAGCTTCCCCCAGCCCCCTGGGGTGCTGCGACCCGGGGACATCAGCCTGGAGGGGTAACCCCAGCATCCCTCGGAGCGAAGGGGTGGCTGCCCAAAGCTGCTCCCAGCAGACACAGCTGGGCAGCACTGATGGGGTTAAAGGCTGCCCAGGGGGCCCCCTTCCACACCGGGTGACATTGCAGGGGTCCACAAACAGGTTTGGGAGTTAAATGCCTCATTAATGTAAATGGGGCTGGGCAGGGAAAAGTCATCTCCAGCACATGCCTATGGAAAAGCCTTTCAGGCTCTTGTGCCCTGCAATAAGGTGCAGCTGGGGGAGGCCGGGACGGGGCTGGAGGCTGTAGATATTTTAATTTTTCCCTTTCACCTGCAGGGCAGGGTGAGCCAGCTCCATAACTATCAGCATTGGGAGGTTTCTCTTCCAAAGATGCACGAAGGGGCTTGCAGGGCTGCGTTCTCCAGTCAGACCTCCCAGGGAACACCCAAGGCAGGGGCTCTGCCCCACGAGAGCCCACCCGTGCCTCCTGCTCAGCCTCAGCCCTGTGGTCTGGGAAGTCAGTGCTACCTTGCCAGCAGCAGCCACAGCTGCCACCAGACCCCAGTAGTCCATCGATGACACCCTAAAGCCACAGGCATGCTCAACATGCTCCCTGCAGCCAGGAAGCCCCAGGCCAGCGCTGGGCTGGGGGCTCACACCAGCTCGGGAGGCTGCGGTGTCCGGGTATGTGATACGGAGGGTGCTGGCAGGCAGGCACTTTATTGTGCAAAACCATTGCCTTGGCTTGAAGGTCCCACTGCCCATCTCAGCAACACTGCAGTGGTGAGCACCACCCAGCCGGAGCTGGGCAGCAACCCCCCACTGCCAGACTCCAGCTCTGAGCCATCCCCCCAGCCTGGCCTGTGCTCGGCGCTTTGTGGAAGTATTTTCGAGCAGCCTCAGCCCCAGGAGGGCTGCCGGCAGCCGGGCATCCCGAGCACAGGCCCGAGCGGTGGCAGCGCTGGAGTGGTGTCAGGCAAGCGTGAGTCAGAGGTTAACCCATGGTTGCAGGAGCTGCCCTCTGTGGTGACAGGCCATGGCACAGCTCCCGCACTAATCCCAATGCCAGCATCTCCCTGCGAACAGGACGGACCGGGAGGTGCGGAGTCATCGCTGGCTGCCCACACCTCCGCCGGCCGGCACACGCGGGCGATGCCGTCAGCGGGGCTGGGGAGGCACTGCGGGGTGGGGGTGGACAAACCCCGGGAGAG
>NW_009258618.1:886052-888719 GCF_000687185.1 Egretta garzetta | reverse complement strand
GCTCACCAGCCTGGCCCAGCCGCCCCGCACGCCCCACGAGCCCCACGCACAACAGGCTCTGCTCAGCCCCTCGTGAGGTGGGGCTGCCGGGCGCTGGGCTGCGCTTGCCGGCCCACAGCCACGTGATTGCTCCCCAAATGAGCGTAGGTCTGCAGCTCTCAGCACTGCACACACAGGGCGCTCGATGCTTTCTGCAGCAACAGCACGGTTCCCCACCGCATCACTCCTGAAGGGCTTTTCTCTTGGGACCAATGCTTGCTGACAGCAAGGGCACCCTGGTCCCTTGGGGGCTTTCATAAAATCTCTTTCTCCGTCTGTCCCTCTTCTTCCCTAAAGCAAAGGCTCTTCTCCCACATCCCGCTCATCCCTCTACAGAGCAGTGGGGGCTTGGGACGCCCTGGTCCTGGGGAGCTGGTGGTGGCACTGGGGGTGTTGGTGACACTGGTGGCATTGGGGGCAGCAGGGGCATTGGCAGGGGTGGGGGGGGGGAGGGCATTGGTGGCAGTGGGGGCTTGGGACGCCCTGGTCCTGGGGAGCTGGTGGTGGCACTGGGGGTGTTGGTGACACTGGTGGCATTGGGGGCAGCAGGGGCATTGGCAGGGGTGGGGGGGGGGAGGGCATTGGTGGCAGTGGTGGCAGTGGTGACAGTGGTGGTGATGGGGGCGCTGGTGGCAGTGGCAGCGGTGGTGGCCGCGGGGGTGTTGGTGGAAGGGGTGGCTGTGAGGAGGGGCTCTGCCAGCTGTCCCTGCGGTGCAGGACGGAATGCCGTGTGGCGGGGTCCTGCAGCAGCTGGCCACGCTGGACCAGGGCTCTTCCCTTTGGCCCGGGCAAGAGCAGCCGTGGGCTTGGGGCGCTGACCCGGCAGCCGCGCCTGCTCCCCAGCCTGGTTGCAACACAGCCGGAGGTATAAACAGGGAAACACACCCGCCCTCGGGGCCACGGACAACATGTACCTCACATTTTGTCCTCTCTTGTATCATCACCCATGCTTTGGCACCTTCCTGTAACACTCCTGTACCACCTTGTCTCTCCCAGTCTTATGGTGCTGCCTCAGTTTCCCTTCCCGAAGGAGCCAGGTGGGAGCCGCTCCGCGCTGCCCTGGATGGCATCTTCGCCCCGGCAGCCTTGCGTTCCTGAAAGCAGTGGGACGTGAAGCGCAGGAGGGGACGCTCGCCAGCAAAGCCCCTGTGGGGCCAAGCGACACGAGGCAGTGTCACCCCCGCCCTGCCAGCCTCCTGCCCACCTGAGAGCAAACCTCCAGGTGGCTGAACAAGCCCAGCCCCAGCCAGCCAATACAGGACCCTTCGGCCTCCTTCCACTCACACACGTTGTCCAAGCATGTTTCTAGGGACAGAAGAGCGCGTGAGCTCACGAGATTTATTCCCCTGCAATTTAAAACGTGCAGCAGCACCAGCGGAGATGCGATCACGGCGAAGCGTGGCTGAGAGCAGGTACGGGCCAGCGCCGCAGTGAATCACACTGCTATCCCAACGCCGCCCGCCGCTGTGCCTTCCTCTCTTGCGTTTTAAGACCTTCTCACCCAAGTTTGCATAACGAATCCTGAAAGGTACAACCTGTTCCCCTAGATAACCACACAGGGTAATCATCCCCTTGTTCTTGTCGTAAAAAGGCATCAGTCACAAAATATTTCACATTTCCCCCAGAACATGGGAGAGGACCATAAAGCACTGGCCCACGGGGATCTTTAGGGTGCTCCATCCCGGCCAGCGCCTGTGCCGGGGCAGCGTGGCATCCCCGGGGCCAAGCACACCGGCAGCATCGTTAGGCTCCGGAGTCACGGCAGGCTGGCTTTCTTTTTTCCAGTAAACTTCTATGGCAGAAAAGGCAAACGAGTGCAACTAATTCCCTGCCACACCAATTAGCTCCAGAGCAGGTCTGGGAAAATCCCAGCGGTGAGGAATGGCTGCCTGAGCAGGCATCCTGCCACCGTCCTGCGCCGAGCCTGCTCGGCTTCCCCCACCCAGAGGGGGCGGCCTCGATGGGGCAAGTGGCCAGTCCACAGCCAAGGTCATTAACGCTCAGGCTGAAGGGGACCTGGGTTACGCCCCATCCCGCCCGTTCTGGAGCCGGCCGCTGGGCTGGCAGAATTGCACAGAGCGGAGGAACGGGCACCCCGGCCGCCCGAGCCCTGGCACCGACCCAGCCCCTCTCCCACCAGCCGGGCCGTGCCAGGCGTGCAGGAGCCGGGCCCAGGGAGCCGCTTCCCTCCCCTCCTCTGCTGCTTGTAAAACAAAACCAGTCTCGGTTTTACTGCCTGATCTTTGTAACGCAAACAGAGGTCAGTTAAAAAAGGTTTTATACGCAGCGGTTACCGGTGTAGGTTGGCTGGTGAGATGCTTGCTATCCTTCGACTGTGATTTTACTGGTCACAACTAAATGACTCTGTTTTCGTTAGTGACAGCGTGTCTCTGAAAGTGCACCTGAAAAACTGAGCAATTAAAGTGCTGAATGGGCCTGTTTGCACCCTGCATGGGAATGGGTGATGCCAGGCTTCCCTTGGCAGAGCGGGGCAGGAGCAGGCTCCCCGCCGCCGGGGCTGCAGCGCCGACCACCAGCATGGGGCGAGCGGCGGTGACGGGGGCTGGCACACTGCCTGCAAACACAGAATCCCAGAATCCCAGGATGGCAGGGGGTGGAAGGGGCCTC
>NW_009258618.1:867710-885929 GCF_000687185.1 Egretta garzetta | reverse complement strand
AGGACATCGTCCAGGCGGGGGTTGAATATCTCCAGAGAAGGAGACTCCACAGCCCCCCTGGGCAGCCTGTGCCAGGGCTCGGTCACCCTCAAAGTCGAGAAGTTCTTCCTCACATTCAACTGGAACCTCTGATGCTTCAGTTTGTGCCCATTGCCCCTTGTCCTGGCACTGGGCACCACTGGGAAGAGTCTGGCTCCGTCCTCGTGACACCCACCCTTCAGGTATTTGTAAGTATATTTGTAAACCCCAGAGCCGTCTGCCTGGAAGCCGGGCTGCAGACATGACTAATATTTAGCACATGCATCTCATCTTGCAGCTCCTGCTCAATGGCAGCCTAATTAGCAGGTGCGCTGGCGGTGCCTGTCGTTGGGCATGGGCAGGGCGGCTGGCCACACCGTCCCGGCAGCCGGGCTGGCAGCATTCAAGTCTTCATGAGCACCGAGGACCGATCTCGGGTCTGACGGCCACCACTGCAACTGCGCTGGGTGAGACCCCCCACCTGGACCTTGCTCCCCCCCGCCTACCGTGCTGAAGGGCATAATTTGGCCAAAAGCAACGCAGATTTACACAGAACCAAATATGAACCAGTCCTTCAGTTTTTCCAGTGACTTGAACTCAGTTCTACCAACAGGGTTGTAATTTGGGGTAATTTCCTTCCCACAGAGCTGTCCTTGGGTCCCTGCTCCGCCACAAGCACCTCTGCTCTTCTCCGTCTTTACAAACAGGCCTAAAAACCAGCCCAGAAACCTCTTCAGCCTTCTTTGGATCCACTCCAGCCACCATTGAGTTTCCATTTTACCAGTCGATATTTTTGAAAGGCTACAGATTAGAGGGATGGTGCCATTTTCTGGACTGATTTGCCCAGTGTATCCAATTTCTCAGCTGTATTTAGCTGCTGTCAGCAGTGCATCAGCCACCACAACACCCCGGCTAGGAACACAATGCCTGGGGTGCAGAAGAGCTTCCCGCGGTGTTTTTCAGCTGTGTTTTTAGCAGGAGGTTTTTTGCTTATGAAATAAACTTTCTCATGAAGCAAGTGAGAGAGACAAGGCAAAGTCACGCCGGATTCAAGGTCATTCAGCCTCGCAGCTGATGTTTCAAAGCATGGAACAAATGCAGCCCGCGCTCTTCCCAGCATTAGAGCTGCCGGTGCTGGTAGCAGACATTGTTCTCCAGGGAAATAAGTAGCGCGAGAAGGGCGATTATTTCGACAGGACAGAGGCTGGGTGAGTCCTGGTACTCACCATCAAACCTGTTCATTCCAGCTTCGCGTGGAGATCGTGTCCAAACACAACCCCGTGTTTCACTTCCGACACAATGGTCAGAGGGACACTCGTGCCATTTAAAAATAAAAATCCTTTTTGTTCCCAAACAAAGGAACACGGGGACATTTGGGAAAGTCTGACCGAGTCCTGATTGAACAAGAACCGTGATTACTGTTCCTAGCAAGAGGCAATCGTTACCTTTTCACAATGCTTTGCTGCTCTGCGGTGATTTATAGTCCCAAAGAGGTTTATACACGTCTACCATTCTGCCATGAGGAGTTAACATCTCCCACAGTCGCTCAGGATGCTCAGGGTTTTACCCCTAAACTGTGTTCGTAGGGGAGCGTTGGGCTTGGGGATCCCCCAGCATGAGATGCCCTGGCCCCTCCGGCGTAGGAAAATACAGAAAATAAATGGAGGGGGAGGCTGTGGGCAGTGTGCATCTCTCCAGCCCCCCGGAGGGATGATTACGTGATCAACGGGAACCGACGTGCAAGACACATTAAGCCTGAGATTAAATCGTAACATGCAAAAGCGCGTGCTAACCACTGTGAAAGTCGCAGCCAAGCAAGCGCGTTCACGAGGGCCCCCAGCCCCGGCCCCGCCACTCGCGTTCCACCCGCAGCAGCAAACAGAAGAGCTGCGTAGCCTTTTAATTTTGCTGTCATTTTATGGAAGCAGAGCTGATTTCTCCTGGCAAGACACTGTCCCCTTTCCGACTCAGCCCGCCGGTGCTGCCAGGGCAGAGCTCTGCCCCTTCTATTTAAGCATCAACACCTGCAGCCCCGCGCTTGGAAGACGCGTGGTGTACAAAACACGGCCAGGAAAGCATCCCCAGCAGCAGCCTTGATGGTAAACACAGCTGCTCAGGGAGATTTAAAATAATTAAAAAAAAAAGGTTGCAAGGTGTTATACTTCTTAAAAAAAAAATAAATTATAAGATCTTTTAAAAAAAAAAAGGATGATAAAGCTGTTTCAAAATACCAGTGCAGTTCACCTGCAGTTGTTTAATCTGTGTGGAAGGGGGATGGATGGCAGGAGGGAAGCCAAAGCAGCGAGGTGATGTCCTGGCACCCGGGACATTCAAACCAGACCGAGAAACACACCGCAGCATGGGGGTCAGGGCAGGGGGTGCAGGACCCGGTCCAGTTCTGAAAGTCTCCTTGTACCTCCCAAGCAAACCCAAGGGCTCCTTCCCCCACACCTGCCATTCTAACAGGACTTTTTCTTCTTTTTTTGGGGGTGGAAAATGCAAAAAACAAGGAGAGGTGCTCATTTCTTGCCCTCTTAAAGTCCCTGATGCTGAAGGTCAATCTCAGCTGAGGCCTCACCCAATCCCGGCTCCGGAAATGCAAACATCCAGTGATTTTCTCCCACGCCAAAGGGGCCAAATGATAGGCGTAAAATCTGGTGTGGTTACCAATTTGGAGATCTTTGGGTAGTTTCAGTGCTTGTCCTTTAGCAGCGGGATGGCAGCACAGCTTGCCCTGCAGTTTTTGGAGTGGGCAGTGTCAGGGGAACATTTTTGCTGTTGACCCCGGTGGGTTTTTTTGTAGGACTGGGGTGGGAGCAGTGGACGGAAGCGGCGGGGAAAATGAAGATGAGAAAATTAAACAGCGCGAGGAGGAAATGGAAGCGAAAGATTTTGCAAGGAAGCCTGGACCAGGCCACGATTAAACCATGGGAGCGACTCCAGTTGCAGGGAAAGGGAGGGTTTAGATGCATTTTCCTGGGGAGGGGGAGAGGGGTCAGGGCTGGCCGGTCCCTTGGTCCCCGAGTCGTCGCCGGGGATGCCACCGGCGCGGTGGGGCAGGACCTGCGTGGGTTAGAGAAAATGACAGCATTTAAATGTTCCTCCGGTTCCCCCCCCCTCCTTCTCGCAGGGGTTGATGCAGTTTTACAGCATCAAATTGTTTACAGAGAGGGGAAAAAATAAAGGGCGTCCTTTGTTGACATTTTTGGGGGGGGGGAGGTGGAATGAAAAACTTCGGTCACGGTACAGACGTGAAGTCAGGCAATCGATGCTGGTTTTTGCAGCAGCGGCAGGGGGTTTTGCCCCAGTCAGGTCTTCTGGGTGCACGCAGCCCACAGCCCACAGCCGAGGTGTAGTCATTCTCGTTTCGCCTCTCTTTACGCAGGGTTTTCTTTAATCTCCCCGAAAAAAAAAAAGTACAGAAGCCAACTGCAGCTTTCTGAATGTTGTGCTGTCCAGGGTGCTCCCACTCCGGGACCCCAGCCTCATTGCAGAAAAAAAAAGATCTGCGGGTGGGGAGGGAGCTGTTTGGGGGGGTGGGGGGTGGGCTGCTCCTCTTACATTCCCGGATTCAGGTTGTTCATTGCACAAGCAGCAGAGTTAACTCTCAGCAACGTGACCTTACTGGCACGTGAGGTTTGTCATCGTCCGAGGAGACAGGGACATCGTGGGAAGCTCAGGGTGAGGCGGGCAGGGGAAGAAGGGAATGGAGCATCTTAACATACGGTCCAGAGAGTCAGGCAAATGCTGTCTCAACTTCCAGACTGCAAATACTCTTTGAGTGCTGCACGAGACCCGGCGGCGCCCGTGTGGATTGGGATGGCCGTGGGCGTCTGAACCGGTGGCTGCGTGTGGCAGCTGCTCGCTCTTCACACACAACAGCAAAGCAAAGCATCAGCCGGGCACGCTGTGGCCCCGGGCTCAGGAAGGGCTCTCAGGGCTCGCCGACATGCCACTGCTCCACTTTTGTTATTCAACTGCCAACCGGTGCACTTGTGGTGTAATACAGAAATTCCCTCTAATCTGCAAAAATACCACTAGACAGCATAAATGTTTTCTCTGGGAAAATGAGGTCTTTTCATCAGGCTCAGGAGAGGATGGCCAGTGAGCAGCGGGTGGTGAAAGAGGAATGGCTGTTCCGTCTCCCGGCAGAGAAAGTGCTGAATAATTGCAGAATCAGGCCCAGCAGCGCTGGAGTGATTCTGCAGCCGAGGTACCACCCTGGAGCCTCCAAGAGTGTGCTGAGTTTTGCTTATGTCTTTATTTCTTTTAAGTGGCAATTGCCCTGGGAAAACCCCAGAGGAGATTCAACACAGTCGACACAATCATTTCGTAACACGGGAGGCTGATCTCACCTGTGAGGTGGAGGAGTTTCACCTGGGATGGTGCTAGGGTGATGCAGGGCCGGACTGGTGGCTGCTGGGGGAAGGTGAGGACACCTCCTTCGCAGCCCAAAGCAAACCACGTTAGAACTGGGTGCAGGCTGCTTTTAGGACGGCTCCCATCATTGCGGGGATGCCGGTACTGCCAGGAGAAGGGCCATGGGCACCCTGAGCACCGCAGGGGTCTTGTCGCCCCAGGATCCATTCCTGAAAGTCATTTCAGATGAGACCAACGTGCTGACAAGGGACAGCCCAGACCAAAGCACGGCAGTGGGAGGTGGCAAGGGAGGCAGCAGTGGTTCCCAGGGGATGGTCCGGCGCAGGCTGGCGAGGTTGGTGCTTGCACCGTGCGGTGTGAGCCGCTGGCGCTGCGGGGCCCCTCAGGGCTGTAAAGCAGCAGTAACGCACACAGCTCACCTGCAAAGGGGACGAAGCCAATTCTCGTCCGCACGTTACAGCCCGGTCCTGCAAACGGAGCAGTGTGACAATACAAAACGCAAAGGAGGAAGAGGAATGGGGGCCTTGCTGGTGCACGCTCCCCTTCCCTGACCAGGGCCTTGGAAGTGGAGGAGCCAAACATGAAATAAAACTGGTGGCCGGCAGCTGGGAGCTGCCAAATGTCTGGGCCCTCGAGCTTTGCACACTGTGCAAATAACGGGGGATTTGAGGGCGGCCGCAGGGACAGATTTTTGTGACCGTGAGGCTGCCCCACCGTCAGGAGCCGGGCTGAGTGTCCATCTTGGGAGAAGCACCTCCGGAGCCCCCAGCCCTGATCTTATCTCCTGTCCCACCGCAGCCTCTGCTCCCTTTCTCCAGAGGGGGTTTTGGGAAGGGGTGACAGTTACCTGTGTGCTGATGGAGGGTGGGTGTTGACATCCCTCATTTGTCACCCATCTGCTCCAGGTACAGCCCACTGATGGGGGAGAGCAGGGCAGACTCCAGGCTGGCACCAAAACCAGTTCCCAACCCCCTCTGAACAGCTACGGCATCCGAGCACAGAGCCTGCACCCGGGGCAAGGAGTCCCCCAGGAGCAGGGGGGGAACAGCTTCCGATCAGGCAAGGCGCCCGGCAGTGAGGCAGAAACAAGCAGTCTATTGGGAAACATTCTGGAAATAAAGGTAAGAAGAAAACTATAAAACTGAGAAAAAGATTGAAAAAAATGTCGCCCAAGTACGGCAAAGCGCAGCTTTTGCTTCATGCCATTTCTTTTATCAAGCGCCTTTCCATTTAGCAGCTCAGCTTATGCCTAAAGGAGGAGCAAACCTGGGTCTTTCACTCTGCTGCCATCTTAAGCATCCCCTGCAAAACCCATGGCTCTGCTTGGCTGTATTGGCAGCGCACCTTTGTCAGCTTGGGTTTGTAATTTTGGGATCTGTGTGTTTTCATGGCAGGGCAGGGATGCTGCAGGTGTCCAGCAAGAGGCAGCTCTTCCAGCCGACCACATCCCCATCCCCATCCCTGTCCCCATCCCCGTCCCCATCCCCATCCCTGTCCCTGTCCTGGTCCCCGTGTTCCCGCTGGCAGGTACCCCCGTGGGGCCGTGGGACGGAGCAGCGCTTGCAAAGAACCAGTCCCATAGCTTTGACATCGGGGAAGAAACATTCTGAATCAGTTTAAAACATAGCTTAAAAATAGTTTAATCTCATTTTCCTCCGCATGGCCTGAATCTAACTTAAAAAGGGGAAACTGCTGCCCTTCAGCGCGGTGTTTTTACACTTGGTGAGCTGGGGAGATAAAGGGAGCTGGAAGCACTCTAATCTCTGCTTAAAACTGATTTGGAGCTGGTCTTCCCTTCCTAGCGCAGCACCTTCCCATGGCTGTCGCTTGCAAGCATGCTGTGACTTTGCAAGAGCACTCTCAGGTCGGGTGCGCTGTGTGGTGGGGGGGGGCTCCTGGGGGGTGGTCGGTGGCTCTGGTGGCTTCTTGCTGGAGGGTTTTTTGGTGGCCTTGGGTGGCTTCTCCTTGGGCTTTTTGGAGCCTTTTGGGGGTTTTTCGGAGCCTTTTGAGGGTTTTTCGGAGCCTTTCGGGGTTTTTTCTGAGCCTTTCGGGGGCTTCTCCTTGGGCTTCTTGGGGGGCTTGTCCTTGCCCCTGTCCCTGTCCTTGTCCCTGTCCTTGTCCCTGTCCTTGTCCTTGTCCCCATCCCTGTCCCCGTCCCTGTCCTTGTCCCCATCCCCATCCCTGTCCTTGTCCCCGTCCCCATCCCCATCCCTGTCCCTGTCCTGGTCCCCGTGTTCCCGCTGGCAGGTACCCCCGTGGGGCCGTGGGACGGAGCAGCGCTTGCAAAGAACCAGTCCCATAGCTTTGACATCGGGGAAGAAACATTCTGAATCAGTTTAAAACATAGCTTAAAAATAGTTTAATCTCATTTTCCTCCGCATGGCCTGAATCTAACTTAAAAAGGGGAAACTGCTGCCCTTCAGCGCGGTGTTTTTACACTTGGTGAGCTGGGGAGATAAAGGGAGCTGGAAGCACTCTAATCTCTGCTTAAAACTGATTTGGAGCTGGTCTTCCCTTCCTAGCGCAGCACCTTCCCATGGCTGTCGCTTGCAAGCATGCCGTGACTTTGCAAGAGCACTCTCAGGTCGGGTGCTTAAATGGAAATAAATTCCAGGTGGAGACTAAGCATATCAATGACCCCCGCCAAACCATGAACAGAGATAAAGAAGCGCCAAAATCAGCCATTCGGTATCTTTAACCATACTCAGGTAGGAAAGCAGAGCTTTTACCCCGCGTGTGCTCCTGAAACCCTAAGTGTGAGTCTCAACGTTGCCATCAGGAAAAAAAAAAAAAAGGCTAAAATTCATCCTCAGGGAACAATATAAAAAGAACTAATAATTCTTCCAGTGATGTCAGGTTGATGAGCAGCCCGCAAAGACCTGCACGACAAACTGGGCCCCCTCCATGGCTGGTGTCAGCCTGCGGGGGGGAGCCCATGCTGCGCGTTTGGCCGGTGCAGTCGTAAGCAGCAGAGCAAACAGGGGCCGCAGGGCGCGCGGCCGGTCAGGTCCAGCTGGGCTGGATTTTGCCCAGTGCCGTGTAGGTGTGTTTTAAATTTTAATCTAATCTAAATCTTTTATTGGATTTCTTAAAAGGCGGAAAATATTTACTAGTTTGCCTCGCTAGTCTCTCAAGATTGAAATGTATTTTGACAGTACCGTTTTATAAAGCAGAGACCCATCCTGAGGCTGTGCCTTGAGATGGGTTTGTGTTCACACCCGGCAGCAGTGGCTCGGACGGAACGGCCACCTGATTCACGTCTTCCCCTCAGCCGCGGGTAATTAAGCAGAGGCTAAGGTCGTTGCTCCTGTTTTCATTATAGTCCTGCCCAAAAGCCAGCAAGCATCTGACGCAACATAAGCTCCATCTGCGAATAAACCCTTCCACAGGCCACGGTGGGTGGGACCCTCTGTGGCACGAGTTCGGGGAGGATGAGCTGACGGTGCGCTGGTGGGTTGGGGTCCAGGAGGTCCGAGTCCCAGGACACGTGTTCCGTGGAGGACAAACCGCTTTCACACAAGGGTAGGGCCTGCCCTCAGATCCTGGAGGGAGCAGCTGGAATTCCTTCTTTGCAAAGCATTGAGACCTCATGGTGTTAGGCTACATCTAAATCACATGCAATAGGGCGTGCAGTGAGAACCATCACCTCCCTCTGCATCATGGAGTGAGACTTCATAAAATCTATTGGGTTTATACTTTTGTCAAACCCTGTATATCTTATTCCAGAGATTTTGCAGATCCGGGCAATAACTCAATGACTCAGTATTACTTTTTTTTTCCTTTTTTTTGGAAAAGTAAGGACGCAGTTGCTCCCACTCCACAAGAGCCCTGTGTGCACCTTTCCACCTCCTTTTGTACCTTTGGTGGTCTACCTACCAGTAATGTCGTGGCGATCCAGGTTCTGCATTGCTGAGTACTGCTCCGTATTGAAATATTGCTGCATTATTTCAGCGCTCGCTCTCCCAGGATGCCGAGTGATACGCAGCATTAATCTTTAATTCTGTTCTCCTATGGCTGAAATCTGAAAAATGGTCTGAGCAGCTGATTCGGGTTTGTTTCGAAATCCTGCCTCGGGATATTAAGATTTAGTAACACAAGCTCTCACCTTAAAATAGCAGCACAAAATGTTCTATTTACTCACAATATGAATGTCAAATATGCAGCATCCCTCACATGAGCCGTGGAAGCATACCGATAGTATCTGAGAGACAAAGGCATTTGGTGGAAAAAACCCAATCCGTTCTCCTTTCTCCGGCGGGCAGCGGCACCGACAGCATTCCTGGTCCTGGGAAAGGTGCTGCTGCTTCCAGGTCCTCTTCTCCTGCCCCCTCCGACAGCTTGATGTGCTGGAATACTTTTCACTTTTAAGAAAAATTGCCTTAGCTTGAATACTAAACACTGTTAGCCTGAATTCTACCCAAAACCAGCTCATCTGTGTACTGCTTGGTCCATCTAGTGTTGGCAGAGGTTTCGGGCAGCGCTAGAGGTGTACCGGCTCGCACACAAAACGCTGCCTTCCTAAAAAAATTGTCTCATTATTTACTGCAATGTCCACACAGCCCGGGGGCCAGCACCCTGTAAGTCACTGCAGGCAGAGCCACGTCCAGCAGGTCCCAGTCACTTAACTCTTGTGGGGACAGAAGGGACCCCTGAAGGGACACAACAAAAACATTTGCCGCTTTTGGAACCGCAAAGCACAAACCTCCCCCTGGCAGCCTCTCAGGAGGTGGGGGGGTCCCTGCTGTTTCACTGCCAGGGTGTGACCCTGCAGGACACCCGCTCTGACTTACTCCTGGGTTATAAAACCACGGTTGTGCCATCACATAACTGCCCCAGGTCTGTTTCGCTGGCAGTACAAGGACCCCTGGCGTAATACAACCCTTGCCTCTCAACACCATGGTTTTGCTGTTTTTTCTCCCGCTTGCAGACAGCAGCATGAACCTGAAGAAGTATTTCATTCGGGCGCTGCACCGCCTGCAGAAGGGCCCTGGCTACACCTACAAGGAGCTGCTGGTCTGGTACTGCGACAACACCAACACCCATGGCCCAAAGCGCATCATCAAGGAGGGGCCAAAGAAGAAATTAATCTGGTTCTTCCTAACGCTGCTCTTTGCCTCGCTGGTCTTCTGGCAGTGGGGTATCCTCATTAACACCTACCTCTCCTATAACGTCACGTCATCTCTCTCCATTGGCTTCAAGACCATGAAGTTCCCAGCAGTCACCGTCTGCAATGCCAACCCTTTCAAGTAAGTTTTTCTCCACCTAATTTACCCGGTCGTGCTTTAACACCACCAGTTACATGGCTAGTGTAGGGTGCTGGGGAGCCGCTCCTCCCGCAGATACCATGTCAGGAGCATCAGTGGCAATGAGCCTTTGCTCCCCCAGTGGCCCTAAAAATCAAATAAAGGAGGGCAACGTAAAGGCGGACGGCTCAGGTCCAGAGTGGGGTTCATGTGCCTGCAAGCTTGCCTGGTTTCCCTCACTGTATCAGTTAATCTAATGATGGTTATTGCCTCCCTGTAAACCTCCCCTGGCTCAGGGAAAACTCGAAGTTCAACTCACTTGTTACAACCAAAATCAGCCTCTTGATCTTTCCCCACAATTCCTTTCTTTCTCCTTCCTCACCGTGAACGCACCTCTTATCGCTTACACCCAGGCCATTAAGAGCTGGCTAAACAGCAGTATCAGCTGGGAGCTGCAGTGATAGAACCCCATCCTCATTTCAAAGGAGTAACTGATTTTTGTTAAGAGTTGCCTCCAATTTATATTCATGCGATAGTGTAGCCCAAGGCAAGATGCTCTCGACTGACCCACAGGAATTAGTTTGGTGGATTTTCGTCTCTGCTTGCTAGAGATGTTCTGTGTAAACTGTAGTGAATTACTGAAATACAGCCAATTTGGTTCTGCACTGACCAAACGCCGCTCGCTGCCGTAGCACTCTCGGTTTATCCTCCCGCTGGTTTTCTGCCCGGTTGCAGGCTGCTGGGACACCCGTGTCCGAGCTGGCCATGCTCTGCATGGAGACTCTCGTTGTTCTCCAGCAAAGCTGTAAGCAGTGATCAGAGGTCCCAAGGAAGGTCCACACCAGCAGAGCGGCCACTGCACGTCCCCACTGCCTTGACATCACCTGGTAACCACCCTTTGTCCTGCAGATACTCAAAGGTGAAGCATCTGCTGAAAGAACTGGACAGGCTCATTGAAGCAGCGCTGGAGCGGATCCTGCAGCCCGCACCGGGGAACAGCAGCGAGAACGCCTCCCTGCCGCTCGACCTGGAGCTCTGGCACCAGATACCCCTGGTCCTCATCGACGAGCACGACAAAGACAACCCCATCATCCTGGACATCTTTGAGAGCTACCAGGCTGCTGGGGACAACCAGACTGCTGGGGGCAACCAGACTGCTGGGGGCAACCAAACTGCTGTGGGCAACCAAACAGCTGGGGGCGACCAGACAGCTGCAGGGAATGAAACAGCCACAGGGAGCCATACGGCTGTGGGCAACCAAACTGCCATGGGCAACCAAACGGCTGCTCCACTCGCCCCAGCCCACACAACATCAGAAGAGAAGAAGTACAAGCTGGCAGTGAAGCTGGTGAGAGGGGTCCCATGGGAGGCAGCCGGGAGGGGCGAGGGATGGGCAGCGCTGGGTGCCTCGGCAGGGGTGCAACGTGGAAACCGGTCTCTCCCCCCCACCAGCTGCCTGGAGCCGCTCTGCCTCGGGGCTCTGGCCTGGCTGCATCGGGGCCGGGGGCTGCCCATGCTGGTGGCATCCTAGGTGCAGGGCAGTTTGCAAGTTAGGACGTGTTATTTCAAGGCTTTGGGGCTGTCTTCTTGGGTTTTTTTGAGGAAGGCAGCGCAGAGGTATTTTAAGATGTTTTTAAAATTTCAGAGGGGGGTTCTGATCCCCTGCATCTTACAGAGCCAGACATCCAGCTGAAGCTGATGGATTTCTGCACGAGGCCTGCAGCAAGATCATAGCCTAAATATATTTCCTTAAATTATAGAATCACAGAATTGTTTGGGTTGGAAAAGCCCTTTAAGCTCACCAAGCCCAACTGTTACCCTAACCCTGCCATCCCACCACTAAACCCTGGCCCTAAGTACCACGTGAATTAATGGAAACCCAGCTGGGAGCCATGCTAAGTTAGTCCGCAGTGAATGTGGGTAGCTGCATAGCATCAGTAAGATCAGCAGGTTCCATGTGGAAAAAGGGACCAGCAGCGCGTAGCAGCCTGGCACTGCAGCGGGATAGCAGAGCGGATCCTGCCAGCAGGTCCGTCGGCTCTGGCGAGGGGGATGCTGCAACACCGGGCGGCAGCAGGCAGTAACCGAGCTGTGCGCAGGGTCGGTCAGTGGAGCCTGCCTGCAGCGCAGAGAACGATGCTGTGCATCCTCCGGGGTTGCCC
Organism: Egretta garzetta; assembly: GCF_000687185.1. Classification (NCBI taxonomy): domain Eukaryota; kingdom Metazoa; phylum Chordata; class Aves; order Pelecaniformes; family Ardeidae; genus Egretta; species Egretta garzetta. Next base: position 874,126 of record NW_009258618.1, on the reverse strand, counting down.
AGCGCAGTCCTGCTACGGGATGAGCTGGGGCAGAGCTGGGGCAGAGCCGGGGCAGAGGTGCTCCGCACATGCTCCCTGCTGCCTTCACCTCTCCCTCCGGTCTGGCACCCAAAATGCTGGGGAGAGGCTGCAGCTGCTGCGCCTGCCCCTCTTCCACTGCGGTCCCCAGTGCAGAGGCACAGGGTGGTCTCGCACCCTGCACCCTCTGCTCCCCCAGAGGCTTCAGGGACCCTGCCTGGCCAGACCCTGGAAGCTGGGGCAACTCCGGCCTTAAAGAATTGGCCAAAAAGTGACATTTTCTGTAAGATTGTGGAGGTAACGCTGGGACCGATGGAGAATCTTGCCCGCAGCTGGGGAGTCTCCCTGGGGAGGGACCCGTCTGGAAGCCCATGCAGATGTGGCACCAGCCGCGGCTCCCATCTGGCCATACCTCCCTTCGTTCCCCCGGGAGCAGTGGGCAGGGCTGGTGCCCAGCCGAGCACCCGTGACCTCCCTGCTGCGCGTCCCCAGTGCAGCCACCCGGGCTCCGACAACTGCACCTACAGGAACTTCACCAGCGCAGCGCAGGCGGTGACCGAGTGGTACATCCTGCAGTCCACCAGCATCCTCGCCAAAGTCCCGCTGCAAGAGAGAATCAGGATGGGCTACCAGGCAGAAGACATGATCCTGGCGTGTCTTTACGGGGCCGAACCCTGCAACTACAAGTAGGTGCATACCCAGCTGCCTGCCCTTCCCTGTCACAGGGCATGAAAGGCACGACAGACTTTTTCTTTTCTCTTTTCAGGGTGTACATCAGTTAATAAAGAGATTTCTGCTGGTCCTTACCTCTAACAGCATTTCCCAGAGGGGTTCTGGATGTGATTGTGGATAAAACAGGCTATTTTAGGATAGCTCTGGCTTGACTTTTAGTTTTGGATGGGCCATTTTGCTGACATATCGAGACTAATGGTGTCAATGGGACCCTCCCAGGGTATTTATGCAGTGATGCCCAGCACAGCAGTGCAGCCCCCAGTTACAGCCTCCCCGGCTCCCCAGGCTGCGAGGGGTCCTGCCCCTCCTGCAGCGGGGGCAACAGGGAATTACTATCAAAGAACGAGATGTAACACCAGCCAAAACCTGCTATCGTAGCCCAGATCAAGCAATTCTTGCCCTTGCCTGCGTGAGAGACGATTCCTTTGCATTCTGCAAAGCGTCACCCCCAGCGTCTGTGTCTCAGTGCACACCAGTACCTTGCTTTGCTTTTTTTTTTCCATCAGCAGATTGATTGAATCTCTATCAGCTGAAATTTCCATAGGGGCACTCCACAAACAATGCAGTTTGAAGTGAAGCCCAGACCTACCCACCAAGTGCCGGTCCTGCTAGGTGCATTACTTTAACAGCCCTTTAGACCCCCCCGAGAGTTACAGCTTCATGTGCATGATTCTTCCAGGAATTTCACCCAGATCTATCACCCAGACCACGGTAACTGCTACATCTTTAACTGGGGCATGGATGAAGAGGCTTTGAATTCTTCCAACCCTGGAGCCGAGTTTGGTAAGAGAGAGCTCTGCTAAGAAAGAAGGAGCTAAGGGAGCAGAAGTGCTGGGATTTAGTCTGCCTGATTTACCAGTTCTGTGTCCCTGGAGCACTACAGCAGGGAGCAATGATTTTCCAGGAGGGGAAAAGCCCCCAAAAGGGGAACGTGCCCCATAGAAACAAGCAATGTGACTACAGATGTTACTTGGCAGAAGTGTAACATCTGGATAGCCACAATATCTGAGGCAATGTCTGGACATTCATGCAGATATTTCCATCTTGCACATTTGCCAGTGTGCAAGGCTGCTGTGGCAGCCAGACCCCGGCTCTTCTCCCAAGGATGGAGATTTTTGTGCGCAGTGAAAAGAAAATAGACTCCTCTTTTTTTTCCCAAAGACTCATATTTTGAGACAATTCCTGTTCTGAGTGTTTTGTCTGGTGTCCCAGGGCTGAAGTTAATTCTGGACATCAGCCAGCAAGACTACATCCCCTACCTGTCATCTGCTGCCGGGGCCAGGCTCATGCTGCATCAACAGAAGAGCTTCCCCTTCCTGAAGGATCAGGGCATCTACGCGATGGCTGGGACGGAAACCTCCATCGGTGTGTTAGTGGTATGTCTGGCATTCCTCTAGAGCAGATCCTCTGAGCATAATGTTATCAGATGGGACTGCAACCAAGTTTGTTTTAAGTCTTGGCTGAACTGGCTTAAACCAAAAGCGTCAAGGTGTACACTAGCTGTGGGCCAGAACAGTTTATGGAGACTTTTATGTAACTGTCCTGGCAAAGTGTTTTATTGAAGCCAAAATATTGAGCTCAGATCATTATTCCCTCTTCCTTCAGCATGGCAGAAGGTGCCTTGCTAAAACACACGGCTCTTGAATACCCTCATCTGCCTCAATCCACCCAGGGAAAGGGGCTGCAGCTCCGTCAGCTCTGCTGCCTTTGATTTTTTTTTCAAAGCCAGCAGGGAGCACAGGGCTTGCAGAGTCTCTAGAGAAGGGGCACCAGGGACCGACCAGGGAGGAGCGTTGACCGCTCAAGTTTGCTGTTTTGGTTTTCTTCCAGGATGAGCTGGAACGGATGGGCTACCCCTACAGTGATTGCACCATGAACGGCTCTGATGTCCCAGTAAAAAATCTCTACAGCCAATATAATACGTCCTATTCCATACAGGTAAACCGCGTTTTAGAATCAAACAAAGCTGTTTAGGAAAAATCATCAAAGCAGTTAAAATCTTTGGCCAGTGTGCCAAGGATCATAGAATCATGGAATGCTCTGGATTGGAAGGGACATGTAGAGGTCACCCAGCCCAAGCCCCTGCAGGGAGCAGGGACACCTTGAACCAGACCAGGCTGCTCACAGCCCCGTCCAACCTGGCCTGGAATGTCCCCAGGGATGGGGCCTCCACCACCTCTCGGGGCAACCTGTGCCAGCGTTTCACCACCCTCATGGTAAAAGATTTCTTCCTTATATCCAGGCTAAACCTACTCTGCTTCAGTTTAAAACCATCACCCCTTGTCCTGTCACAGCCAGCCCTGCTAAAAAGATTGTCCCCACCTTTCCTCTGGGCCCCCTTTAAGCCCTGAACGGCCGCCATCAGCTCTGCCTGCAGCCTCCTCTTCTCCAGGCTGAACAACTCCAACTCTCCCAGCCCAGCCCCATAGCAGAGGGGCTCCAGCCCTTGGATCATTTCCATGGTCGCCTCTGGCCCTGCTCCAACAGGTCCATGTCCTTCTTGTGCTGAGGGCTCCAGAGCTGGACGCAGTACTCTAGGTGAGGTCTCACCAGAGCGGGACAGAGGGGCAGAATCCCCTCCCTTGCTGCTGGCCATGCTGCTGGGGATGCAGCCCAGGACAAGGTCAGCTTTCTGGGCTGCCAGCATATGCTGTCAGCTTATGTCCAGCTTTTCCTTCCCCAGCACCCCAGGTCCCTCTGGGCAGGGCTGCTCTCCATCCCTTCATCCCCCAGCCTGTGTGGGTACCAGGGGTTGCCCCCACCCAGGGACAGGACCTTGCACTTGGCCTTGTTGGACTTCATGAGGTTCACACATGACCCCACCTCTCCAGCTTGTCCAGGTCCCTCTGGGTGACATCCCATCCTTCTGGTGTGTCAGCCGCACCGCTCAGCTTGGTGTCATCTGCCAACTTGCTGAGGGTGCACTCAATCTCGCTATGTCATCGATGAAGATACCGGTCCCAGTACTGATGACTGGATGCATCAGCAGTGATAAAGTAGAAAGCATAACCCAAGCACAGGAACCTTCTTTTCTGGTACTAAACCAGCACTTGGGTCTGAACACTCAGTAGCTCCAGGTTTGGAAACGATCCCAGTGGATCCAGTTGAAAGTACCGTGCATCGTAGGAGCAAGACCTAATGGTGCAGGTATTAAAACTTGCATCTAAAGATAAGGAACATTGCTCTGGCAGGCAACACAGCTGAGCCTAATCTTTGGGTTTCATTCTCACACCAAAACAGCCTGTACGGCCAGGAAAGGGCATGAGCAGTTACTGTTCCCTTAGCCAGGTATGAAGTTTGTTTCATTTTGAGAGGGATGAAAATGGTAACCTGCAGACAAAAAAGCGAGTATTTTTACCTCCACCCGTGAGCGCTGATCCTTTCCTTGTGCCCTGTCACCTCGGAGCTCGGCTCCCCAAAGCAGATGGCTCCCACACATCCTGAAAACCAGGCAAAGCGACAGCAGGGTGCGCCTGGGCCCCTTGGTCCCTTAAAAACCCCTGGTTCTTCAGTTTTCCCTGCTTTTGGCTCCCGGAGCAGCCCTGGTGGCCGTCAGGCACTGGTCGGTCACTGCCCCGGCTCGGAGGGCAGAACAGCAGTGCCAGCCAAGGAGACCTCATGCTCCTGTCCCCGCTCCCTCCCTGCACTGGTTTCCCTAGGAGGTGCTGGGGGCCCCTGGAGCCCGAGGGTGACAGAGCCAGAAGGCAGCCCCCTCCATCAGTGCAGTGGCGAGCATCTGGAATGGGTCGACACCCCCGATAGCTTTGGCTGATGCCAGTTCCTTAATAATGTAGGAAACACTGGGGAAATACTTCTTCCAGAACGCCCAGCGGGGAGCACAGGGCTCACTGTCCTCCCCCGGGGGCCCGACCTGCTCCCGGAGGGCTGCAGGCACAGGGATGGCCCCACGCTCCTCCTCCTCCTCCAGGAGGCTGCAGAGCCGTTTTTCTCCTTTAAAGAGAATAACTGCTCATGCCGTGCCATTAAGGCCATTAATTTCTTTTTCAGCTGTGAGAATACCATTTTTCCCCTACAGTTTCCATGCTTGGCTGAAATCTTTTAATTATAGGTAGATCAAGCAGCAAGGGCTCGACTCTAGTCATTACCCACATCCAACAGGCTGACTTCCCCGAACTCGGGGGGTCACTGAGCAATCGCCACGGCTGTGTGTGCCGCTGTAACCGGGATGGCAAAGCTGCTCCGTCCTGCGGTGTGAACGGCGGCGGCAACTCTGGGAAGCTTTTGCCAAGACGTTAATGTGATGCTTTTCATGAGACAGGCTAGCTCCTGCTGCTCCGGGCGGATAAAAGCTACCGGAGAACTGCTGCACTCCGCATTTTAGCCATGGCATTGCTCTCGTGTGTAAAGCAGCTCCTATTTTGCGCACATGAGTAGTATTACGATGGGAGAGGAATATACAGGAGGGATTCCGCTCCTGAACACCCCTATTCTTTTTATCCCTTTGCTCTTTAAGGGAATTGAGTCATTTTTCACCCTGGAAATGCCTGCTTGTTTTGGAGAGGAAACGAAGACAGACCTTTGCCTTTTCTTCACTTTAATGTTGGGATGAGAAAGTTGAGCGTAAACCTTGAATCTGTAGAAAAATCGAGGGCAAATGCTGAGCGCCAGTTAATTTGTAACAGGCCGTAACACAAGGGAGCAGCATTTTCTGGAGGGTGAGGTCTGGCAAGAAGGGAAGCGGCTGCGCCATTTGGGGGGTTCTTTACAAAGGCCTGAAGCATACACCCCGGACGAGTGGGAGGGCTTAGGTCTGGCAGGGGTATTTTGTATTTCAGCCTTTATATGATTATAACAATCGCAGCACTTTACCCGAGTTTTTAAGACGCTTGTATAACGTTTAAGCAAATACTTGAAATGATTGCATTATTACTTAGAAGTTGCTAAATGCTGACCGGGGTTCTACGTCCACAAAATTCACGTCACCTCAGAGACCTCTCAGCAAAATCAGGCTCTTCCCTCGCTCCCCCGTTGCAGTGAACGCTGTAAGCGTTTCGAATCACACCGAAATCCTCTGGCTGTTCTACCTAGCTGGAGCTGTTAAATTTAATTACCTTTTCATAGACTTTGTTATTGCTTTGTGCACCGCTTCATCCCGAATCCCGCTCCAGTCTCAGATGATTAACTTCATGCCTCGCTGAGCTAATGGCAGCGCCGCAGCCCGGCTCGCACGCTGCCGAAGCTGCGGCTGCAGTCCTCTCCAGGAGAGAAGCAGATGCCCAGATAAGATAATGCAGATTTCTAAAACCTGCTCTTTATGTCGAAGTATTTTTAGAGTCCCGGCTTTACCGTGGAAACCAGCCCTCTGTCACTAGGCCATATAACGCCCGGAGACAACAGCAGTGTATGCAGGTGTAACAGAACATTTTTATTCCTTTTTGGAATAGTTAAGAATTTTATTCCTTTTTGGTAACTCCACGTTACTTCCATAAGGCCTAAAATAGTCAAGAAATTAGCAGTTTCTTGTGCGACTGGGAGCGGGCACCGGGCTCCCTTCCGCTCCCACGAGGTGACTTCCCAGGGGCAGCTCACAGCTAGGGTGGCCCTTCAAGCCCCCAGGAGCGGCAGGACAAATGCACGGCAAAGACAACCGTACCTGTGGTGCAGCTGCACACGGGGCCGCTCGTCCACCCCGCCTCGTCTCACCG
>NW_009258618.1:862887-866050 GCF_000687185.1 Egretta garzetta | reverse complement strand
ACAATCGCAGCACTTTACCCGAGTTTTTAAGACGCTTGTATAACGTTTAAGCAAATACTTGAAATGATTGCATTATTACTTAGAAGTTGCTAAATGCTGACCGGGGTTCTACGTCCACAAAATTCACGTCACCTCAGAGACCTCTCAGCAAAATCAGGCTCTTCCCTCGCTCCCCCGTTGCAGTGAACGCTGTAAGCGTTTCGAATCACACCGAAATCCTCTGGCTGTTCTACCTAGCTGGAGCTGTTAAATTTAATTACCTTTTCATAGACTTTGTTATTGCTTTGTGCACCGCTTCATCCCGAATCCCGCTCCAGTCTCAGATGATTAACTTCATGCCTCGCTGAGCTAATGGCAGCGCCGCAGCCCGGCTCGCACGCTGCCGAAGCTGCGGCTGCAGTCCTTTCCAGGAGAGAAGCAGATGCCCAGATAAGATAATGCAGATTTCTAAAACCTGCTCTTTATGTCGAAGTATTTTTAGAGTCCCGGCTTTACCGTGGAAACCAGCCCTCTGTCACTAGGCCATATAACGCCCGGAGACAACAGCAGTGTATGCAGGTGTAACAGAACATTTTTATTCCTTTTTGGAATAGTTAAGAATTTTATTCCTTTTTGGTAACTCCACGTTACTTCCATAAGGCCTAAAATAGTCAAGAAATTAGCAGTTTCTTGTGCGACTGGGAGCGGGCACCGGGCTCCCTTCCGCTCCCACGAGGTGACTTCCCAGGGGCAGCTCACAGCTAGGGTGGCCCTTCAAGCCCCCAGGAGCGGCAGGACAAATGCACGGCAAAGACAACCGTACCTGTGGTGCAGCTGCACACGGGCCAGCTCGTCCACCCAGCCTCGTCTCACCGTTGTAAAGCCGGCGTCGCCTGTGCCAGGCTTCCCGAGGCTGCCGCGGTGCCTGGCGAGGCTGGGATCGTGCTGGTGCGCAGGGATGGGCTCTGGCAGCCCCCGCTCCCTCTGCACCTTCAGCCTTCTCTGCGTGCAGCCACAAATCGGCCGTTCAGGGCAAGGAAGAAAATACCCCGGAGCCAAGCGATTCTCATAGCCGGCACAGACTCCGGCAGCCCAGAGGCAAGCGGGGGGGGGTCGGCCCACATCTAAGCAGTTCCTTGTTCCTTCTTTCAGGCTTGCCTGCGCTCTTGTTTCCAAAATCACATGATTGAAATCTGTGGATGTGGTCACTATATGTTTCCTTTACCTGAAGGGGTGAATTATTGCAATAACGAAGATAACCCAGGCTGGGGTAAGAACATGAACAAAACTAATTGCACAGCCCCAGGGTCCCGGCATGCAGGAAGGGTGGGAGCAGATGGGAGCATTATTTGTAAATGCAAGAGGTGAATGGTTTTTGCTCAGGTAAAGCGTCCCCATGGCTGTTTGGGTCAGCGCTGGGGAGAAGGGGCAAAATCTCAGTCCTGGCAGAGGGTCCTCAGCTTCCGCGCTGCCCCAGGGCAGGTAATGGGAGCCTCTGGGTACTGAAGGGAGGAAAAGAGCTAAAGCTCCAGGCCTCCACGCCCCAAGGGTTCAGGGACGAGCTGGCCCAAGCAGGGGTGAAGGGGCTCTGCAAGGATGCGCGGAGGCGGGGGGGGGTCTGGTGCTCTCCCATGGTGGGCACAGACCGGCAGCACGGCTCCGCAGTGCCGAAAGCGCTGACAGTGGGCGAGCTGGCTCCACAGAATCTGCCTGCGGGAAAAAAAATCATTTTTAGTTTATTATTAAATTGTCTGACCGGCAAGGGAGGTTAGAGGGGAAGACAGCAAACCTGTGCGGCAGGCTCCTACCTAAATGTTTGTTTTATTAAATGAAATTGATATAACCCAGCAAGCGGCATCCTTATCTAAACAGGTGCTTTGATTTTTTGTTTTCACCAAACAGCATATTGCTATTCATCATTGAGATCAAGTATAAGACACAGACAGATTTGTATCGACTCCTGTAAGGAAACGTGCAAGTAAGTACCCAAGCGGCTTCTGGCAGCTGTAGAGGCGGAGGGGATCCTGCATCGCGTCTCCCATCCCTGCTGACCTTTCTAAAATGGCAGCAGATCATGCAGGGCTGCTTTTTGGCGTGAGAACCCAAGCTCCATGACTTCAGAGGAGGGGAACCTTCTGTACCAATGCTCTCCTTTCCCCTCCCTAGCGACACGCAGTACAAGATGACCATCTCCATGGCCGACTGGCCGTCTGAAGCTTCGGAGGTAACGCTGACTTTGTGTTTTGAAGCATTCATTAATAATTACCTGTTCTTAGCCACATGAATCACTCAGTATTTTCAGAGCTAATGTCCAGGTAGCAAGTGCCTCTTTGCTAAATTACACATTTTCAGCGTGCAAACAAGCGCTGGTGCTGGGGCAGGAGGAGGGACACCCCCACAGGGGCTCCTCCTCTCCGGGGGTCCTGCACGGAGTCCTGCACCTCCCATGGGTTCCTGCCCTAGCAGGCGCCCGGAGAGGATGCTTCTGCTTGGGTCTGAATAAATTTTGTTTTCCTAGGACTGGATTTTCCATATTCTGTCTTACGAAAGGGACATGTCAACAAATGTGACTCTGGACAGGTAAGTGAAAGAACAGCTGCTTCACCTTCTCCGCTGAGCCTGTTAACAGTAGATTAACGCGAATCTTGGCAATGGGACGGAGCCCCTGTGGGCTAATGCAAAGGAAGGCCAAGATTTGGCACATCTTTGCCTGGAAGATACATAGAACAAATCCAAAACACACTTCATGCACACCCTCTGTTCTCCCTGGTGGCAAACCGGGTCAGACGAACGTGAGTTAGGTTAAACTCGGCATTAACCACAGCACTCGTCAGCAGCTGCACAGAGGAGTCTGGAAGCGCTGAAGCTGTGAACTGCCAGGGGCCAGCGCGTGGATCGCAACATTTGTCCCTTCACCCTGCATCTGCCAGCAGCAGCAGCAGGGAGGGGGCATGCACCAAAATTAGGGTCACTTCTGGGTTACCCTTTGAGAACCTAAACCCTGAATTAGTGGGAAAAGAAGAGGGTTTTTTTCCCCCGAGAAAAAAGAAATAGAGAATCTGGAAATGGTTTCACAGATATTGGCTGATCTGTACACATTAAGGCCCCAGTAACGCAGGCAGCCGTGATGCAGCTGCTCTGTGCGTGCACACAGGAACACAGGGTGCAGGGCACCGGGGGAGGG
>NW_009258618.1:856675-862852 GCF_000687185.1 Egretta garzetta | reverse complement strand
ACCAGCCAGGGCAGCTGGAAAAAGCAAAGCAAACAGCCCCAGAGAAGCTTCCAGGCACCCAAGTGCTTCTTCAGGAGGAACCTCAGAACCTCGTTTCTCTTCCTTTCGCAGCCAGTGGCACTTTTTAACTTCTTCCACGTGCCTGGCAGTTGCAGTGGACGCTCGTGAGCAGCTCCAGATGGGCTGCGCGCAGCCCTTCCCAGGGGCAGGCGTTGGAGCGGGGCAGAGGACTCCCGCAGCCCCGCTCTGCGCTGAGCTGCTGTTTGTCCCTTACAGAAATGGGATCATCAAGCTGAACATTTACTTCCAGGAGTACAACTACCGCACCATCTCGGAGTCTGCTGCCACAACGGTGAGTGCCATCCCTGCCCTTCTGCCCGGTGCTGCAATGCGCTGCAAGCTGAGGAACGTCACCCCAGATGCGCAGGCAGGGCTCAGCACCTCGGGGCCGAGCAGCCCCAGCTGGAGATGCTCCTTGGCGGGAGTCTGCCAAGTCCTTGGTGCTGCTGCTTCACATGCCTGTGGCAATAGCACGGACAAAGCCGCCTCCACCAGCCGGCTGGCAGCCCCTGGTTCATTCTTCCCCTCCACCTCCCGCTCCTGTCGCCAGTGCGGGGCAGGTGACTGAGCCCCCACAGGGCAGCACCCACAAGGCAAGGGACTCGGCGGGCAGGTCCCAGCGACAGCAGCATCACCCGGCTTGGCACTGGCACACAGGGTGATGGGCAGGGGCTGATCAGAGACCAGGGTCCCCCACCTCGGCTCACTCTGCTCTCCTCCCCACAGATTGTTTGGCTGCTGTCAAGCCTGGGAGGTCAGTTCGGGTTCTGGATGGGAGGCTCGGTGCTGTGCCTCATCGAGTTCGGGGAAATCATCATCGACTCGCTGTGGATCACCATCATTAACGTGATCAGCTGGTGCAAAGGCCTCAAGCAGAAGCGGGTGCAGGCACGGTACCCGGATGCACCCCCGACAGTGTCGGAGCTGGTGGAGGCTCACACCAACCTGGGCTTCCAGCACGAGGACGCGGGTGCCCTGCCTGGGGACGAGGCACTGCCCCCCGAGCCTGGCACCCCCCCGCCCAACTACGACTCGCTGCGTGTCCAGCCCCTCGATGTCCTCAGTCCTGACAGTGACGTGGAAACCGAGTGAGCAGCGTGCCCCACCACCTCCCGTCAGCCACCGCCAGCAGGCTGGCATCGCCGTGCTCACTCAAAGTCTTGCTGAGCAATCTTCTACTCTATCGAAAATTAAAAAGGAACAAAAAGCCCCGGCTGTCCTCCCCTCCCCAGCTTAAAAGTGTTGACTGTGAAGACGCTCTATCTAATAAACCCTGTAATAAATCTCATAGAGTTGGTGCCGGGCTCTGGCTTTCGTACGCAGAGCTTCTATACACCAGCATTGCCACGTAATCGCTAAGTCACCATTTAACACACAGGTGGGAAGCAATTCCTAGCGAGAAGGGTGGGGCGCGGGCAGCTGGGAAGGGCTGCGCCGGGGTCTGAGGTGGGGCTGTGGGAGAGGCCAGGATGTCCTAGTAATGGACGCGTGGCCGTGGACCACTGGATGCAGAGACGTGGCAGGGTGCGTGCCGCAGCTGCGCTGCACCACGGGTCGAACCCTGGGGTTGGGACCCAAGCAACTTTTGACGTCTGAGGTCGCAGTATTTCCACCCCTAAACAACTACAACAGAAACAGAGTGAAAGAAAATCTTCCCTTTGCTTCTGGAGCCTGGGGGTACTCTCTGTTTGCTGCTCAGGGTTTGCTAATGCTCACCCCACAGGTGAGCATGGCTGTTAATGTGTGCTGGAGATAAATACTCCAGCCTCCACAAAGGCTCAGGTGCGGGAGGAAGTGCCAGGCTGTTTAACAGTACCACTCTTGGCAATAAATAAATTTAAAAGTTGCCTTTAAGTTTCCTGTTGGCAGCGGGTGCAGCTCAGCGCTGGTAAGAGGCCGATGGCCACAACTTGCAAGAAGGGAGGTGCTGTGTTCACCCTGGCATGAAGGTGGCCAGGGGCTTGGTGGTCCCAGGCAGCAAGCTCACCCAGCCCCTGGCTGGTGCCGGCCCCCCACTTTCCCAGGAGCCCATCACAACCCCCCGGGACCTGCCTTACTGAAGTACTTTTGCAAAACTTCAAGAGGAAACACGATCGTGCGGTTGAATCACGCGCCTGGGAACACGATGTTCTGGGCATGGCGCCCAGCACGGCATGAGCGCGGGGGAGGGTCTCTCCGTCTCCCCTCGGCAGCAGTGCAAGGGGTGGGTCTGGGTGCTGACAACCACCAAAAGCAGGACCAGGGAGCCTGGGGGGACAGTCTGAAACCACCCCAGGAGCCGGAGCTACAAGCAAACACGCCAGTTGTGATACCGAGCAGTGGCAGAAGCAGCTGCCCCAGGCAGGCAGTTTTCTGTACGCAGGAGCCATTCAGCTTTGGAAATCACATTCTGTTTGTGTTCTCTGCTGTTGGGAGAGAGAGGTGAGCATCGGGAGAGCCTGGTGCGTGCCCGCGGTGTGCTCCTTGGCATCCCCCTGGGCTCCAGCTCAGTGACCAGCGTCCCACTGTTGTCCCCTCTCACTCAACATATGCGGATGCTCAAAAATGGGTAAGTTAACAAATACTCCAGAGTCAGACACTAGAGCTGATTTAGAAACCATGCAAAGGTTTCACCACTGCTTCTCAGTGCTTCAGCAGCCCACCCGACCGAGGCTTTTGATTCTGACAGTGCCCAGAAACCGATGTGCAGGTTAAAGCCTGCACCCGGGGCACGCATGGAACAGCCCTTCCTCTGGGTTGCTCTCCTGGCAGCCCGTGGTTCGTGGACCTCCTGAGCTGGAGGCTGTGTTTGTTTTTGTTGCCACTGCTTCAAAATCAGGAGCTAAGGAGGTTGTTTAGAAGCTTGGCAGAGCAGTTTCATGTGCAGAACTTCCCACTCGCTCCACCAAGCAGTGTTTCACAGGCTTTTTAGCATCTGGAATGATTCCCCCAGAGGAAGTTTTGCTCGGAAACAACACATGATTATCTTTTATATATGAAGCAAACAACAGGCTTGCTAGATAGGTTACACTGGGAGAAGGAGATGATGCCTTCAGCACCAGACTCATGAACTTGAATGATTAAGCGAGGACTCAGCACACAGAACCCATCAACTCGGCCTTCCTGGGCTGGTGAGCAACCATACCCGCCTCAGATCTTAACTGGGACAAGGAGGGGAAAAAAAGGGATAATTGACAGTCATCTGCAGCAAGAGAAGATAAAATAAAAGATACGAGGAACAAAAATACAGATTCAGGGAGCACCTTCTCAGCAAGTCCACATGCCACCCCCAGGCCCTCATCAGTCAGCTGGTGCTCATTTGCAAGAGCGAGCAACCAACAGCCCCAGAGCACGGCTGCTCCTGAAGGAAACCCTCTAACCCTGGGTACAGCAGGAGCTCAGCAAGCATGTAAAACCAACCACAGCTGTCACAGGGCAGACGAAAGGCAGTCAGGACACTTGTAAAGACAGAGGAGTCCAGCTCTTACAAATTGTCCTGGACGTTTCCCGCCTGACTCCTCACTTCCCTTCCCCCTAAAGGGATGCCTCCCTCCCCAAGCACCATAACCCACAGTACAGTCTCCTTCACCAACAAGGAGAGTCCCTGCAAAGTGGCAGTGCTTCATCCCCTGTGGTGGCCGAGTCGGAAACAAGCACCCGAGACCCTCCCCTCACGATCCAGCATTCAGCATACGCACGCAAGGCAACACTTGACAAAGGCCTCCAAACAATTTTGCGACAGTGAAAAAACACCGCTCCCTGCAAAAGACACAGAGCAATTTGCTTAAAACACCAGGAAAGCAGAGAACAAAAACCTGGGCACCTATTCCCATGCTCTCACCAACAGACACCACTGTCAACATCACTACCAGTAAGTCCGGTCACGTGGGAACCCAAATAGCTGTTCAAACGTAAAGATACTGCACAGACATCAGATGCTTTTCCACAGGGCAAAACAACCGCCCCGAGCCCGCTCCTGTGCTGATGAAATAGCAGAACCCGTGAGGAGCTCGCTGCAATGAGGCGGCTGCAGAGAGAGAGGGGAGGCAGAGCTGTGTTCCCAGGCCAGCCCTCTCCAGGGCACGTTGAAAGGCTGCTGGTGTCCTGGGGTGGGCTCCAGCATCTCCTGCAGCAGGGCTGGAAGGAGCAGAGGAGGCGGCAGCAGGTCCCAGGCTGCGCAGTCTGCACCTTCCAGCTCCTCGCACCTTCGGCCCCAGCTAGGTGCCTGCCCGGGGCCACCCGCCCGGCGAAACACAGTAGCAGGAGGCAAAGAACAGCCTCAAAAATCCTCACCTAGAGGGCAGGGCAGAAGGATGGGAGAGGTACAAGCAGCAAGACTCATCCATCTCACACCAAGGGTAAATCGGAACGGCATGTTCTTTGGCAGGACACGGACAGTTTACTCTTCCAGTTCCTGCTGGTTTATAGAGGGCATCTGACAACTAATAAAAGCGGAAAGTGTCTCAGCTACTTGACTTCGGCTCTCTCCCCCAGACGGACTGATTGCAGATCATGCCCAAAGGGGGTTGTTCCTTGCTGGTGCTGCAGTGCAGCCGCTGGCAGACGCAGCTGAGCACTGCACGGGAGCGGGCACGGAGCTGGGCACAGAGCTCTCCAGGGGCAAGGCTTCACACGTTGCAGCCAAGCGAGACACCTGAGAAGTTCCAACTTAATATAGTACCACATTTCCCATTCATTTGGGGATTTTTTAATAGACTTCATAGACCTAACTGAAAACCTTGTGAAGAAAAACAAATTCCAGAAAACATGTTGTCCTTCCCTGCTCTGAAGTTTTTTTAGGTGCCAAAATTAGTGAAACCCAAAAATTCTTTGTAAAGCACCTCTGCTCTCCTCACCTTCCCAAACTGCAGTTTTGGCAGTAAAACATCAGCAAAGTCCAGCTGAGAACAGCAAATGAATCAAATTTAACTCAAAAAAAAAAAAAAAATCTATCGCTAAGCCTGTATCGGCACGTTACCCGTGTTCTATATGACACGGACAAGATGTTAGTGCGACAAAAAAAGGCGTGGGGCCGCCTCAGAAAGAGGCAGATTTGGCAGGCATGGCAGTGAGGCACACAGTGACGGAGGGCAGAACACATCAGACCAATGAGCCCCAAAAGGAGGCCACAAAGGCAGCAAGGCTGGCACGGGAAAGGCAGCTGCCCGGAAGGCAGAGGCTGCCAGGGGAAAACCAGTGGAAAGCAAAGACAGCAGAAAGATTTGAGGATCGGGCTAAATGCTGATTAGAGCGGCCTGAACCAAGTTAAGGGAAGAGGAGGCAAGAACACGGACACTGGGGAAAGCATTATTCCCCTGAGGCACGTGGTGGTGAAGAAAAGGAGAAAACTGCAGAAGTAGATACAGCTAAGGGGAAGAAAGGTGCTTTTCCCCTCCAAAAGAGAGGAGTTTGCACGTGAGGTTCTATCCAGCAGGCTCACACGGCTGGCATTCCAGTTTTGGGCCCTCTCTCTTTGTGTTCTGTCCAGTTTCCTCCTAAGAAAAAAAAGCTGTGGGAGCGTTGGAAGTACCTTAGGCTGGAGGAGTTTGTTTTTTTTTTTTAAGATCTATATACCAAGCTTTAATAATTTTTACAAGAAAATGACGCTTTCCTTACATTTCTTATAAACGTCATTGCTTTCAGCAGAATACATTAATCACAGAAGGAACACCCTACAAAACTGGTTTTATTCTCAGGGTTGAGCTTCATCATGCCTCATCTACTAATTGATGAGACTGTCTTCTTGACTTTGTGAATAATGACAGACTTGGGCAATGACGATTGCCTCCAGGTAGAAGAGCTTCCAATCAGTCGATCTTTGTTGTACCTACCCTACCCCATAATTTTAGATTCAGAATTGATTAAATTTTCTGAAAAAGCCAGTCATCTCGCTGCCACGAAGCATGAAGTCTCCAGCAACCAGCAGAACATTTCTAGTCAGAAGCCAGCACTGCTCAGCCTACTCAAGGTCATCCAGACAGCTTTTGGAAAGTTTGGCTGTAGGACATCTTTACTTTTTTCTAGAGATGGAAAAATGGAACGAGCTTTTCCTAGACAAAGACATTCATTAGAAGTTATTCAGAAATAAATTCCCCTAATCGCCAGAGACAATTTTCACTGTCCTTGCAAAGTTTATAG
>NW_009258618.1:854747-856641 GCF_000687185.1 Egretta garzetta | reverse complement strand
CCGTCCAGCACCAGGGACATTACAGCTAACACTCCAGGCCTCGCATTGCGGCGATGCTGCTGACCATTCTGCGGGGTGCACTTTTTGCAGCTTGCCGGTAGTCCTCTGGTTTTGCCTTCAACAGAGTTAAAATACTTTGCAGTGTTCTTGATGGCTGAAGACCGAGGGCATCCATAACGTTTATTAGATAATCTGTAAGAGCAAGGATAAACATGCATTTGAACAGGCAACAGACACCGCGCAAATGAGAAGTTATCCTTCGGTCCTCACGACAGCTAGAATCCTGGCACCGACAGCTCAAACCCACAGAAAATGGCGGTGTGCTTGGAATCAGAATTGTTGAGGTTGGAAAAGCCCTTTAAGATCATCAAGCCCAACCCTAACCCTGCCATCCCACCACTAAACCCTGGCCCTAAGCACCTCGGCTGTCCAGCTTTTAAATATCCCCAGGGATGGGGACTCAACCCCTGCCCTGGGCAGCCCCTTCCAGGGGTTGACAGCCCTTTCTGTGAAGAAATTTTTCCTAATGTCCAACCTAAACCTCCCCTGGCACAACTTCAGACCATTTCCCCTCGTCCTATCGCCCATTACCAGGGAGAAGAGGCTGACCCCCACCTCACTACAGCCTCCTTTCAGGCAGTTGTAGGGAGCGATAAGGTCTCCCCTCAGCCTCCTCTTCTCCAGACTGAACAACCCCAGCTCCCTCAGCTGCACCTCGTAAGACTTGTGCTTCAGACCCCTCACCAGCCTTGTTGCTCTCCTCTGGACATGCTCCAGCAATGCAACGTCTTTCTTGTAGTGAGGGGCCCAACACTGAATACAACATTTGAGGGGCAGCTGCACCAGTGCCCAGGACAGGGGCACGATCCCTGCCCTGCTCTGGCTGGCCACACCATTCCTGATACAAACCAGGATGCCATTCTAACTGTACTGACCAGTGCGTATTTTTGGCTTCCTGTACACCAGTTTAGACAACTGTCTGTTCTGTTCAGAAGACCGAGACGCATTCTGCCACGTTTCAGTATCTACACACAACACCCTTGGGGTTGTCAGTCGCCGCGGTCACAGATAAAAGGATCACAATTGCACTTTCAAAGGCAAAGAGCTTGCAGCAAAACTGGGGAGTTCTGCAAAGGTGAATGGCTGCCGAGGCAGGAGGGAGTTCCAGCTCACTGATTCGAAGTCAGCTGGGGAATTAAGGATGGCAGGGAGAATGCCAAGCAACCAGCCTCTAATCCACTGGCTTGTTTTTAAGCAAAAAAAAAAAAAAAAAAAAAAAAAAAAGATTCAGGCTGAGTTCACTGGCTTTCAAGCACACTTTCAGGTGAGCTGAGGAAATACTGTCTGTATCCTTATTTTTGAGCTTGACCATGGGGAAATCAGCATCCATGATGTACAGCACAGAAAGGACTAGCCTGAGTTACAATAGCTGTAGTGGTCTCAAGGAGGCACTTTCATCAGCTTCGGATAAGAAAACCCCATCTCCTCCATATCCTGCAGAAATGCCTTCCCCGACACCTTCCACCAGTCCTCCCTCAGTCACTCTGCATGGCATGGGAGAAGGCAGAGATGAACAATTATGCCAGCTACGTCCCACTTGGCTGCTGAAAATTTCTCCATGCTGAAAGTAACTTTAGTCATGTGGCA
The DNA here is from genome assembly GCF_000687185.1 of Egretta garzetta. Lineage (NCBI taxonomy): Eukaryota > Metazoa > Chordata > Aves > Pelecaniformes > Ardeidae > Egretta > Egretta garzetta. Next base: position 854,994 of record NW_009258618.1, on the reverse strand, counting down.
CCTTCTGAGCAGCAGGGCGGCACATTAACCACAGCAGGGGAGCTGATCCTATCGGTTCTGTAGAAAAGGATGCTGGTCAAGTGCTCCACAACAACTTTTAGAAGGCCTTTAGCTGATCTTCCCTCATTCAGCTATCAAGTGGATGAAAGAAATCAACCAGCTGCCCCCTTTGTAATCCAGTGGAGTGCTTCCCAACAGGCTTGGCACCCACCACGTACCCCCTATATGGCCTATACTGGCAGTACAC
>NW_009258618.1:835211-854711 GCF_000687185.1 Egretta garzetta | reverse complement strand
CGCTTGACAAGATTACATACAGACCTTTCTTGCTAAGCCTGGCTTGTAAGGGAATCCTCTCAGTTCAGAAGGACTCTGACTTCCCAGTCAGAAGCACAAAGCAGTGAAGAGGCGGGGGCAGCTACCAGAACATCACCCTTCCCTTGACAGGGAATGTGACAGAACACTTTGCAGAAGAAGCTGTGAACCGCCCCCCCATGCGGGGTACCGTATCAGATCCACACGCTCACGATTGAAGGCGAAAGCCACACTGCAGTTTCTTCAAACCTAACATAAGGACAGAGCAGCCCATGTGTTACAGCAACAGCTCTCAGGACAATGTCTGCACCGAGCTTACCAATGTCTGTAGCAAGCTGCTTTGTGGAATGTACAGTGAGCTCTGGTATTTGCAGGATGACTTCGCAGTAAGTTTGCATCGTAGCTCTGGCGATGGAGCCCAGCCAGTAGTCAGCCATGTTGTCCAGCTCAGGTAATTCATCTCCTGGACAGAAAATTCTTATTAGCTGTCAGCAGTCTCACTCACCTGCATTTGTTGGTTTTATAACATCAAATAATAATATAACAATAAAATAATAATGTAATTCATAAATGGATAACTGTTTCTTCAACGAGACATTAAGGTACCCATTAGGATTCAGAGTTTGTCAGCTGTTCTGGGAGTAGTCAAAGCAGTTACATGTCCTCCCTGATACTATACAACACTGAAAGGTATAGCTCAGGACCCAAAGCACTTTGCCTCCCTCTATTACTTCCCCAGATAACTCAATTCCAAAGGGCTGACAGATGATCGGGTGCACTGCCTGGCATATTCTACAGGACCACCTTCCAGGACTAGTTTACAAACTACTGCAATGACAAGGATTCATAGGTTTTTTTCAAGCCCTAAAGGAATTCATTCTGTGTTCATCAGTGTTTTGAAAGTTAATGAATTTCTAAAATTGTAAATACTTTCAGATGACAAAATAAGGAATGCAAAAACCTGAACTGAAGAGCATATTCTCAGAAAGCTACAGGAAGACTAAAAATACCAAGCTCCACGCTTCCTTGATTGTCAGTAGAAATAAACACCGAGAAGAGCTTAACCACAGCAAACCACGGTGTGCTGCCAACCTGCTGGGAAGCATTATGTAGCTACTGTTAACTGCCGCAGGATTAACAACACAAGAGATAAGGACAGCCATCCGAAGAATGAACACAAGCCAAAACTCAGCTTGCTGCAAGAAATTAAGGAAAGACACGCAGAAAGAACTCCTCATGCATTACGGCAAGGAAGTTTTGAAGAGGAAGTTGGGCTGCAGCTGCCTCAGACAGCAGCCACCCACAGCACCCACTGCACTTCCTTCAGCACCAGGGGGTTAATCCTTGTGGCCGGTATCTAATCGCTTAAGACTCAGGTGGCACTGGAAACAGCAGTCGAGCACTAATGATTTTTCAGCTGGAGTTAATATAGGATGAAAAAAGAATTTAAATGAAGTGGTCACCATTCCAGAATTGTGTCCTTACTGAGCAAGAACCTGACTACAGAGACGAGAGCACGTGGTTGGACCCCTAAGGGAAGAAATTCCCAAAGATGCAAAACCTGTCCAAACCAAGATGGGCAGCAGACCAGTGACCATGGGCTAGGTTTGGACCTTTGTCACAGACGGGCACAGGGTAGCATGTCACACAGGGCAAAAGGAGTTTTTCCTGGATTTACAGAGAAAAAGAGGCAGAGGAAAAAGCTGTTTACAGGTAAACAGCATTACTGCCGTGCTTGAGACTGAGTACCCTATTCTTGAAGAAAGACTCCTCTTTTCTAGCAACAAAGTAAGAGGCTGTGCTTCTCAGCAAGGCCAGAGAGGACTGTGTATTTTATACCACAAGTGATTAGTGTGAAATTAAGCTTACAGGACATTCTCCCCAGATTTCACAAGGGTCTGAAGCTGGAAGCTTCATACCAGGTCAGTTCCTGGCAGCAGCTATTGCAAGAATCCCAGCTTAGATGCTGTCTGGGGGTGAGAATACGCTGCATGATCACTGATGCAGGGTTGTTTTCTTCAGCAGATAAGGACGTTACACCAGACGGTCAGCCAACCTAACAACTCACTGCTCCTAAACATGGTCACAAGCTTCCTCTTTACCTATTCCTTGCTGTGCGCTCCTGCCAGCTCTGATGTATAGTAGACCTCTTTGGAAGTTGATTTAAATCACTTTATTGGCACATTTTTGAGCTAAAGTCAGTCAGAAAAACAGAAAAGTGAATACTTCTCTGTGGAGTTAATGAATGGAAACGGCCCCACTGTGGCACCAGCACAAAGGAGAGGGCAGGAGTGCAAAGCTGGAGCAAGACTTCCCCTTCAGCAAGCTGTTAGATAGTCCAAGCCGCTCAGCGAACTGTACTCCAGTGGACAGGCTGATAAGAAGCAGAAGCCACGAAAGCTAACTTTTTCAGGCTAGATGGTTCAATGGTTCCCTTCATAGTTTGGGAACTGACTCCAGGTACCTCCTGCTCACTCCCTGCACCTAGGGTATTAAATACTGCTCCAACTCTGAAACAGTAATACTTCAGACCCTGCACCCAAATCTCAGTTTTAACGAACCCTAAACTTAAACAGGCCAAGCTGAAGAAGTTTTACTCCTTATTTAGAGGCTTGCTCCTCCTGCATATTGCCAAGAGACTCTTGGAAGAAACAGCATGACTAGACAATAGGAAATGGAACTCAAACAGCTTTCTTACCATAACACATCACACCACATAATGTCAAAATGCGAAACCTTTCCCCCAGACACTTCAGGTCTTTTGTTTCACCCTACCTTGTTCTGGGGGGTAAGGCAGTTTTCCAGCATGCAATGCCAGTTCCAAAGCAGAATCCTCTTGAGTGACAAAAGGCTCAAGGTGGAGAGGAAGCGACATAATATATTGCCCAATCTAGAATAAAAGCACAAAGAGCTGAGTCACTGAACAATTGTGAAGCAAGTACTTTACTAGAGAAAAAAAGTCAACTGCAGTAATCCACACCTGCAAGCAGAAAGCAGAGCTTGATGGCAACTCACTAACCTACATTTGCTCAGAAACAAATCTGCTCTTGCTCATCATTACACTTGGCACAATAAGTAATTTTTCACAAGGTCAGAGAACCAGTCGTTGAAACAATCATGTTAAGAAAAACCTGTACACAGAACTGTTACTCCAGGCAAATCTCTCATCTCTGGAGTGTTCCTGGCAATTTGTTTTCTAGAGCAGAATCTAAGAGACTGAACCAAACAAAATCACAGAAGAGGAAACACAGATTCAAGTGACATAATCATGAATTACAGAAACACCTCACTCCCAAACAGAGACCATGCTCACAAATTCACACACATAAGCTACATAACTCCAGGCATACAACAAGCATTGCCCTGTTTATAAAGTGGTTATCTGCTGCTACAGAGAACCTTCCTAGGTGCAGATACAGTTCAGAGAACTCTGCCTCCCCATTAGGGAGCATGTTCATTAACAGCTTTTTCCTGAGCTCACATCCCCTGCCTTGTCACACATAGCACCTACACCACATCAATTAATTTCTAAACTCTATTTTAATTTTTTAATTTTCAATTTTACTGCACAATGCAGTAGTGTTATTTCAAGACTACGCAAGACAAAGCTGTGGCTCAGTCTTGGCCCACCTATCACTCAGCAGCAGGATAAAGGGTAGAGCTGAGAAGATGTCAGAAAACAAATGCTTTGTATCTGTTTTCTGAAAGTTTTCTGAAGCTCCTCTTTGCCTTGGATGGGAAGAAACATCCTTTGATTCCTCACAGAATCAAGTAACAACCATACACATCTCAGTTTTAACTTTCAATTAAAGTGGCAGGGGAGCATATTCAGCCTCTTACCAACCACGCACGTCACTCCCAGTTAACCGTGTTAATTAGAAAGCTACTTAGAAATTCAGTAGCAACCTTTCCTTGAAGTTGTACCTGATACACTGCTCATGAGCTTTCTAAACCTCATAAAAGTCTCTCAGATAGCTAAATTCAAACTACCCATGATAAAATTATCCCACAAATTGACTGACTACCCATTTCTATACATTTTTTTAAGCTTGAAAAGCAGAGTGTAACAGCCTGTAGGCCATAAGCCAGAGGAAACCAAAATATTAAAAGCTTTTGATTGCAGCCTGTCCTTGAAAAGGACACCATGTGATGCACAGAATGATAGTAACATAAAAAACTCGCTTATCAAATTATACTTTGTATTGAGATAATAACAGCAGCTCATATTAATATCTGAACTGCAAATTCGGCAGCAACTTGAAACACCAACCAGGAGAATGGGAGAGCAATCTGAACGCTATTCAGCAGCACCAAACCGCAGAGCGCCCAGTCAGAAGGAACGAGCAGCTCACCCTCCTTGTCCACTCAGACACCCCGCTGCCAGAAAGGTTTCTTTGTTATTCCATCAGAAAGAGAAACCAGGGAGTCACACAGGGATTAGAAGCGTAAGAGCTCAAGACTTTTTTAACTTCATAGTATGATTAAACCACTCCGGCACACATTGCAGGAACTTCTAGGCTACATGGGCTGCACTGTGAAGATATGCTACAGACAGAAGTTGGCATTTCCCACCCCATTACAAGAGTTAACACTGTAAACAGTGCGGTTCAATGGAGAAGAACCTCTCCTTGTGCTCCCTATTTTCTTTTGCTATTCCAGAATTTGACAGGGATTTCATAAAAGCTACAAAGAATGGCACAACCCAGCTGATGTGGGCTGGACCACTGAGAGCATCTATCACCATCATATAACAATTTTAACAAATACTACAAAAAATTGAGGAAACACAGAAGATATCCCCCAGCACTGGGCCTTCCAGCAAGTACCCTTGCATGCTCTTACATTGCTGATATATTCCAGAGGAGTCAGGCTGAAGTTTGGCAGGTCATCTGTCAGGGTCTCACCAATGCCACCGGAATTCCAACCCTGTAAGGCAAAAAATGCAGAAAGAATCTAAGACTTTCTGGAGCGGTCTATCGGTAGTCTATCGGTATTCTAGGAAAGGGTTACCCAGCGACATGAACTGTGACTACCCAAGGACTTCTAGAAAGCAGAACACGGATAGTGAGAAAACTGTTATGCTTGTCCTCCCTCGGGCCCAAAACACACACAACCCTTTCCACACACCTCCCTGTGGAAAATACATGCTCACACAAGTTCAAAAAGCAACTTCTCAAGCAAACATCAGAGCTTGCAAACATAGCAGGCTGTTGTGAATGCTGTGGATTGAAGGGAGGTAAACTCTTCCACTGACTGTAGCTCATGGAAGAAATGTGATACCAGAGGGACATGGTCTGTAAAGGAGAAAGGTACACAACACTGAGCTGTACTCCACCCTAAGGGATCACAGAATCTTTTAGGTTGGAAAAGCCCTTTAAGATCATCAAGTCCAACCGTTACCCTAGCCCTGCCATCCCACCACTAAACCTTGTCCCACAGGTAAACCTTGCCAGTTCAGATCAGATCAATGTGCCCATTACTCACCTCCATCTTTGGAACGAGTAAGAGTTGTTGTTTGATGCGAAGAAAAACAGAATCAAAAGCCAAGTGGTGTGCCAGCTGGTTGAGGCGGCTTAGGGCAGATCGAGATGAAGACAACAGGTTGTGGTTACTTGTACCTTTTTCCTAACACACAGAGACACAGAAAAATGTTTACATCCAGAAGTCATTAAACTGACCAGAGAAGCTGTGTTAACATTCTTAAAGAGATCTTCACTGGGCCATCCTAATACAAAAGAGATTTCCTCTGCAATGGCACAACTTGTTTCTTTGGGATGCCCTATTCCAACCAGTTATCCAAGACGGGAACTGCACACTGCTCCTTGAAGTGCAGAACAAAGGATAAGCATCACATTCCAGCCCTGCCAGGCACCAGCACAGGCTAGATGCTGAGCAACTTGCAGAGAAGATGTCAAGAATGCCTTTCACTCAATGGGCACAACGAACTGATTCCCTGCGTGGAATTAAGCAAAAGCTTTATGTGAAGGGTACCTATGGAACTTGACTATTTAGCAAAGGTTTAAAGTCAAACATATGAAACTGAAGGCAGAGCTGCACAAGTTGCAGTTAAATTAAGCGGAAAAAAAAATATCAAAACATTTTGAGGAAATAAGAGACAGAACTCATAACCTTGACTTCACTACTACATGTGACCCACAATGGCAAACATAACTTAGATCCACAAGAAGATAACTGGAGTCATTCTACCCTGTTCACAGAGGCATGCATGAATGATCTTGCAGAATTATATTTTAGAATGGATATGGCAGGAGAGTGTAAGTGGCAGAGAAAGTCTTGAGAAGCCAGTATGTGGGCTCCAAAATTCGAGATGGCTCCAATACAATCTTCCCAATGCTTCCTTCGCCAAAATCTCCCTCACCTGCACTGATAAGGACACATTCACAAAACACAGCCAGGATCTGGGGAGAGATGGAATGAGTCCAGACTTTCTGGGTTTCATCTCTCAGCAGATCAATCAGTGTCTTTGTGGAAGACTTGGAACATAGCCCATCAAAAGGCTGCAGCTCAGGATTAAAAGTAATCGGGCTGTAGGGGGAATCCAGGTCTCATCTACCAAACGTGGGCCCAACAGCATCCTGTGATAGCGGGAGGCTGTCCCAGGCACCAAAGCTACCTTTAGAGTGTAAAGTGTTTCCATGAGGCTGGCATACTCAGATGGATTCTCCTTCAAAAGATAATTGTATTCCTGCCAGGGATTCTTTACAGAACTCTTCTTTTCTGCAGAACTGGTATCCTGAAAGCCAGAAAAACTACAAGGGCTGTAGGAGTCCGAGAGATACTTCCCAGCAGTCGATAAAATCCTGAAAACAAGCACATAAAAGTCACTAGCAAAATCCTCCGAAATCAGCACTGTTGTTCTCCTGTTGGTCCAAGGACCAACACTACCTTTATGGTACTTCAAGGGAGAGAGTATTCATTGATGGCAGATGCTAATTACAGCCAACTCTCACGTCTACTGCACAACTCAAAAACCGCAAAAATGTTGAGATGAAAAAGAGGATTGTGCTCTCAGAACGTCTAGGAAATAGGGAACAAACCCAGCCCCCCATGCACTGCAGGCCACTGTGTCCTGTACAAAGCGCAGGCGCTCAAGTCAGACTAAAGATTTCAACATGCAAGAGGCTGAACAGCACACTGCTTACAAGCAACAAAAGATCTACGTGCTGCCTGTGCTTGTCGCTCCTCAAGTTACAAGGAATCGATCTGTTAAGGCACACCTAGATTCATTTCAGCAAATGATTCATGCCCCATGTCACACAGGGGGTGAGAATCTTGCCAACTTGATCCGGTGGAAAATTCCTTCCTGACCCCAATCTGGCAGTCTGTTTGATGCCCAGCCAGGTATCCAAGAAAAAGGATTCTTGTGACTGTCTCAGGGCACGCGACTGAGTGGAACAGTCTGTGACCCACCTCCGACATTTCAAAACATGGGGAGGGGCAGTGGGGGGAAATCACAGTGGCTCTGCTTTCCCTCCATGGTCTACGCAACAAAAGCACCTTGGGGGTTGTTTTCTTTCAACTTGGTACCTATGTTGACAGCTCATGAATTAAGTTCAGCAGTGCTTACCTGTTGGCCAGTTGCTGCTCAAAGTCTCCACACTGACGAAGGAGCTCACCACAAGTAGTAATTATCCTGGGAAAGAACAAGACAGAAACACATGTTGTGAGATTTGAAGCAGATAATGCCAGACCACCCTGCCAGACAACCCACCTCAGACATGTGTCAAGTAATTATAAATGCAATAACCAAACCACAGCCCACAGGGGACACATCTGTCAAGAGTTAATTTGCTATTAACTCTGCATCTGTTTGATAACATACAGAATTTTTTTTGCCCAACAGCCTCATCCTCGTGCTACTTCTTGTCATCATGGCCAAGGCCGGCTCAGTGTCACTGGGAAAAATTCTAAGAGCTGCTGATATTTCAAGCGATACAACATGCAGGCTTGCTCCAGTCAGGGTGGGGAGCCTCATAGCACCTACTGTGCCAGCAGCAACCTGAAACCCAGTCACTAACATTAATGGTCCCAGCAGCACTGCAGCTAAGTGGGTATAGCCCTGCATTCTGCACTAAGGACCCAAATAATTCCCTTCCAACTCTGATACAAAAATCAATTCTGAGCTGGGCAAAAAATCCCCTTTACCGGACAGAGTTTTGGAATGCAGTCCAGTCCTCCTGGAAAAGGGAATCAGATAGGACATCATCCAGTTTACATTTCTTTCGTATAGACTGCAATGTATTTGTAAAGTCAGATGTATACCTGTAATGAGAAATGGAGAAGAGATAAGAGACCCTTTGGTGAAGGGTCTGGAGCCCAAGGCTGATGTGGAGCGGCTGGGGGAGCTGGGGGTGTTCAGCCTGGAGAAGAGGAGGCTGAGGGGAGCCCTTATCGCCCTCTACAACTGCTTGAGAGGAGGGGGGAGCTGGGGGGGGGTTGGTCTCTGCTCCCAGGGAACGGGCAATGGGGCGGGGGGGAACTTAGCTGGGCAGACGAGGTGCTTAGGGCCAGGGTTTAGTGGTGGGATGGCAGGGTTAGGGGAATGTTTGGGCTTGGTGATCTTAAAAGGCTTTTCCAACCTCAAAGATTCTGTGATTCTATAAGCACCAGCGTAACAGAATAGGTTGGAGAGCAGCATAACAGTATGTCCTGTGATTGTCTCATTCAGTCCTCTACAAGGGCCAAATAAGAACCAGAAATATTAAAATTAGTTCAGCGGAGAGACTATTGTTCCAGCCCAAATACATCTATGTGAAGAACTTATCAGCCACAGCCCACTCAAGCCCACACTAGAAGACAGGGAGAAGCTCAGAGTAACATATACCATGTGGCTACTTCAATCTGTTGCATATGGGTTACCAGGAACTCTCCACTCCCATGAGAAGGTATGAGTAAGACATTTTTGTTACCATTACACTAATCGCATCTCCCAGAGAAGACCAGTAAAAGTTTATAAGTCTACTGCTACTTCAACATCACTTGGCCCTTACTCCAGGAACAGAGCGACAACATCTCATGAATTTGTTTTCTCAGCTACTCCCCAGAGGAGAACATTTTGTTTTCCATACACCCACTTTTTTTTCTTTTTTAAATAACGCCCATAAGTTGGAGGCATGCACACTGCTATGTAATAGCCTATAAAGAAGGTGAGATCAGAGAAGTGTGCTTTCCTCTTCCCTCTTCCCCGCAGGGCAGCAAGGTAACAGTTTGATTTATACCTTGTGAGCAGCTCTTTCGATATCAGGAAAGCATAAGGAGGCAATCAGTACTGAAATATGATCTAAGCAGGCTGTCACTGATACTTTAAGATAAGAACTTACAGTGAATCTCATTCACTAGGGCATCTCGCACTTACAGGTAGATTCTGAACGTGCAGTCACTTGTCCCAGTAAGTACACATTTCCTCACCAAGTTCTACTTTCATCAGCCTAATTTGTCTTTGTCCTACTGTGTTTTAGGAAACATTTTTCCCCTCCAAAAGTATTAATTAAAAATGAAAATTCTGTCCAACCAGAATAGGAAACAGCTGAGAAAAAGTCTTCCATTTAGCCATAGAAAGCTTCCAAGCTTCCATTTTTCCCCTAAGAAATAGTCACTGCCTGAATGCAGCAGTAGTAGGGGATATCCGGTGATTCATATTACAGTTACAGATACTTTTGGCTCTCAGCCATCTTTTGTAAACTACAAAGTCCTTGACCAGAAACCAAATACCCTTAGGATAAAGGCAGCAGTGTAACTAAAAGCACCTTACTTTGTGAACAGAGCTTTCAGGGCCCTAAGGAGCCCACACACTCCCAGTCCATCGGTGAGTTTAATGCAGTTGTCGATGGCTCCAGAAGCCAGAATGAAGAGCTTGCTGACTGAATGGTTCAGTTCCTGGACACAGTCAATTACTTCCCAATGCTCCTAAATAACAACAAAAACAAGGTTGAGCCTGACTTTTCTTTCAGTGAGCGTCCAGGCGTTAAAGACACCTTGTGTAACCCATCGTTCTCTCCAACCCTCCGATCTTGTGACACACTTCAGGGAGAGCAATGCTGGTTGCTGCCACCCTCCTGCACAGTGACTGTTAATGAAAGTCAGGCTGCCACATCCTACATTTACCAGGTCTTCAAGGAAAAACAGTTCTGCAACAACAGAACCTTCTACGAAAAGGACATTCCTCCCCTGGACCCTGTTCTTAATAAATTCTATTGAACTTGAAGCAGGCTCTTGATTGATAGTAATATCTTGGTGAAGTCTTCCTCCAGCAGATCCACACAGCGCCCATTACTGGGTGAAGGAGAAGAATAAAGGAGTTACCTCTGACCTGACAGTGCTGCTGAAATTAACTTCACTTCTTAAACAAAATTTACTTAACAGTATAAAAATACACTGCAAACAGGAAATTTTACCAAGAAATTACAGGAGGAAAGAGAGCAATAGCTATGGCAAAGACCCTTGTGTTTAGTAGAGGCTTCAAGCCTCTCCCTGTGAACAAAGACTGCTACGTTACCAAGGGCACTGCACTGATCTGAATGAGGAGATTTTCTTCTTCCAGGTCTCCATACTCAAGTTGATAGGGCTTGTACGGACCATACACTGCTTCCACCAGTTCCGTCACTTTTACCAGGTTCTGCTCCTCTACAAAGAATCAGATGTTTAGTCTACAAATAGATGAATATGCTACTAAAAACCCTGTTTCAAGCAACATGCAGTAGTTCTTCAATTAGAGCGTGCTGCCTACACAGGCTTGGAATGTTGCCCAACGGCTTTAAGTCTCAACTACACAGATTTTTTTTTTTTTTTTTTTTTTTTTTTTTCCTCATTTTTTTAGAAAACAAGGTTATTATCTCTACCTGCTTCCTAAAACCAAGATGTTCTACCTCAACAAGTGCCTCAAGAAAATTATCACTCGCTGCTCCAAAACAGCCTGGGTGACAAAAATCTATTAAACATTCCAACCTACAGTGTAAGGAAAGTATTGAAACCATTTGAGAAGTGAAACACATTACTCCCATAACTTCAAACAGGGGCAATCCTCATTTATCGGAAAGCCTAGTTCGTACTAAAAATAATTGATACTAACTCAATTCACGTAGCACTACTACTTCATGGTGCTCACCAACATGAACCATGAACTCAGCATTCCAGTGCCATTCTGTTGAGCAGGGAGCAGCAAACCCAAACAAAAACCAGGCCAAAATGATAATTTCTCAGATCAGAAGTGGACACTAGCTGTTATGGTGAAGTTTTGCCAAACTCAAACTAGCAGCAAACCAGATTTACTTTGAACCCTGGATATGAGAAGAAGCTTTTACGCCCTAAGGACAGACCAGCAATGGAGCAGGCTATACACAGCCAGTGCCACCTCCATGCCTGGATGTTTTCAAGATCAGACTGGACAATACCCTGAGTAACATGGTCTGAACTCATAGCGGACCTTGCTCGGAGCAGGCGGTTGGACTAGACCATCTCCCAAGGTCCCTGCCAATCTGAATCATCCCATGAATCATAACTGAACCCTTCCCTCACATTCACATACATAGGAACTGGTTTGACCCTGTTCTGTTGAGTCACCTGGCCTTTCCATTCTTGAGATATTTCTCTTCCCAAAACATCTTACCCCACAGCAAAAGACATGGAAATAAAGAATTTATTTTTTTTTAAACACACTCGGATAACAGTTCAGCAGCTGTCTTCCTATTCCATCATCTTCTGGAATTTGACATAATTTTCCAAGTCCTTTTTCATCATTTCTATTACGAGCCACAAATTAAGCTAAGCCAAGGATAGAAAATGACTGACAAGAGTACACAATCACAATGACAACAAAAACAGACACAATGACAGTCATACTCCCTAAAATGCCCAGTAATCATAATTTACATGATCAAGTAAGAATCTGGGTTTAAATAGCTCAAGACAATGTTATGAGGAACCAAATACAGGAAACACAGCATTAGGAGTGCTCCATTAGCTTTAATTTAGGATTTTCCCATACCCGCTCTTTGAAGGGGCCCTACCAGATTAATAAAGGACTATAAATAGCCAACAGTTCAAGTCAGGCATAAACCTATGTAAACACAGCACCTCACTACTTAGTGGTTTGTGGGAATTATTCATCAAGTCATGATCAAAATAAAATGACAAACATCAGAGGGTAAGGAAAGCACAGGTTTGGTTTTGAATCAAACACTGAGGATGCTGCTAGGGAATAAAGTACCAATGGTTCAGAAATAGTATTTTGCCCTGCATTTTTGCTTGATTAAAACATAAGCCAGTAGCAACAGAAAAACTACAAAATAAAAATTAAGATTTCAGTGGATGCAGCTCTCAAACAGGTTTTCTCTTGTTTAGTAAGGTGTGACTTAATTCCAGGAAACTCCTCGACTTTTGTGCTTTGTGATCTTTTGCAATGGGTTTTACAGATAGCTTCCCCAGAAACATTTCCTCATCCATTTGACAGAAGAAATACTAATGCTTGTAAAAGGAAAAGTGCTAAATATAATTTACCCAAGACAGCAAGCATGCTCAGAACAGGTCTGCTTCAGTAAACTCATTCAGTATTGTGTCAATATCTTCAGTGTAAGACACACAAAGGTGCAAATGCCACCGAACTGGCCAATGTTGTAGAAGATATAATCCCTCCCACCATGTAAAACTAAACAAAATCCCTCAACAGAACTTTACAAAAGAGTTGACAGAACAAAACAACAAGAACAAAGCCTTACTCAGGTTTGGCAGCATTGCTACTTCCAGCCCTTTTGCGAAGTGGATGGTGGCATCATAGAGCTCCAGAAGCTTATTCAGCTTGGTTTCTTGACCTGTTCTCTCCATGGCAGTGCTGAGGCAGACAGGGATGGAAGGCACCAATGCTCCCAGAGTTTGAATCAACAATACAGTCACAATTTCATGTGGGTTCTTGAAAACCTGTGGTAACGGAAAAGCTATTAGCAAGAGCACGTTATCTCAGAGGAACAGGACAGGCAGCAGATAGCAGCAGATAGCTTCCAGAGAGAGCCCCACAACATACAAACCACATGTCACTGTCTCAGCAAAGACAGGTTGTCCCACTCCAAACTGTCTATCCAGGGGCTGATACCTTCTCCAGCCCTCCAGAACATGTGCTGGCAGAAGCAGCACCCCCTCCCAGGGGCAATCGCGCCCACTGTAGTCTCCCTCACACCCTTGACACACAGACCTGGGCTCCTGAAACAGAGGGACAGGAGAGGCAGAACAGTCAAGTTTGCAAATGCCATCAGCAGAGAGGCAGGCTGCCACAACCAGGGAGTAAAGAGTTGGAAAAGAAAGCAGCAGCTTGACTTGTACTTTTTCACGCCCAGCACAGAAAACTGCTGGGCACATGCTTCTTTCTATTAAAGAATTAATATAGAATTACCTATTGGTGAGAGAGAGTAATATACAGATCAAGAAGATAACATTTCGTGCACTAACAGATCACAGATTCCTCAGATGACATGAGCTCCCAACCAAAAGGGAACAAAACCAAATTTGAAAAACCTCACCAGGGGTAAAAAAAAAAACAAAAAACAAAACAACCCAAAAGAAGTCTGCTAAGACTGCAAGAACCAAACTGACCTAGCATGCAGGACAGCCCGATTACAAAAGTCTAGGTCAATATATATTTTACTGTTGAAACTGTGCTTTGAAGACAGCAACCAAGAAACCAGAAGATAAGTATAGGTCAAAAACTGAATTCAGCAGAACACAGGCACTATAATAATTCGAAAAACCACCTGGCAGAAAAAGGCATTTGAAAACAGAGCACTCAGTTTACACAGGTGTGTTGGGAAAAAACACATATAGTGGTAAAACATGAAGCAATAGTACTGTATCACGAGCCAAATCACTGGTCAGATAGGCAGAAGTCAGTACTGGAAAGGCTAGAAAGACTGTAATCAGCTGAAAACTTTTATTTACATATTTACATGCAACACCCTCAACTCCACTAATATAAAACATGTCATAGCCTTTGATCATGACTTTTTTGCCAGCTATTCTCTCTCATTTGCTTTGAAAGCTGGGATCAGCACGAGTCTCATGCAGCAAGGCTGCCGTGGATACTGAACAGCATAAAAAAGGTCCAGGAATTCTTCAGAAAGCAGAAGCAACACAGGAGTGACACAAGCTTTGCCCCACGTGTCATTTCTCTCTCACAATCCCCAGTCCAAAGAATATCTGCTAAAATGTAAGCTGACATCTGACCTGTAATTCACATCGAATCATTAGGCAGAAAAAATACATTTCAAGGAAACACCGAGCTCCTTTGCTGTACAGGCCTAGCACTTGCACCAGGCTTCGTAGCATGAAGATAAGAATCTCTTACCCTTCATGGATGAAAAACTCCTACAGGCTCAACAATATGAGCTTATTTCTTCATTTCAGTAAAGGACAATAACTTTTTTGGATCCTACATTATTCTTGGCAGGAAAAACAAGCACACATACTCCAATGGGTGATAGCAGAAGCCCTCAGATATTTCACATGGAGTGAATCCCGTCAGTCCAATATGACCTTGAGGGCCTCCTCCAGGCCAAGCGATAAAGCAATTCAGGCATTTCAAATGTCTTGCAACAGAACACATTTGCAACACCAACAAATTAGATTTAACTGAAGATACAGATGAAAGTGATAGAGCAGCTTTAATGCCAATAACACGGCAACCTTGCTTTGGTAGAACACCACAAATCAAATCTTGTCTGCAAGAGCTGGACAAGAAACAGAAAGTAGGTTGCAGGCCCCGCAACTGACTGATAAGGCACAGAGTATAACTCAAAGAGTGGTCAGAGCTTTACGAGAATGAAGAGTGCATGCTCAGCCTCATCCTCTCCCGTACTCGGCACCAATATTCAACGATCACTGCACCTGTGCTGCCCACTGAAGTTGAGAGTGCCAGGTCCCGAGGAGTGTGTCATACAGTTCAGTCAATTGGCGATTTAAGCTTAAGTCACTTTGGCAAAGATCCTGCCACACTGCCACCAGCTGCACCTGCAGGGGTAATAAGAACCGTGCTAAGAGGAGAACTGACAGTCCACAGATTGAGCCTTTGTTATTTCAAACCAAGAACTCCCCATGCAAAGTACTTTTGCTAGAGCACAATGCCCACCCTTGCTCCTCTCTCCAAATTTCAACATAACATTTTGCTATAATTCAGCACCACAGAAGGAAAAGACTTTCAGCATGAAGCTAGAGGCTTCTTCGTTGATTCAAAGATTTAATTAACATTGGTATTTTACTCATAAAATGAGACTGTAACTGATAGCCCCACAGAATAGTTGAAATACTTGGCAAGCCCTAGCCTTGAACTTAATCCTCAAAAGTCACAGTCATGAGAGAAATTTGAGGATCAGGTTATGGCTACAGAACTGTCTGGAATTCCAACTTTTAATCTTACCTGAAAAGAGTTTACAGAAGTCAGCAGCTGGCAAGTTGCAGCAATGAAGTTATTGCTGACATAGCCACATGCAAGAAAAGCAAAGCAAAACTCTAAGGCACAGAGAAATCAAGCAGAACGCACATATCCTATGTCTGCTGCAGGAAAGGACACAAAGCCCTGAATGGAGAATTACTCTCGAAACACGGGGAGTAACCAAAGCTGTTAAGAGCCAGAAGGAGAAGTCAGAGAAAGAAACATGCAAAAGAACAGGTCCCATCCAACAGGAAAGGTAAAATACGTGACGTGGCAGCTCCCCCTACAGTCCTAGCCAAGCAAGAACTCAAATTTTTATTCCTCCATATTAAAATATTATTGAATACTTACCTTGTGACATTTATAATAATAAGCAAGAAGCTGGGGCATCCGATCAATTTCGGTGAAGACTTTAACAAATGTTTTTGCCTGATCTAAACAAAACAAGATCATAGGCAGTTAACAGTCAGTCTCAAGGCTGAGGACGAGACAGCCTAACCGAGCAAGAGAATTATTCTTTGAAGGGAGTATGCACAATGGCCCATACAGAAAGACACCTTTTGGTTGCCTATCTTCTCAAATAGGAGCAGAAACACCTAAATCCACAGTCAAACAAGAACAGGTAGCCGACACGAGGAATGAATTTAACTTCTTAACCAGCAACTGCATCTAGTCTTACAGACAGACAAAACCAGAGCATTTCCTAGAAGGAAATCATTACTTTCCCAAAGTAAGCTGCTATCTACAAAACCAGAACACACCTCACAAAGCCCTCAGCTTGGTTTTCACCATTCCTCAAACCAATACCTAAGCCAGCTGCCTCGAGGCTGACTAATGGCGCAGTTAGCTCTCACACAAAGCTCCGAAATCCAGGCTCCTCAAAAGTCTGTTCTGTACTGCAAGGGGGATAACTGTAGTTCTGTCCACAAAATACATCTAGGGTTAGAGAAATTAGTAACAAGACTTTGCTTTTCAAACAGGACGCTAAGTAACTTGATCTGCTCTTCGTGTGTGGAAGTCACAGCATACAGACTCTCTGGGGATGTGTTTACGGACCTGTGTTACATTTACAGGAGCTGGACTTAAGGAAAAAAACCATGACTTCACAGTAAACAGAGAAACTGTCATCAATGGGAAAAAAGCCCATGTCTCCACATGCCCAGAACAGATTTGAGAGAATGCAAACAGTGCTTCAAGTGAATTACTCTGAACAGTACACGAAAGCAAAGGACCTCATACCGGTAGACTTGCTGCCAGCAGCTGTCTTGCACCTATATGTTTTCTTTGGTCAAGAACTTACAGAGCATACAAATATTCAATCTACGCTCATCCTAAACAGAGAAAATACTCCAAAATGTCATCCTTCATATGTAAAGGACAATGCACTGCAACAGCAGAAAAGGCATGACACCTACTGTGAAGGTGATGAGCACAGTCCAAGAAGAAAGAAGGCAGTGCAAAGAAGAAAAGCCAGAAGGGAAATGGGAGAGAGAAAGAGAGAGATCTGTGAAAAGGATTAAGCACATTAGTTGGAAGCGCAGCCCGTAGAGCCTCTTCCCTCCTCCACCCCCTCCAGCCATCTGTAGTCACACACTGTTGCGCCTTGCCTTTATCTAGGCAGGAACTCCACAGAGCGCTGAGCAGCAAAAGCCCCACAGCCTCAGACCCTCACCAGGACCTCAAGGTGCACATAGACGAGAAGCAACAACCAGAACAAGTATTTTTCAGAAGCGCTGTGACAGTAGGAGGGGAAAGGAGGAGCACAAAGAACAATCCAAAAAGTCAAATTTTCTAAAGGAGAGTTTATAAAACAACTTTTACAAGGTAGTCAGGAGTCAGAACATTTCCAAATTTCCTTCTTGACTACAACACCAGGTGGTAACAGAAATGCCCAGTAGCACTATGATAACACAAAGCCATTTCCCACTTGGAGAGCATCCATGGCACAACTGAACTATGACAGCAGGGCACCTCCATTTCACACATCTACATGGCCTGTAAAACCAGCTCACATTTTCCTAATTTCCCATAGCGGCCACAGATACACCGAACTGTAGGAAAACCAAAGGTGTGCTGGACTGCAGGCAGCTGCAGAGCACATCAAATTTCATGGTATCTGGCTCCACCAGAGAAAGCAGACAACCCAGCACCAGGAGCCTTCAGGACATGAACTCCCCACCCAGACAACATTTTACTTTTTAAAGACAATAAACTCTGCACTGATAGTAAATGACTTACTGACCTACAGACTGGGAGTTAAAAGCAGCAACAATCTGAGGGCTGGCCATGGCCTCCAGTCGGTTCTTCAGGGCCTCAAGATGCACGCACTTCTCCGAGTAATCTGGCGTATCCACAAGCATAGCCAGGCTGCTCTGCATACTTGTTAGCTTGGCCGAAATCACAGACACATCCTGCCACCAGGGAAAGGCAACACGGTTACTGAACATGACCTCCGAAAGCATTAATACCTGTTTCACAATAGCATTCTACAAACAGGCACATAGTTTAAAGTCACTTCACAAACCTACTTTTAAATGCAGTTTCCCTGGAAAGCTGAAGGCACAAAGACCAAGAAGAATAACGGGTTATCTACCTGTGTTTTAAGAGTCTCTTCAATGTCTGCACTTAAGGTGCTCCACTTGTCTGCTTCCTGAAGTGACTCAGCAGCCAGCTGCATTCTAGATTTCACTCGGTCAATCTCTACCAGGACCTGAAAAAAAACCAAACCACCCAAAATATTGCCCATTGAAACAAAAGATGACTGCCATAGGAGCTTATATTACAGGAGTTATGTTTAGCTTGGATTTTTAAAAAAATGTGTGAAAAGATCATGCACGTTATGATGAGGAAGGAGTTGGCTGAAAGAGCTGGAGATGTTAAATCAACTTCCAGAGTCAAACAACAAAAGGTTAGTTTGAATTCTGGATTTGTACTTCTAGTATCCACTTTGCCTGAAAAATGCTACTCGCCCCAGCTAACAAACAGGCAGAACCTGGGCAGAAATCAGTGTCCCCAGTCAGGTAACTCTGCAAACCGAAACACGATCGGCTGCTCCTCAGGAAATGCAGACTGCACTACTGCGTGTCATTCCCACTTTTCTACCATTAGTATTAAAACCAGTGGTTTTGTCTATCTTGAGTTCACAAGATTGTTTAATACAAACAAGTCCGGGAACTTTAGAATTTTGTAAGTTGCAGATAAACATTACGTGAGACAAGAACCGACCTGCATTGACTGAGCTGTGTCTTCTTCAAATTTCTTGATATCTTCTTTAACAAGGATCATTTGTTCCTTCAGGAACGTTGCCTCCTGCTTCAAGACTTCCACTTCCCGGAGGACTCTGGGCATGTTCTGGAGAGCCTGATGGCTGGTTTCTACAGAAACACCACATGGTACCGTGAGGAGGGCATGAGAACTCTTGCAGGAGAGAGGGAGTTTTTCAATAGTCTCATACAATCTTCAATAGTTAAAAAAGACCAAACAACAAAAGACCAAAGAACAAATATTTGGTTGTACCTTTAAAATTTAAATATATACTTTATCACAGAATCATAGGATTGTTTAGGTTGGAAAAGCCCTTTAAGATCATCAAGCCCAACTGTTAGCCTAACCCTGCCATCCCACCACTAAGGATGTTCTTAGTCTTCGGGACAGGGTTAGGGTAATGGTTGGGCTTCAGTGAGCTTAAAGGGCTTCTCCAACCTAAACGATTCTGTGATTCTATGATTCTATAACCCCTGGCCCTAAGTACCTCATCTGCCCGGCTTTTAAATACCCCCAGGGATGGGGACTCGACCCCTGCCCTGGGCAGCCCCTTCCAGTGCCTGACAGCCCTTTCAGGGAAGGAATTTTTCCTAACGTCCAACCTAAACACCACCACCACCACCACCCCGGCAGGGGCAGCGGTTTCTCAGCCTTTAGAGCAGACCTTTCGTGTCCCAGAGCCTACAGAAGCACACGAGTCCATGCCACAGCAGCAGAACAGGTTAACCGAAGGAGCAACTCCCCCAGGGGGCCCGCAGGCCCCGGCCCGGCCCGCACCCCGGCGG
>NW_009258618.1:834088-834522 GCF_000687185.1 Egretta garzetta | reverse complement strand
GGCGGGAGTCGGGGCCGTGGGGAACTGTGTTGGGGAGAAGCCCCCCGAGCACCGCGGAGCCCAAGGGAAGGAGCCGGGGCGAGAGCAGCTGTGAGGCCTGGGAATGGATGGGCCGGTGGCCCGGGGCCGTTTTTTCCGCACAGACCGGCCCCAACACCCTCCCCCTGTTTACCCTCCTCACTCGGCGTTGTTGTACCCTTCCCTATAAACCACATCGACCCGAGCCCGGGGGGACCAACTCTCACCCATCATAGAACCGTAGAACTGTTTGGGTTGGAAAAGCTCTTTAAGCTCACCAAGCCCAACCATTCCCCTAACCCTGCCATCCCACCACTAAGCCCTGGCCCTAAGCACCTCCTCTGCCCGGCTTTTAAATACCCCCAGGGATGGGGACTCGACCCCTGCCCTGGGCAGCCCCTTCCAGTGCTTGACAA
>NW_009258618.1:822626-833732 GCF_000687185.1 Egretta garzetta | reverse complement strand
GCCCCTCCTCCTGTTGGCCACACCATCCCTGATACAAGCCAGGATGCCGGTGGCCCTCTTGGCCACCTGGGCACACTGCTGTCTCCATTCAGCTGCCTGTCGACCAACACCCCTGGGTCCTTTTCCATCGGGCAGCTTTCCAGCCCCTCTTCCCCACGCCTGTAGCGTTGCATGGAGTTGTTGTGACGCCAGGGCAGGACCTGGCCCTTGGCCTTGTTGACCCTCACCCAACTGACCAGGTCCCTCTGCAGAGCCCTCCTCCCCTCCAGTGGATCCACACTCCCGCCCAGCTCGGTGTCATCTGCAAACTAGCTGAGGGTGCCCTCAATCCCCCCATCCAGATCATGGATAAATATGTTAAACAGAGCTGGTCCCAACACTGAGCTCTGGGGGACACCACTTGTGGCCGGCCGCCAGTTGGATTTAACTCCCTTCACCACAACTCTCTGGGCTCGGCCACCCAGCCTGTTACCCAGCAAAAAGTGCGTCTGCCCACACCATGAGCTGCCAGCTTCTCTAGGAGAATTCTGTGGGAGACCGTGTCAAAGGCCTTGCTGAAGTCCATGTAGACACCATCCACAGCCTTTCCCTCATCCACTAGGTGGGTCACCTGGTCACAGAAGGAGAGCAGGTTGGTCAGGCAGGACCTTATGTTCCTACCTGCACATCAGCTCAGAGGCACCAGGGAAAAGAGGGTGGGTTGGTCCCTGGAACAGATTCTGCCCTGGCTCCAAGCAGTCTGCCAGAAGGGGTGATTGTTGGTATAGGCTTTCCCTTTTTTTTTTTTTTTTTTAATTGAAAAAGAAAGAGTAATGGGGAAGAGAGAAAACTGGCCCAGGAAGCAGCAGGAAACACGTGTATGGAAGAAGCAGTAAGGCTCCCGGGCTGCAAGGCACTACAGCAGTCTCCTATAAAGCAAGGCCAGCTACAGAAAAAGGCTGTGGCAGAAGCAGCCAGCTTACACTCCTGCCAGACACCCACACAGAAACCAAAAGGAAGGAGGAGATGGCAGATTCCAAGGAAAGGAGCTGTTACGGAGTCCAGGCCGGCACTGTTGGCACACAGTCCCTCCCCATCCACCACTAAGGCAATGTGGTGACGTCTGAGCCTGCTGAACTTCAGCTCCTGCCCCAGAGCTCTGCTTCTGGGAAGCCAGTCACTTCTCCCACCTCACTGAAGGGCTGCATGCCTTGCGTGAACGCTAGTTTGTATTTCAGTCGGATGGGGTCCTAGGAGAGAAAAGAATGGAGAGAGGGGCACGTCATGGCTGCAGATTCCTGGGTCCACTTCAGCCTCACCCCTGGCAGCCTTGCTGCAGTGACTCGCCCCCTGAAAGGGGACGCTAATGCTTCAGCCATGCGGAAGCTCTGCACAGAATAAGACCTGGATCCTCGTAAAGATATGTGAGGAGCAACTGGGAGACCTGTACAAGCCACCCAAGAGCATGCCTGGCAATCCAGGTCTGGCCAACCTTCCAAGTGACAGAGTCAAGAGACACCAGTCTTCGGTCTCATAATTGTTCATCAGTGCAACAGAACTGCCACCCTTCACTTGTGCCTTGGTGTTCCATTGGTTGCAAACATCTCCACAGCGTCTACACCAGGATCCATCGCTGCAGGCAAACTGAAGCAGAACTGCGCAGGCCCCTGCAGCCCATTCCGTCCTTCAGATTATAGCTCTGGAAAGCTGTTTCGGTGGGAAAAATCCCTTCTCAGCACAGCCCAGACTGCTCTGTCTCTCCCCTGTATCTCCCCGCTAACGATATTCTCCCCGTCCTTCATCAAACACCCCACCCGCTACAGTGACATTCCAAGCGCTCCACCAGCAGGCTCCACCACCGCCCGTACCTTGTGTGGATTGGCGAGCAGCAGGACCTGGGATACCACTGTGGGGGGGAGAAGAGGGCTGAAGGCAGGCAGCTCGGAGCCGGATGCTGGCTGTAACTTTATTTTCATGGTCTGAAAGAGAAAACAAAGGGAATGCTTTTTGGTCCGCAATGGAAAAGGGCTGGGAACATTACCAAGCCACAGAGCTGATTAAAGGTACGACAACCAGATTTTGCCATTTAATGAAAAGCATGCCTTTCCACAGCCTATGTCTAATGGCACATATACTCCTCAAGAGACAATTCTGTGCTGCACATACACAGGCAGAATGAGTGCCTTCCCCAGCAGGCTAAAGCCGTGTGTCTGGAGCCTGGTCTAGTTGTCTCGAGGCCAGGGGTGTGCCCTGGCACTGGGGCCACAGGCACCACCATACCACGGGTTCACCGTTCAGAGAAAGTGAGCCATGCAATTTCCAATAAGCATGGCAAATCCTAAGCAAGAAATGGCAAACCCTCTCCACTGGACATTTCCGAGTGGTTCCGCTCTCTACTACTCATCATAGGCTTCTCACCTTTGGGACTGCAGCCTGGAACGCTATGTCCTTAATCGGTTGAGCTGATGTGCTCAGCATAGAAAGAACCATCACCAGCACATCTGGTCGGCCAGGAGCCGGCTCCCTGGAGAAATGGAGCATAGCCTTGAAACCATTCCTGTCGTACACAGTGAGTGGACAGATACTGCCTGCAGGAGACAAAAGGAGAATAAGGAACAAAGCATGGATTCCCCTCCCTTCTGAGGGCGGAGCAGTGAAGATGGGATAAAGAACAGCAAAAAGGAAACATGCATACAAATTTTTACTTCCTCCAGCAAGCTCACAAACCAAGCAGCACACAGCACCTGCCTGTGATTTACATTTCACCTCTAAGACCGAGAAAGGAATCTGAATGTCTAAATTAGAGATTTAGCACCTCAGTTTTCAACAGTCAGCTAGAGACATCAGGTATGGATCCAACAGAGATATGATGGGAAAAGCAAAATGCAACTCACTGGCACACACAAGACTTAGCCCTTTATCACTTTTGCCTGACAAATCCACACCTATCCCCATCCAGCACTTCCAAAACCTGTTAAATCCTTCACTTGAGAGGCTGAAGTCAGAAGACAATCGGGTCAGAATGTCTTTGCGCTTGTCCTCTTCCAACAGTAGCGATGGCCGAGGCTCTGCAGTCCTCTTAACAGGACGTGCCCTGCCCTGAGCCACTGGGGTGCCAGATGCCCAGGGTGACACTCTGAAGTGGCCACAGGGCCGGGCCATACAGTGTTGAATCGAGAAGCAGAGGTGGAAAGAACAGCTGCCACCCATAGATACCTTTTAAGCCTCTGGAGATGAACTGCTTGAAAGCCTGATTAAAGGTGCTAAGGGCAAACAGTTTAAAAGCACGTCACGAAGGATAGCCAGGGCAGGAAACTCCTGATTACTGAGGAGGGAGGTCAAGGACATTTCCATGGTACAATCCCTAGCACTTGCTCAAATTCTCAGATACATTAAATCCCTCACAGAAGAGTCATTACTTTTCTTCAGCAAACCCACACAGCATGACATGGACTAGATGACCTCTAGGGGTCCCTTCCATCCCAAAACATTCTATGATTCTATGAAGCTACCTCAGCTTGCTCCCCTGCAAAAATCACACAAGAGCTCTAGTAAGCAGAGCTGCGGCACAGAAATCATTGCACTTACTCGGCGTAATTGAAATTAAAGGGACAAAAAGGTTTTCTAGAGAAGCGTCATGGGAAGCTGGATGCGAAGAGGCAGCAGGCTTCAGCTCGTAGCCTAGGCTGGAGAATGAAGTATTTGCCATTGAGCTATTTGGAAGATCTGGGAAGGGCAATTTCATTGGTGATAAATCCCTGGAAAGAAAAGCATGTAGAAAGCTTATATTAACTGGGGAGACTACATGGTAGATACCATCTTCTGCTGTGCCCATTTTGTGTTCCCAATCCCTCATCACTTTTAGGTGTAAAGGAAAGTACAAGCTTATGCTCTCTGAGTTCTTGAGAAATTAAAAAACTCTCTATTTTATATGGAAGAAGCTGCTGTTTCAGCATTCATTCAGGCAGACTTTGATTTCTGTTACTAACACAAAACTGTTTCAGGGCTTTAGAAGTCTACCCTCCCCATGCATGGACTTTCTGGAGCTCTAGTCTGAGGTTAAAATAAGTCCTAGCTCAAAGGCAATGCAGGAAGCTGGGAATCTCCAGGAAAATTTCTGTATTATGGCAGACTGGACAAGTGTATCGTGACGGTCCTCTGCTCTGAAGATCTGTGGATGATCAATTTGGTTCAGTAACTGTTAGGCTTCCACTGAATGCCTGGAAACTACTTTGTTGCAGCTTGAAGAAAGCTGGGGAAAGTATTTTTGAGTCACAGGTTATAAAAAGACCTGACTGGAAGGTTTTTGTTCCTTTAGCTCAAGATCACCTTGTTACTAAGCCATGGGATTTATCTCCCCCAGTTTCTGACCCATGGAAGGTCCTAGTGTGCAATTACACAAAGTACAATTAACAGGTACGAAACTGCTGCTTAGGAGGCAATGTGTGGATGGATAGTTTGCCATCACTACTCAGTTGTAGCTGAAAGGTTTTCCTAAACCTCACTGCTGTAAAACAGCATTCCTCATCTCCAAAGTCCGTCTGTGTTATGCAGAGTTTGCTTACAAAGATAATGTCTTGGTCCTGGATGGTGGAGAGAGCTGGCCCTGAAACTCTGTCCTCTCCGACTGGCTGTCTTCCCAGCTCTCCTGCAGCCTCAGCGGTTGAACAGCACTTAGGATTTCACTGTATCCGTTGTGTACAGCAGTCTGAAAAATAAGGCACTTCTGGTTCATGCTACAGAACATCAGCAAAAATCAGACCTGTTCCACTGAAAAGACCCTCATTTTTTAATAGCACTCCTTAAAGTAGAAAAAAATGTGAGTAATCTGGTTGCAATCTGCAACTGAGAAATTCACTGCAGAGCAGGAGGGTTCCGGTTTCCCTTCAGAATGGAGTGGCATTAAAAAAGGCTGCCAGAGGAAGCTAGGAGACCAAAAATCCGGTCTGATGTTTGTCCTTCATACATTACAGACTAACATACCTGAGCATCACTCACCTCTGCTACGCCAAAATCAGGTGGTGGTTTCTGTACAACAGAAGAGTTGCTGAGACCTAAGAAAGATGCCAAAATGCCATGGATCAAGTACAGAAAACAAGAGGTTTCCACAGGTTCTTCCTTTGCTGTCTAACAGCAGTTTGACTACAGCCTGGCACCGTTAAAGAAGCCACATTCTCAAAAAGTGACGACTCTGGCTGAAAGGGTCTACTTTTAGGACCGATATTAAAGTCAAAGATCTCCTCTCTTTATTAAATGCCACGAACCCTAGTAACAAGGGTAGCACTGTACTGAATTAAACCTACAAACCTAATGACTTGAACTCCTCATCGAGCAGACAGGTAGAGGTTGTGCTGCTGTGGCGGGAGGCGGTGGTTATGTTTGCAGATGGGTCTGTAGGAGACTGGGACGTAGCCTCCAGCTCAGAGAAGTCAATCAGTGTATAGCTCTTCATGCGTCTCGGGGTTGTCCGGCATGCTTTGGAAAAAGCAGAAAGAGTTAAAGAGAAACCTCCTGAAAGGAATGGTGTATTTATGGGTACAGGCATGCCCAAAAGGACTTATCGGTGAAGAACTTCAGGAATATTTTCTATCAACCATATGTAAAAGAAAATGATGGTCACGTAATAGTTTTCCTGTGTTACAGGATCTTCTCCACTTTTAGTCTCCGAGAAGCACTTCCCTTCCATCTCCACCCATACATGACGTGCAGGAGCAGACCTGTTGTGGAACACTGCAGGATGTCCTTTACCTGGCACATCGGCAGAACTGGTGGCTGAGCCTCCTCCACCACCATTCTCCTGGCTGGCTACACCCTGCCGGTACTGTCCGAGCACCTGTGAAAGCTTGTCATTGGCCTGCAGTATCTCAGCTGGAAAACAAGAGAATAAACAAAATATTAACATTCTAACGTGAGGGTCAGTTCCACAGCAAACTGCTTATAAGAAAGGTACAGCGCATCTAAGGACATGCCTGGAGCAAAGTCCAGTGGGGCAACCTGTCCTGGGATCCTGGCTGGTTTTTGCTTCCATTTGCTGAAGTGCAGCATTTTGCATGTCCACCTGCCAATTTCAGGCCTCGCTCTCATTTATCTTTGATCACTTTGAAATCTGATCCGACCTCTAAAGCACTTCTAGTTCCTGCCATTTCTTAGGCACTTTGTTGTTCTCCGCAAGTTTTCCAAGTGTACTCGAGTCTGTAATCCAACGCTCCCCAGCTGAAGAACCCTGGCATTCGTGGGTATGAATGAAATGTTTGAGGCACAGCTGAGCTCTTAGGGTTGCTGTTTAAGATGTCTATTCAGCAAGGCATCACTTCAGTCAGGTTTTCAAGGCATAAGGACAAGACTGTGAAATGCAATCCTCAGGGAAGGGTGAAATTTCACAACTGTGGAATTCAAGGATTCTGCTCATATGACCCTCCCCAGTACACTACTTAAAAAATTCAAAAAATATTCTCCCTTCTGTGTTGATAGACAGGCAGAACTTCAATCTCTAGAGAAAAGACCTCAAAAGCCTTCAGTTCACTGAATGTTAGAGCTCCAAAAACTCTGGCAACTACCTCGGCTGGAAGAAACTGTTTAATTTTGGGCTGCAAGTGCAAATTAATAGCTTCCTTGGAAAGGAGTGGGAGGAGACTTATGCTGCTTCCCATGGGCATGGCTTAAAGGTGAAAGTGGAAAGCTTTGCCAGCAGGGCAGCAAGTGCCTAAGCATTCCCCCTCTCAGAGGAAGGGCGTACCCCACTTGTCAAGGGAAAGGTAGACAAACTTAACCACAAAGAGATCCAAGGGCAGCATTGGCTCTTACCTAGAGCCTCATCATCATCAACTGTCTCACTGGCAAGGCGAAAGAGCAGCGGCCTGAGCTTCTCACAGCGTTGAAACAGAGTCTATGGAAGGAAACGTTTCACATCATTGCTCGGGAGATCCCAGACACTCTCGCACTTCGCTGTCCCTGTGATCACCTGTAATTGATGATACGTCTAGAACAGGAAGATGCACTTTCTGCCCAGGTCCAGACAAAGGGTATTAATGCTGCATGTTGCTGCTCTCTTAAAAACCCACAGTGGCCTGGAAGTACAGACACTGGAACAAGGAGGCTTTGCTGCTATCTTCTCAGCAATCACATCCTCTCTATGCATACAGGCGTAAGACAGATCAGTGTAAAATTACTCTATTTACAAGTACCTAGGAGTGAATAGATCAACTGCAGTACTTGGAGAAGTACTATGATCACCAGTTGCAACTACCATCAGGCAATGCAAAGCTGCTTACGGCTCTCTTCTCAGTGTTTTAAGAAGCGAGGAGGCATGGAGGAAGCCACCTTTTCAGTCTGAAAGTAGGGTCTTTTCCATCTACAGCAACAGCCCTCCTCAAAGGGATCTATCTCCAAACTCTGCCATCACATACAGCCACAGGAGAAGTTCTCACCCACAAAAATTCAGTTGTCTAAAGTTTTTTTAATTTGAGAGTCTGGTAGGCATCCTAGTGGTGTTTCAGGTATTTGGAGGCCATAAAGCTATTCTGACAGCCCTATTAGTGACATCAAATGTTTCCTCAATTCACTGAT
Organism: Egretta garzetta; assembly: GCF_000687185.1. Lineage (NCBI taxonomy): Eukaryota > Metazoa > Chordata > Aves > Pelecaniformes > Ardeidae > Egretta > Egretta garzetta. Next base: position 826,187 of record NW_009258618.1, on the reverse strand, counting down.
AGTTATGAGCAGCCGCAGACCTGTGAACCCTGAGCAGAAAAAGGGCAATCACAGAAACCATAGCACAAGCTGAAGAACCCACAGCTTTGAGGTCCTCTGGTCAGATCTGATCACACCCACCTAACCATGCCCAAGCTCAAGGGGATTCCCATGCGTTATGCTACTACTGGAGGAAGAACCATTTCCCCATAAGATACCACAGGAAAAGCAGCCAACCTGGACAGAAACTCAAACTGGCACAGCAGGAGACGGTTCCATTCCCACTCCCATTACACTGACAGGAGCAGCCATTATTCATCAGATATGTTGGAAACTATTTGTTGTGGTAACGCTGTTTCCCTGGCAGAAGCCAAGTGCACCGTGCTGCCCTTTGAATCCTGTTGCCTTGGGCCCTCCCAGCCATAGCCAGTCAAAAGAACCTCTTATTCAGGAAAAAAGAGCATTTACCTGTAGGGTCTCCTGGTCAGATTTGGACAATTCTTGCCTCTTGTAGTTTTCCAGTAATTCATCCATACGTTTAACATTCTCGGAAACCTCACTGATGGTGTTCACTCTTCTGGACACCTTAGCCGACTTTTCTTGTTCCTTTGATGAAAACCAAAATAAAAGTAGATGATGATTTGGCTAATGCAGCCAGTGCATGTGCTCAGCTGGGTCAGTCTGGATCACACTTGTTGGGGAGTTGCTTCCTACCAGTATCTTACTGCAAGTAGGGGAGGCACAAAGCAGCGCGGGTAAGCACTCACCCCTGCCCGCCCCCAGCTCCAGTATCACAGAATCACCGGATCCCAGCATGGCGGGGGCTGGAAGGGCCCTCTGGAGATCACCCAGTCCCACCTCCCTGCTCAAGCAGCCTCACCCAGAGCAGGGTGCACAGGGCATCGCCCAGGCGGGGGTTGAATATCTCCAGAGAAGGAGACTCCACAGCCCCCCTGGGCAGCCTCTGCCAGGGCTCAGTCACCCTCAAAGTAAAGAGGTTCTTCCTCACATTCAACTGGAACCTCTGATGCTTCAGTTTGTGCCCATTGCCCCTTGTCCTGGCTCTGGGCACCACTGAGAAGAGTCTGGCTCTGTCCTCATGACACCCACCCTTCAGATATTTGTACGTGTTGATGAGATCCCCTCTCAGCCTCCTATTCTCCAGGCTAAAAAAGCCCAGCTCCCTCAGCCTTTCTTCGTAGGGGAGATGCTCCAGTCCCCTCATCACCTTTGTAGTCCTCCTCTGGACTCTCTCCAGTAGCTCCTCACCCTTCCTGAACTGGGGACCCCAGAACTGGACACAGTGCTCCAGATGGGGTCTCACTGGGCAGAGCAGAGGGGGAGGATAACCTCCCTCGCCCTGCTGGCCATGCTCCTCTTGATGCACCCCAGTATCAGTGCTGCACCACACCTCCCTGCCCAGGGTGAAGATGGAAACCTCCTGCCCTTCCCAGGGCACCCCAGCCAGGGTGCTGGCACACAAGAATTCATTTCACCACAGGCACGAGTAAGACTTCAAAACTAGGGTTGGGAGTTGGTGGCTCCTGCCATACAGAAGGACACTCTCAAAACAACTGCAGGGATTTTGTTAAACTAGACTGAATCTCCTATCTATGCAGAGAATTGGGGTGCCCTTTCCAATGGAAAACGAAAACAGACACACCAGATGGTGCACACACACATTGCTTGTAGAAAAGAGGCAGTTCAGTACAGATGGGGCTTGTTTCCACCTGGGAACTGAGTTTATTTTTGGAAACTTTCTATCGCTAATGCAGCACTACTGCCAGGATCCCAGTAAAGCGGAGGTGTCCCTCCATACAGGCTCCTGGGTGTAACTATTCCCTCTTCCTGGCAGTGGCGTATTGTACAGAAACAAGCGAAAACAATCCCACACTGTAACTTTGGAATAACAAATACTGAAAATTGCCGCTCCTCTGGGGCAGTTTAAACAGCTTGCCTGAGACTGATGTTGCAGCAAGGTTCCCGGCACCATGTCTTCGTGTTCCCTCCAATACCAATAAGGTGGTGGGCACTATGGAGCTCAGGGCCCGCTGTCAAAAACTGAATTGCCGAGTCCCCTCCCACCCTCCCCGGCTGCAAATGCGGCTTCTGACCCAAGGAGCTCCCTACCTCTTTAATCATGCTCTTGATCAGACGGTTGGCAGCCTGCAGGTCTTCGGAGTGGCTGCTCTTTAAAAGCCTTGCTAAGAGCTGTTGAGGGGAGAGCACAGGACAGCAGTGAGCAGCAGTCTCGAGGCACTACGCTGCAGACACACATCACCTAAGAGCAGATACTGAGACACCCGGTGTCATAGCAGTTTCTATACCCCTGAAAATATGTGGGCTCATGTCCCATAATCTAATCCAGATTATATTGCTGCATTTTACAGCTGCCTGCACACGCTGCTTGGCTGTTTGGGACTAGGAACTCTGGCTCCACAGAACTTCTGTAAAACCCGGAGAAACACTCCCTCGGGAAAGTTTAATGGAAACTGGTGGATTTGGGTTAAAAAGTTTCACTTTTTTTTTCACCACACAAAAATTTCTGACAAAGCATCAAAGAATTCTGCAGCTGTTGTACAGCACTAAGTATTATTCTGAAAACAGCCTGTCTGAAAGAGCAAAAGCCCCCAAAATGTGACTGAGCCTGTTTTCTTATCAGTACTAATCAGAGTGAGGGGTAGGCATGAAAACCCTAAGGTTTACCTTGGAGTTCTCTTCATCTGTGTCAAAAATCGAACTCTCAGGTCTCGGAGAAGGGGGAGGTAAAATTTTGTCTTCTGGCAATTTGGGGTCTTCTTTTACAATGCCTGGAATGGGTAACAATATTTGTTCAGTGCTGCTCGAGCTGTTAAAACACCAATGCCCCTCAGTGCATTGGATTTTGCACCTATTTCCTTCACCCCTCCCCAGAACTTTACAGAATGAGATGGAGAAGCAAGGAGTTGCCTTAGCACATGCCCAGACAAAAGACTTCCCTTTCTGCCTCAAATTAAGGACAGGCCAAATGAGATTTCCAGGGTAGAAAATAAAATTCGGATGTGCTGAGCTCCTTCTGGGTGAACTGCTAAAATTCTGCCATCGCAAGAGCACTGGGAGCACCCCAGTATAGGCCACAATCAGTACGGCCATAAAACATAGGGCACCAAACACACACAACCGAGCACCAAAGGAGCCCTTAACATTACCGCTGCCTCTGTGCCCAGCACACCTGCACCCCTGCTCAGCACCCCAGCCCGTGGCAGCAGTGCAAAGGAAAGGCAGTGACGGCAAGGAAGGTTTCCACTGCAGGACTCAGAGGAAAGCTCGCAGGGTCATTTGATGCTCAAAGATGCACAAAGCAAACCTGGTGGGAAGCATTTAAAAATAGATTCCCTAACTCCCCTGAACTTCCACAGAAAGGGTTACAGCATTTTCTTAGTTCATAGAATCATAGAATGTTTTGGGTTGGAAGGGACCCCTAGAGGTCATCTAGTTCAACCCTCCTGCAGTGAGCACGGACACCTTGAACCAGACCAGGCTGCTCACAGCCCCGTCCAACCTGGCCTGGAATGTTCCCAGGGATGGGGCCTCCACCACCTC
>NW_009258618.1:820855-822612 GCF_000687185.1 Egretta garzetta | reverse complement strand
AGCCGCAATCAGCTCTGCCCGCAGCCTCCTCTTCTCCAGGCTGAACAACCCCAGCTCTCCCAGCCCAGCCCCGTAGCAGAGGGGCTCCAGCCCTCGGATCATTCCCGTGGCCTCCTCTGGCCCCGCTCCAACAGGTCCAAATCCTTCTTGTGCTGGGGACCCCCGAGCTGGACGCAGGGCTCCAGGGGGGTCTCACCAGAGTGGGGCAGAGGGGCAGAATCCCCTCCCTCGCTGCTGGCCACGCTGCTGGGGATGCAGCCCAGGACAGGGTTGGCTTCTGGGCTGCCAGCGCACATGGCCGGCTCATGTCCAGCTTTTCCTCCCCCAGCACCCCCAGGTCCCTCTGGGCAGGGCTGCTCTCCATCCCTTCATCCCCCAGCCTGGGTGGGTACCAGGGGTTACCCCAACCCTAAGCTATGAAACTTATTATGTGGGATATCAAGAGGGGATTGGACAAATTTTTGGATGACAATACCATTGAGGACTATTAAATGTGATGGCATGGATGAAAAATCCAGCTCAGGATTTCTCTGAACCCATTCCTCGTAATCCTGGGAGGGTATTCCAAGGCAAAGATTACTCCAAGGAGTTTGTCCTGTGCATCTTCCCTGCGCAACAGCGGCGAGCACTGCGTGAGCAGAGGCCACAAGGCTTAGCCTGATCTTTGGCTCAATGAGGCTGTTCTTTAGTAAGTCTCTTTAAACAGTTGCATGTATCCTGAAGTACCCAAACAGCCTTGTAAGCGCGGCCTTTGTCCTTTTTTCCTTACACACGACATTTTCTGAAAAAAGCTGAGTCACAAATTAAAGAGGAGAGATGTCCGTGGTCTGAAACCACGTGACTTGGAAGGCTAAAAAGGAAACCGAAATAACAGAACTAAACCTTGTTTCTTCAGCATCTGATAAGCATCCCGGATTTTAACTTCCTGAGGAAACCAGACTGTCCAACTGAATATTACTTCTGTGACTCTTGACTTTACTTTTTCTGAAGACCAGGTTCCATAGTACTGAAAATGAAACAAAAAAGTGAAGTAAGACCAAAAAAAGGCTTAAAACCAAAGAATTAGTGCCTCACCAGACCCGGGCAAATGGAAACCGAACAAAACAAGAAATGGAAGTTATTGCCTTTATTGCCTTTTTTCAGCACCTGGACACTTTCTCCGATTTCTCTCATCATTGCCTACCAGCACCCACTTTAACGTATTATAAAAACATCAGGAAGAATGATAAAAGCCACACACAAACCTCCGAAACACCAGGCATTTGAAACTCATAAAACAATACCTGCTTTGTCAAAACAGCAAGCAAAGCTCTCCATAGTGATATATTCTTTGAACTTTGTTGTTTCACTGAAATACCTTTGCCAAACCTAGGACTGCGAGAAGAGGTTTTGCTGTTCGGTTACACACTTCTCCGAAACCAGCTTTTTGCACCTCTGCCATCAAGATGATGTCATGGAAAATGAAGCCTGTACGAGTGGTAAATATGTGCAGGACCCACGAAAAGGGGGAATCGATTACTGAGTTGCTGAGCAGGGTATTTAAGAGAGTCCCAGGCCTGCCATTTGATGCCGAGAGGAGCAAGGCATGAAGATCACGCAGTCTCTGATCAAACAGCTCTCCGTTTTTCATCATGAGAAGCGCTGCCGGGGGACTCAGTGCATCGGCTCTGAACTCACAGCTCACTTAGAAATGAGAAGTTCAGTTTGAGGAGCTGACGGCTGCTTCTCTCAGGAGGCAGCGATTGCACTCAGGAGCG
>NW_009258618.1:813037-820545 GCF_000687185.1 Egretta garzetta | reverse complement strand
AGGAATGAATATATTGAATATAGGGAATGAACATAGTGCAAGCCAGGGAAGCGGAGCAGCAGGAAGGGACTTTGCAGCTTCCACCTTAGCTGATCCCTTCCAGCCACCCCTGCCTCAGGGCTGTCGCTGCCCGGGGGCTGGGAGCCCTCTGCCCGGCTTTCAGGACACCCTCAGCAGGACCCCAAAGGGGCTGCGTGGACGCACAACTGCCCAGCGATGTCCAGCGAGTGCTGCACCAGTGCTGCTGAAGTGCAGTCCCTGCTGCCGCTGCCTAAGCTGATCCCGGCCCATGAACAGGACCCAAAGCCAGGCTAACCTTTGCCAGGAGAGAGCGAGGAGAGCAGCTGGAGCACAAGAGTTTGAGGACAGAGCATAAGAAAACATGGGAGAGGCTCTGGGCAGCTCCCGGCACCTCTGTCCTCTGCCACTTCTCCAACCAAAGTTCTGTAAATCACTGAGAGGCAAAAGGGCCACAGGCTGAGGGGTCACAGGAACAATTTCAGGCTCCTCCAGAGCCTCTGACTGTGCCAGCAGAGTTGGGAGAAACCACAAGGAAAAAGCTTTTCACAAGAGCGAGCCCCTGGCTTACGTCTTTCGCCAGGGGATTCACATCAGTCCTTGTGCTTGGAGGCACAGAATGAATCCTGCTCTACTTCTATGTGAGATTAATTCTGAGTATTCATAACCAGCACGAACTAAACACCATGTCCTACTTGCTATGTCCAGCATAACTCTGACCACCTACCTTTGGGGAAAGCACTTTAATCAGCTCATTCAGAAACCTGAATTTTGCTATTTCATTGTGAAATCTTTCACCGCAGTTATTCACACAGGTCTCTAGCACCTGGAGAAAACAAAACAGTACCAAACTGAAACTGTACACCCAGGTCTTGGGGGATTTTTTAAAATAACTTTGCCATTAAAATACTAAATCTAAGAACCTTCTGGCACTACATTCATAAATACAAGATACTGAGGAAGTTGTGCAGCAAGAATGCGTTTTTTCCCTTCATCCAACCTTCTCAAGCAGCATGTTTAAGACAATCTGTTCTACCCATCATTAATAACTTTTGGGCCACTGACCCTGTGGGACCACAGGCCAAACAACAAGAGCTGCCGACCACCAAAACGCCTCAGCAGAAGGACATGGGAAGGAACAGCAGCCGTTACTCCCTCCGTTTCACCCTGGTTTCTGTATTCCTTGTGCAATGGGCAGTTAAGAGGGAGAGACATCTAAGAGACAGCTATGCTGCCAGTATCCCCAGACTGTGTCCAACCAGGTTACTGCTGCAGATGAAAGCACTTACCGTGAGAGCATGGAGAGCTTCCATCTCCTGCGGGGACTGTATTTTATGTGCCAGCAGCCTCGGTGCAAGTGATGGGCTGGGGAGCAGCAGAAGCAAGTCAGACAACACACGAGTTCCCAAGAAAAACAAATGCCACTCATTTTGTGCTGCAGCAAAGAGCAACTGCTGGTTTCACAGCCTATGGCCAACCATCAGACACCCTTCCTCTGGCAGAGCGCTGCCCTGGGGTACACACACATGCACGACGGGAGAGAGGGGAACTGAAGCAGTCCGTGCGACCCCCCTGCAGTCCTCCAGCCATGTCCAGAGGCTGTGCCTTTGGCAGGGGCTGGCTGGGAGAGGCTGGGGGCTCTCCCTGGGCAAGCACAGGGGGATAGAGCTGGCTCGCTGCAGTCACAGGAGCTTTGACTCACAGCCCGACCCAGCACGCTGCTGGGGGAGATGGGAGCCAGGCTACAGGCTCTGAAGGCACAGGCGTCTCTAAAGGAAGAGATGATTGCTAAGCTTTGACAGGTTGCCTGCTTAATTAGTTCCTGCTCCTTCCCACAGAGCTGAGAATCCGCTCCCAGCAGAGATCTCCCACCCCTCTGAAAGGAAAAGCCATGGCTGAGGGGACCCTGTGCTTCCCTGCAGAACCCCTCAGCAGGCGCCCTTGGCCACTCTCCCAGGAGGCTGGGGAGGGTGCAGCAGCAGGACCTGCTGCCTCCTGGCTTGCAGCAATGGGAGCCAGAGCCCATTCCTAGACATCAACCTCCACCACATTGGCATACGCCTCCTTGCAGCTTATTTACCCATTCTTGTACAGGGACTCTCTGGAGCAGCAGAGCCCAGCGAGCGCTCCGAGCTGCCTGTCCAGGCTCCCCACGCTGCGGCTTACAGGTCCCGTCCCCCCTGCAGCCATGAGAGAAGCTCAGAGCCAGGCGCGCAGCCCAGAACAAACACAAAGAGCTGTCTGTCTGCCTTACCCTTCTATGTCAGCATTCACCTGGTCACAGAACCGCTGGATGCATTCCCAGTTTTCCTCAGGGATACTTGGGTCAGTGGCTTTATCTTATACACGAAAAAAAATAATAAAGAAAGAAAAAAATAGCCTCAGTGTGAGAGGCATACAAGCGAGCGGCACAAGGCAGGAAGCAGCTCAGACCTTGTGCTGCTTTAGGGCTTGTTTGTAAAAGAGGCAGAAATGGAAGACGCAGGACGAGCAGGAAACAACTGTTACTAAAATCTGCCTAAAAATACAGTCCTGAGTACTCACTCCTAAAGAGTCAAAGTCAGGCACAAACGGAGGCATTGAAAGCACCACCAGCACGATGTCGCTTTTAGCACAGAGCACGAGAAGCTGTTAAAAAGCGTTTATGGGCAACTCTCCCAGGACCAGGCTGCAAACCTTGCCATGCCAGAACGCAGGCACTTTTGCAAAACTGCATGAGTGCTCATCCCAAAGCTCTGCCTGCGTGGCTGAATTGAGGAAAAGAGTCTTTTTCGGCTTTATTCACTCCCCAGTCCAGCGCTCAAACAGCTTCGGCAAGACTGGGGCCGAGGATGGACGGGAGAGACGGGGAGCAGGAGAGATGCGGCAGATTAAGACAGCACCCATGAACATCACCCTGCAGGGGCTCCGTGGAGGAGACGGATCCTTCTCCACGGAGCTGAAGCTGCTCCGGTACCCACCCAGTTGGGGCCCCTGGCCCCCAGCCCCACTCACTGAGCCACCGCTCCAGCTCCCCAGCGCCGGCCATGGAGTCTCGCTCTGCTCCGCCCCGCTGCGAGCAGGAAGCAGATCCACCGCCCTCGCTCCTTGCACGCTGCCGCTCGCCCCCGTGGGAAGCCCACACGAGTTTCTGTGGCGTGATAGTGCACACTGTGGGTGTGGGCTGGCTCGGTACAACGCTTCCCCCAACCCCTCCGGCTGCTCCTCCCCTCGCTGGCGTGCAGAGTGAGCACGCATTGGCGAGAACAGAATCAAAAGTCACCACGTTAATTTAATAATTAAGAGGTCATCATCCAAAAGAGGAAAAAACCACCCCAATCTCCTGGTCAGGGTTATTTTTAGCAGAACCACATGCATCACACAGTACACAGGGAGGAGAGTCCCCCTCTCCGAGCTCCTCGCTTAGTCCAGCAGGACACTGGGGCAGCTAAGAGGGCAGCAGCTATTTTTAACTATGTGCATATATATGACTGGAATAGGCATATATATATATATATATGTATTTTTATATATAAAATACCCTCCCCACATTATTTGTTGGGGACCTGTGTAGCTGTAGGTACCCTGATTGCGAGGCACCCTGATTGCGAGGCACTCTCCAAAAAGGGACCGGTTGCTTGAGACAAGCCAAGTTGGTATCAGAAATAGCATTACTTTCTGTCCACATGGTCTGAATTTAAACGTCGATAGAAGTCTCTTTCTCCCAACCTGGAAACCAGGCTATTTGTACAAGATGAAAGCAGAAGAACAGATCAAAATCTGTATTCAGTTCCTCTCCCAGACAAAGCGGCTTATGCTTAGTGCAGATACACAGTCCTGGAAATGTCATGGTGACACCTGCCTGGTTGCAAGCCCTGCTCATCTGATCAAAGATAATCACACGGAGCTCAAAAAACACAGGTCTAGGACAATGACACGTGCTGCCTACACCATCTGAGTCCACGGGCTGGCCGTCGGTGTCATTTCTGTCTCGTATTAGCTAGACAGCGCTTTGTGTATTCTTCCACACACTTCCTTGGGTCCCAAAGTCACCATCATCTCAGCCACGCTCGGTCCATGCTGAAAACACAGAAGAAGTCGTTGTACAAATGGAAACTTACACTTTTCAGCACGTGCTTACGCATCATCATGGCGGAAGCGATAAGAGTGATTAGCTATCAGATTGCTGTTAGACCAAGGGTAGGAGTTGTATTAACAATCTCCAAACAAGGGTTTGGTTTCTTTTTCTCCCGAAGTCAAATGCTAAGAATGGTCAAATTGACCCAGAAGGATTGATGCCAGAGCCTAAGCCAGGATAAGGCTTTGAAGAACTTTTGTAAAACCTGGGTTTGAACTTCGTTAAAGCAGATCGCACATAAAATCCCAGTTTTGCCCAAAACCTACGACCCTGCCAACGCTCCCTACAGCTGGGCCAGGGCTTTTTCTGACTTCAGATTTGCGACCAGCGTATTCATGCTTTCACAACTTCTGCCTTTCTGAAACTTTCAGAACAGCCTTTTCTTCCCGAACTGCTGTGTATCGGTACATTAACTCACAACAGAAACTGATGTCAGCTCTTGCAAGACGTCCCAATACCAGTATCTTGCTGTCAGAGAGAAGACAGCGTTTAAAAAAAAAAAAAAAAAAAAAAAGTCCCAGCCTCAGAACTTTTATTTTTTACCTGCTGCCCACTGAGAGCCAAGCGAAGGATCTTCATCATGCTGCTGTACGCAGTCTCTTTGGTTTGCTTCTGCAGGCTTCTCAGGTCTTTGTTCAACTCCTCCACAGTCAAAACAGCTGCCTGCCTTGCCATGAGCCTTTGGGAAAGAAGATGTCCTTACAATCTGGGGACATACAAAACACAGGACTCCTACCTAGAAGTGACTAACGACTTCGATGACTGCCAGCTACCTCAGACTGGTTTTGCAAAACCTTCTGGCAACGCCAGCAGTTTGAGGCAAACTTCCCTGCCCTTCACTCCTCTGTGCCAGGGCACTCCCTCTGCTTGCTGCAGCGTGGGCCCCGTACACGGGTACCCTCCTGGGCTGGCAGGCGGGACTGCTTTGCCTCGATACCGCTGCTGAGGCTCTGCTTTGTGAAACTGCACCTTTACTCCAACGGCATCAGAAGCAGAGTTTCTTCAAAAAAGCAAGCATCAAGTTTAAATCACAAAATTATGCCAAGGACCTGGAAAACCACAGCAGAAGCAATAATTCTGATTTCTTTTTTAATAGCACGATTTTCAGAGATGCAGGAGCCGTCACTGGTACTACTCGGCTGTAGGTAGGAGTACTACTATCCCTCCAGGATAGCGAGTATTCCGACATTTCATTTACCATCACTTGGATTCAGTTACCACTCAGCTGTGACAAACGACTGAGGGCAACCAGCTTTACAGAAAGCTGGACATAATAGCTCAATTTGCAGATGCTGCCACCTTAATGACTCCCAAAACTGGTTTTCAGGGCTCATTTTAGTCCAGTGGCAAGATCTGAGCTGGAAAAGCAACTGACACCCCACCCTGCCAGCTGCAAGGCGTGGCATAGCAGATGGACATGGGGCAGCAGTGAAACTCGTTGGCAAAACCCCACAAAACTCACTGGTCCTAGACTGGGCAGACTGTCTGCAGTCCCAGCAGTGTTTCTGAGCAAGACAAAACTGCAGACTGCTAGCTAGAGACAAAGAAATGAAAGCAGGAAAAGCCCCCAGGGACAAGCTCTTCAGAAGTGACAGTGATTCTGGCGGGACACGAACTGGGTTCACTCCAGAGACCCAGAAGTGTCGTTACATAACCTGAATACACATTGACCAAAACCACCCTACACTTCTCCAGTTCAATGCTACAGGAGATCAGGTGGCGTGGGAAAACCCTGCTAACACCGCTGCTTCATTAGCGCCGTGCTGGCACACAAACCCCGCCGTGCTTGGTGCTTTACTAAATCCAGACGTGACAATTCTTGCTTGAGAGCACTGGCGTGAGCTTTCCCACTGGCAAGCTGCTTTTCAATTAAAAACATAGAATTTCTCACTAGTTATTAACTACAGCACATTTCAAAGTAAAGCAAATGAAATAAGAACGGTGAGCACGTCCAACATCAACATAGGAGCCAAGAGCAATGCTCTAGGGTGGGCAGGTGGGTGTGTATAGAGCTGGGAAGAGACACTTACCCTAAGACTAGTTTTCCTATTTCATCTACTTCTGCAGAAATAGTTTGTAGCTGCTCTCGGGATACCGAGGGCCTAACCCATAAGTAAGAATAATCAGATGACACCAGGTGCTTCAGGAGGCTTATGTGACCCTGGAGAAAGAAAGCAAAGCTGTTAAGCTGGAGGGAGGGAGCGAACACATCCTGTCTGGAATTCACAAGCAGTTAAAGAGGTTCCAAACACATCACTGCCTCGTACTCTGCACTGCTCAGGGGAAAGGCAAATTGCTGACTTTTAGGCAACCGAGTTTTTCCACACTCATCACCACCTGGCGTGAGCAGGGACAGAGAAGCAGCCCAAAGGGCCACGGCTGTACCCACGCTGCAGAGCCGCGTGCAGGCTGACTCAGAGTTCGCCTGGGGAAGTGGCTGGCCACGTTCATCTGCTGCCTTTCAAGAGACAGTGGGAAGTCACATGAGTCAACGTCCCGCTGCCACAGCGAAGCCTTCATACTGGAACAGTCGGGTCTCTTCCTGCCCTTATAAAGAAGGCTTTATTCTTCACAAGAAAGTCCCCAGAAATTACAGTAGCATCCCAGGGGCAGACAGGGAAACAGCTGGGCTCATCCTCCTTCGTGGCGCTGGAAAGAGTCACAACGTCTTCTGTCCCCTTTACAGCCAGCACTCTACCATGTAACCGAGACCAGGCCTCCCAAGGCACAAACCCCACTAGTTTAACCACCAAGAGCTTCATCCACCTCTGCAAGGAGGTTGCTTTGACTTTGCTACCAAAGTATGCAGCAGCAGGAAAGCAGAAGCACCTTATGCAGCACAGTCTGCAAAAGCTAGAGGTGAGCAGTCTCCTGGCACCAGGGGCCCTGGGTGCTGGACCTTCCCACCACCAGCCAGCTGCATCCCGGGCTACAGGAGGAGAAGCACAGCTTGGAGGTTTTCAACACTCACCTAGACAAAACCACAGCTGACCTGATCCAGCGCTACTGACAGACCTGCTCTGAGCACAAACCAGAGAGGTCTTCCAAGAAAATCCTACAATTCCATGATTTGCTTCCACGGCAGGGATACGACCTCCCTCTGCTGAGGGAGGTCTCTGCTGGCTCCGCAAAGTACAGACGAGCTTACAACTCTGCAAAGACCACGAAGATATTCACCATGCCCATTCCTACAGGTCAGCTAAGTACGTCACAGAATCATGGAATTGTTTAGGTTGGAAAAACCCTTTCAGATCACCAAGCCCAACCGTTCCCCTGACCCTGCCATCCCACCACTAAACCCTGGCCCTAAGCACCTCCTCTGCCCGGCTTTTAAATACCCCCAGGGGTGGGGACTCGACCCCTGCCCTGGGCA
>NW_009258618.1:811166-812697 GCF_000687185.1 Egretta garzetta | reverse complement strand
CCAACACCCCTAGGTCCTTTTCCACCGGGCAGCTTTCCAGCCACTCTTCCCCACGCCTGTAGTGTTGTGGAGGGTTGTTGTGACGCCAGGGCAGGACCCAGCCCTTGGCCTTGTTGAACCTCCCCCAATTGGCCTGTGCCCATGGATCCAGCCTGGCCAGGTTCCTCTGCAGAACCTTCCTCCTCCCCAGCAGATCCATACTCCCACCCAGATTGGTGTCATCTGCAAACTGACTGAGGGCGCACTCAGTCACCGGATTGTGGCAGTCAGCATGCACACAATCGCTTGAGCTGGCAGTGGGAGCCATTTTCAGGCTGTGGAGCTTCAGAGCTCACATCAAAGCAGTGCCCAGAACTCAGCTGAGTCTTTATCCAGGAACCCCACAAAACCTCAGCTCCCCAAAACGGTGACAGAATGCCATCACTGCTCGTACTTTTCTCAGCAGGAGGACTCGCTCCACATACTCCTTTTCTAGAACCTCTTGTTCCACTTGCTGATCTCCATAGACGTGCTCCACCAGCAACTGCAACTCTCTAATTAGCTTCTGTCGCAGCCCCTCATTCTCAATATGACGGGTGAGGTGAATCCTGTAACGAAGAAGAAAACTGCTTTTGGACTGCTTTGGGTTAGATTGTATCTAATCATCCCAACCTCACAACATTTACCAATTAAAACTGTTAGAAAAGCAACATTAAACCCTGAACAGATATTCTACAACCAAGCCTTCAGCACAAATGCAGCACAGTGAACAAAAGATGTGGGAACTCTCAACTGCACAACATCCCCATAGCGCACGAGTGTACTTGCAGAAGTACCTTCTGGGAGTGGTGCCTCTTTTTAGATGTTATTTTGAATCAAAACTTAAGACCTTGCATCCTCCCAGCGACACACCATCTGCCCAGGTTTTTACAGTGTGGCCAACACCAGTGTGCAAGCACAGGATGGGAGAGGAGACAGGAATGGTGCGAGCAGAAACTTAAACTTTGCTGTAGTGCAGCAAAAAAGCCTCTGTGCTGGGACCGCGCTTCATCCAATAAACAAAATTGCCAGACAAAGCCAAACACCAGGAGAAAATTCTCACCGATGCACTATTAAGTTTTAAAGTTATCACAGATATTTATACCTGTTGAATTCTGGGAGGTTTTCAAGATCCAAGAGGGCCGAGTGGGTTGTAATTCTGCCTATTTCAAACTGCGAGATCAGCTCCTCCAAAGTCCTCCCCATCTGTTTCTCTGCAAAATAACCCAACGAGGGAATAAGACGCATCCAATTTCCTCTGACGTTTTCATTGCAAGCCTCAGGTGCAGGGCCAGGGCAGGAGCACCCCCAAAGAAGAAGTGATGCAGGAGAGCCACTTTTCGCAGTGCTAACAGGGACATAGCCCAGCAAACAGGAGGGAACTTGCAGCAGGCACACACGGGAAGCTGCCCTCTCCCCAAGAGCAGGCTCTGCTAACTACTGGCGAGGAACTGGAAACTGGGACATTCTGCTTGGCTCTTCAGTGGAACACCTCTTGCATCAGTCAGCCAAA
>NW_009258618.1:808108-810889 GCF_000687185.1 Egretta garzetta | reverse complement strand
AGGAGGCTCCACTGCTCAAGAAAGGCTTCATTCCCAAACAGAGTTCCTGAAATACAAGCTAATTTATGATTCCCACACAGCAAGAACAACAAAAGGAATCATTGACTCAACTTCTCCTGGTCTTTCAGGTTAAATGAGAAGTGTGACAGATGTCATACACGACACTGCAATCATTAACCATAGAATACAACTTTTCCCAAGAGTTCACCTTGAGAAGAATGTTGTCCCAAGTGGGAACCTATTAAGCCTCATTAGGAACCTATTAAGACTCAACTTAAGTGGCTGCACAGAGGCAGAAAGATTCCCACCATTCCAGCGCACCACCCAGTCTTTCACAGGAGCTCTGCAGAAGCCCTGGTGGCATTTCAGCAACAGACTGGTCTCCCGACACCCATTTCCTGATCCCTTCAAACACTGTCAAAGTTCTCAGCTATTAAAATAAACCCAACCCATTCCCCAAAGTCAGCATCAAGAAGTGTCCTAGGAAGTACCAAGCCTGCTGGCGTTACCTGCAAATCCAGAGCCACAGTTGGTTATGATGTCCAGCAGGGCCTCTGGCAAGAAGCCATCCCGAGCAAAACGCTCCAGAAAGATGTCCCCCTGCCTCTTCGACAGCTTGCCACCATATTTGTTGAGAAGCAGCGGAAGGTGACCAAACTGAGGGGGATCCCAGCCAAAGGCTTTGTAGAGAAGGAGGTGCTTGGACGTTGAAGCCAGCCACTCAGTGCCCCGCAGAACGTGGCTGATGCCCATGTAATGGTCATCCACCACATTCGCCAGGTGGTAAGTGGGGAAGCCGTCCCCCTTGAGAATCACTGGGTCACCTTCCACATCAGCCACTTCATGCTTGTTCCACCCATAGACCAGGTCCTGAAAGGGTTCCACCCCCCTCTCCAGCCGGAAGCGGACCACCCAGTCAAGGCCCTGAGACAGCTTCTCAGACACTTCTGTGGGCGTCAGGTGCCGACACCGGTTGTCGTATCTTTGAGAAAGGAGAATGAAGGTCTCAGTTCAACACAGGTCAACCCCATCAGCCATTTTTACATTCCCCAAACTCTAAGTTGATCCCCGAATTTTAGCTGTAACCTGCCCACCACACGTCCAAACTACCTCATCTCTGGAGGCCACTCCCCTAAGCCTCTAAGGGTTACACCAGCTTCTCCCTCTACAGGCAGTGAGATACAATCCTACTGCTGTGCACGCTGTCAAAAGTTTTTGCAAGTGTGCAGCACAGGGAACCGTCCAGGGGACAAGGAATCCCTACCGTGGGGTCTGCTGGCTCCGCAAGGCCTCCTTCTTCAGCAGCTCCAGGCGCTGCGGGGTACAAAAGCAGTGGTACGCCGCGCCTCTCTCCAAAAGCATGTCGCTGGCTTTCCTGTAAAGGTCAAGTCTGTGTGACTGCTGGTAGGGTCCAAAGGAACCACCGCGGCGAGGACTCTCATCAGGGGGAATACCTGAAATATCAGTATGAGAAGACTTAGAAAGCTCGTAAAAAGGCAGAGCGAAACCCACCATGGGAGCATACAGAATGAAGATGAAACAGCAAGGTTCTGGAGAGCGTCCAAAGATGGTTTCCGCTCTAGGGCAGCCAGCTAACGGCATCTGCCTAGCACAGGACTCAGATTCCCCTGGACTCAGAAAACAAACAGCAGCCAACATCTTCAGAATTTAGAGTATTGTGTGCGAAGCAACGAGCAGAAAACCCATCAGAACCTACTAAATAGCAGAGCGGCTCTGGTACACTGCCTAGAGCCAAATGCAGCCAGGTGTATATATACAAAGCAGCACCCACCCTTTCTATAGGAAAGACCACTCGTACCACAAAAATACAGCTGAGACCTTACCTGATTATTTGACTTACTCCAAAGTTATTACTCAACAGCAAAGCCCTAGTCCCTTGAAGTTTACCTACCCATTAACGGCAGCATCTGTGGGATCCAGCCGTAACTTTAAAATCACCCGCACTTCTAGTTCTTAAGCTCAAAAAGAAGCAGGGGATTAAACCCAAAACCTGACACCTCCAGATCCCCTTTAGCAAATACTCTGTACACAAACAAGTCACCAAGTTACCAAGTTACAGCAAGATCTGTGAGCTCCGACTCCTGACCTTTCCATCATGTCTCTCAAGCACAACTTTTCTTACAACTGCACATTGGGCCACTTTCACAAATTTGGATTTTTCTGCGTGTCAGACAACACAGACGGAAGAAACTAAGCCTGACCAGTCATTTCTGCTGTAAAGGACACTTCCAGTAGGATTTTCCTGATGCCCAGCTGTAGAAATAACTGCATTTCAACTAATCCATCATCTGAAACGCTGCACAGCTTGCAGTCATACAAAATATTCTCAGTTTGAGTACTGTTAATCTCTAAAAAGAAGAGAACCTTTTGATAAGTAAAAAATGAAAGATGTTTGCAAGTACCTGCCCAATCCAGCATATCTTCTATTCCTTCTGCAGCTCCAGGCACAACCCGATTTTGATCTGTATCCTCCACTCTCAAAATAAAGGCCCCTTGGTGCTTTTTGGCAAAGATATAATTGTACAGAGCGGTCCGAAGGCCACCCAAATGCAGAAAACCTGTTACCATGCGGAAATCAGAGGAGAGTAAGAACAATTAAGGGCCAATAAAGAGATGTCTAAACACGAGCTGGAAGGGGACTGCTACCTGCAACGGGACGGCCACTCAGCGCTAACGGAGGGCAGGACTCTTGCTGGCTTTGCGGGCCCCCGCTGTGGAGCTGAATCCCTGGTGGCCACCCCCCCCACGGGAGCGTCTTGC
>NW_009258618.1:795132-806952 GCF_000687185.1 Egretta garzetta | reverse complement strand
GGAAGGAGCTGGTGGAGCTAAAGGTTATCTGGAACAAGAACAAGTACGACGTGAAGTTTTGCCTGGACAGCACGGGGGCCGAGCTGAAGCAGAAGATCCACTCGCTCACAGGTCTGTCAGGGCCCCCGCCACAGCCCACGCCGCCTCTCGCTGCAGTCGGGTGGTCTGGTAATCGTTGTTCTTGCCTCTTAGGCCTTCCACCTGCTATGCAGAAAGTAATGTTCAAGGGACTTCTACCAGAGGAGAAAACGTTGCGGGAAATCAAAGTAACAAACGGAGCAAAAATAATGGTTGTTGGTTCTACTATCAATGATGTTTTAGCAGTAAATACACCTAAAGAAGCTTCTCAACAGGAGGTCAAAGCTGAAGAAAACAAAAAGGAGCCACTTTGCAGACAAAAGGTTATTGATGTCTCAATAATTCCTGGCGCGGGGGAGCTGTAGGATTCATGCGGTTCTCTTGTAACACTCTGCAGTCACCTTTGGGTCCTGTTCCTCCTCAGAGCAGGCTGGGGTTTCTTTTCTTACAATTAAGCGATAGAAGAAGGGCTCTGTGCAGAGGAATTCTAGCAGCAGAAAAACATTTAGCCTAGCAGAGGCTGGGGCTTTGCAAGACCGGGGCTTGTTGCTGGTGCCTGGTACAGCCTAGCATTTCAGACAAGAAATGGTAAATAACAGAAATGCTTCATGGTTGTTTGCTCAAGTGCAGTCTAAGTTAATTATGTCTAAAAGATAGCTAATTTTTATTGGCATAGAAGATTTTAATCTCCAAAAACTGCCTTTAAAATGAACACCAAGAGAGTAGTTCCTTCAGCTGTCCCAGCGCTGAAGGGAACATGGATGTCGAATATTCCTCTTGCATCTTGAAGTGCTGGCTCCCAATAGGGAACCAAGTTCAGTGCCATGAGGCTTGGTTTGGTGGCAGTGTTGTGGGCCTGATAAGGGATTTTTCAGCTCAAGGTATTACCGGTCCCCTACCTTTCTCAAAATAAGTTTGATTAAAAATGAAATAGTGCATCATTGAACTGCAGCCTTTCTGAAACATGCTTTTGTTTTTCTGTAATTTATCGTAGTTCATGTTCGCTGTAAGTTCCATCATTGTTTAAAGGTACTCAGCAACTTACGAGCTGTGAGCATGGTTTTCTTAGCTACTGCTGCCCTAAGGTGCTCTGGTTTGGCACTGTGCTGCGGTACGTTGCGCTGTCAGATGTGGAGGGTTTTCTGCCATCCACTGGATATAATACTCAGCTGTTTAAAGCATCTTGCCAAATGCCAATGACTTGATTTAGCATGTATGATGTTACCTCAGAGTTCTTTAATTTTCTTATAGATACCTGTTTCTTTATGTTCTAGGAGGGATGTTACCCTTTGCATTATTTTGGGGTTTTACTCATTTACATCATTTCTTTAGACTGACACAGAAAGTGCTTGGTTAGCTTTGAAAATTAACCGATTCCTGTGTGATAAATGACTGTGAACAGTCCTTAACTTTCTCTCAGTGCTATCAGGATGTGGTCAAGGGTGCACCTGGAAGTAAATTGAAAAGCTCTCTTGCGTTTCTGTGAATTCTGATTTCTGTTTTTATATTGTAGCAACACAGAAAAGTATTGGATAAAGGAAAACCTGATGATGTGATGCCTTCTGTTAAAGGTGTTCAGGTAAGTAAGTACTTGAGAAATTGTTATAATCGGAAGTTTTTTTTTTTGTGTTTTGAGACCTTTCTTTGCTGGTTCAGTTGTTCCTTGCTGTTGTAATACAAAACTGGAAAGATGGATCATCCTTGCGCTTAAAAAGCTAAGAGCTTTTCCTCTTAAAGTCCTTCACCTTACCATGTTGCCTCTTTGTAGGAGCGCCTGCCAACAGTGCCGTTATCTGGCATGTACAACAAGTCAGGGGGGAAAGTAAGATTGACCTTTAAACTTGAGCAAGACCAGCTATGGATTGGTACAAAAGGTGAGCAATTCTAAAACTCTGAGGTGAATAATTGGTAATTAGACTATAAATGAATCGTGTGACTGTTGCGCTTTAACCCTGGTTGGCAACCAACCCGCCTGCCAGCCGCTCCCTCACTCCCACCGGTGGGATGGGGAGAGAATTGAAAGAGTAAAAGCGAGAAAACTCATGGGTTGAGATAAAGACAGTTTAATAGGGAAAGCAAAAGCCATGCAAGCAAGCAAAGCAAAACAGGGAATCCATTCCCTGCTTCCCATGGCAGGCAGGTGCTCAGCCATCCCCAGGACAGCAGGGCTCTGTCATGCATAACGGTGATTTGGGCAGACAAACACCATCATTCCCAATGTCCCCCCCTTCCTTCTTCTTCCCCCAGCTCTATACACTGAGCATGACGCCATATGGTGTGGGATACCCTTGTGGTCAGTTGTCCTGGTCCTGTCCTCCCTTCTTGTTACCCCCCCCAGCTGCTCACTGGTGGGGTGAGGAGCAGAAAAGGCCTTGGCTCTGTGTAAGCGCTGCTCAGTAGGAATGAAAACATCCCTGTGTTATCAACATTATTCTCATACTAAATCCAAAACACAGCACCATACCAGCTAATTAGCTCTATCCCAGCCAAAACCAGGACAGTGACCTAGAAATAGCTTCTGGTGTATCTAGATTGTGTTTAGGGAGTAATGCTGGTATTGCAATACTTCAAAAGTAAATTTTGCTTCCTCTTCTCAAATGCTGCTCTATCAGAATGTTGAATATTACTTGATTTTTTTTTTTTTTTTACTTCTGTTCTTGAAAAACTTGAGTTCAATTGTGCCAGTGGACTAATGTTCCAATCTGCTGTTCATAGTTCCAAATCTAAATTATAATATTTGGCATCTCTAGCATATCTCAGAAGCACTTCATAAACTTTAGTTTGATGCCAACATCACATAGGCACTCCCTGACTTGGCAAAGATTTGAAAGGGAATCTTAGGACCGGCATTAAAACTAGGAGTGCTGCATTTCTGTTGTTATCTGTCCTTCCAACCAAAATTAGTCGGGTGTCTTGTTTCAGTGAGGTACCAGTGTAGAAACTATGGCATGTATTGCTGTGTGGAGGAATTGGTTTACTGTCTTGAGCGGTGCCAGGAGGAGCTGAAAGTGCTGCGGTGATAATGTGCCTTGCTGAGGACGTCTCGGGTCACCCCCAGCCTCCAAAGGAAGCTGCACTCCTTTAGCTTGACGAGGATGGGGCAATATTATAGCGATGAGCAAGAGGAATAGAAACGCTTGCTCGCTGTCCCAGTAACGTAACCTAACTGGATGGTAATACTAGCTTTGGATGGCACCTCCAGCTGCTACCTTGTTTCCAAAGTAAGCAGGAATCTCGGAAGTTTTTAACCTTGCCTTTGTAGGACAGACTTGACTGTGAAGATTTTCCTGGCTTTAAAACTTCTGTTGGTACCAGTTACAGGGATTTTACTTCTGGGCTAAGTGATGGAGCGAGACATTGGGGTTTTTCTTTCCCTCTATGGTTTGGGCAGCGAGACCTTTTTGTTACTGATACTGTGTTCTAAGTGAATGCTTAGTATTTAGGTAATTAATCCTCTTCCTTCACCTTTTACACGAGTTTCAAGTTTAGTATTTCTGAAGTGTTCTAGATTAGTGTTTCTTAAGCTGTGAAATTTGATTCTTCTTGTAGTCATCTGTCTGTCATGTAACCTGTTTCCCTACTTCCCAAAATTAGCAGCAGCTTGCTTCCTCTAGGGAATGGTTGTAATTGCTGGCTGTTGTGAAAAACTCCTTCCTCCTCTGAGAAATTCGTGCCAGATGCCAGCGCGTAAGGGCTAGAAGAAAAGCAGCTGGGTGTTAACATGGTTTTTCGCTTGCTAGTCCTGGAAAGTTGAAACTGATTCTTCCCCCACATAGTCTCCCCGTGCTTCGCAGATCACTTTGCAGGTTTTTGTCGTTGGAGGTTTGGTACAGGCAGATGTTTCTCAGTTGCTCTGTGTCATTTACGTAGAGGCATTGATAATATGGACTTGTCTGAGATACTGTGAAGGGTAATTGATTTGCAGGATACTAAACGAGCGCAAAGTAAGATTTTACTCAATGAATGTCATGAGTCTGAGTGGAGTGGTTCAGAGTCAGCTTAGTTACAGCACTGAGGCAGAGTATATTTGTCTTTACATCACCAAATTTATCTCCCTGTGTGCCTTTTCTAGGTAGGTGCTTTTTTTCGGATCACACAAACTAGTTAGTGTTTATGGTTTTCTCTGTCTTATATCCAAGATCATAATTTTAGGCTGACACTGAAAGCTGGAACTGAAAGGAAGGATCTTGGAGTTAAGTCTTTGGAAGGAAGCGAGGACAGAACTGAGACAGCAGAAGTCTGCCATGAGCCATGTACTTTGTCCTTCTTCTCGGTTACCTCTGGCTTGCCAATGTTACACTGTCGTGTAATTGTAACCTTTTTTTTTTTCAGTTTCTCTTTTTGTTTCTGTCCTTATTTACTCATTAATATTTCCTTCCCTGTGCTCCTATAGTTGCAGTTGAGCACTGCCTTAGGGTAAAACCAGGACTAGGCTTTCAAAGAGTTTGTTAGCCTATCTTCGTCCAGTTTTCAGCCTTGTCATTTCTGTAGAGCTTAGTATAATCCTTGGTAGTCAGTCCTGAATATTCTTACACCCAGACCAGCTTTCACTGTGGTGAGTAATCCTGCTGGTCCGAGTCGAGTTCCGTATGGGGAAACAGTAAATAAAGCCGGGGTTTTCCTGTCACTCAGTTTAGGCCCGCATCAGGTACTGAAGTACTTAATGTGGTGCAGAGGCATAAAATGCGAGGAACTGTGTGATCCAATTTTGCATTCCATCAAATTATCAGCGGTGGGGTGTGTGGCAAAGCGGAAGACGGGCTCCTCAGCAGCAGGTATCCAAAATTCCCCCAAAGAGGAGACTGCTGACCTGAGGAGCTTTTGGAAGCAATAGAGGTGGTATTTGAAATTAATATGAAATAGTACTTCCTCATATATCAGAAATAATACTTTGATCAATTTTAATGTAGAGAGAACAGAAAAGTTACCTATGGGGTCCATTAAAAATGTGGTGAGTGAACCTATTGAAGGACATGAGGATTATCACATGATGGTGAGTAAAGTCTTTACTTTAATAATATCCAGTCTAATTACTTCATGCAAGTACACAGAAGTCAGGCTTTTAAAATGGAGCACGCTGGAGATGGATAGTAACACCAGCCTCTTGTGTTGTGGAAGGTGGGAATGTGGGCGTGGTCTGCTGTCATGGTGTAAATGTTTTGGGTGGCATAATTGAGTGTCTGCTACTTTGGGGAAAAGTGGGCTGATTTCACCCAAATATGAAGTGCTTCATTGTTACTTTGTACCTTCTGTCTTGTGGCAGTGTTAAAACAGTAAAAATACTCACAATATAGCTCACAATTTCTTAATGTTAGTGATGTTTTCCCACATCTAGTTTAATTTCTAGTTTCTGTTCTATTTATATAAACAAAAGGCCTTGCTGGAGGTTAAAAAAAATAATGATTTGATGCCGTAATATTTTTTTCCCTCATATGTAATTTTCTGAAAAACTGTTACTGGGTCGGGGGGAGGAGTTGGGGTCTTGCTTTCCAAAGTACAGTAACTAACTTTTAATGTTGAATTAAGTTCTTTACGTAAGTCTGTTTCCTTCTTTAGGGGAAGAAAGGGGAGATGTTATACCTTAAAATTATTGTCAGCCTGAGGGCACTGATCTAGTCTTTGTCCAAAGACTTGATTTTTGATCACCCGTGTAAGAAATTGTCCTCTTCAGAAGATGCTACAATAAACTCTTATCCTAAAGCAAGGATAGAGGTTGCTGGTGTGCCAGGGTGCTCCTCTCCTGTTTATACTGGCATAGGTTGCAAATGGCATTATGTCTGAATATAAACTGCTACAAGATTTTGGTGACTGTGAAAACACAGTCATTGTCTTATTTAGTTCCCGTTTGGCTTCTCATCTCTGGGCATTCTGGTCATTTCTTTAGAGACTTTGAGTTGCACTTCAGATTCTGCCTTCCAGTATCATTTCCTCACGTTTTTGAAACTGGCCAAGAGTTTTTGTTGCTGCTATGGTATTGTAAAAGGAAAGAGCTCATCATTTGAATTGGTACTTTGCAGTTCTTGTTTCCCTGAGGAATGTTGGGTTTTTTTAATTGTTTACCAAATAGCTGTAGCATGCTCCAAGTGTCTGAAGGAGGCAGTAGGTATAACAGATTGGTTTGATTTTTGTAGGGGGTGAGCTGTATCTGTCCGCTGGTATAAGCTGTTCTGTTTCCCGTTTGTAAATCTTGTCATTTTTAACTTTGCAGGCATTTCAGCTGGGCCCAACAGAAGCGTCTTACTACTGGGTCTATTGGGTACCAACTCAATATGTTGATGCAATCAAAGACACGGTGCTGGGAAAGTGGCAGTATTTTTGAAAGCACGCTCACCTCTGGCACAGGAAAATGACACAAAGCTAAGGACACTGCTGGGAGAGGCCTCCAACATCCCTGGATGTGATAGTCCTGGAACTTGTTAATAAAATATGATAAACGAGGCATTGATGGAAGCCAGAGGTGATGTTCTTTCACCATTAGTTTACTTTTAACTTAAAAATTTCACCATCCCTTTTCTGCAGTCAGCTTCAACCATATTTAAAGCAAATGCAATGGAAATCAATAAATCTTAATTCACAAAATATTGTGTGTAATACACTTAAATCTGCTGAGAGTTGATCTTCCAATTTAGTTTTAAAAAGAAAATATTACAATGTATTATTGAGGATTTTTTACATGGTTTGAACAAAAACAAATATTTTCATAATCTTTCAGTTATGAGCGTTAGACTTAATTTAGTAACTTGGTTGTGACTGAGAATTTCAGAAGCAGTTTTTTAAAAATAAACTTTAAACAGTATGCAAAATTGATGTTTAGTAAGCCATATTCTGCTGGCCCTTTTATTTCAGGTTTAACTCTCTGGTAGCAAAACTAATTTTGTTGGGTTTTTTATTTTTAACCCAAAGACGCCCTGCTTTTTCTATTTTTTCCTTTTTTTTTCCTCTTTTTGTTTGGTTTTCTTTTTCTCCCCAATACTAGAAGCTCTGGGTGGGTTCTCTGTGTGGCGTGTTTGGAGCAGATGAATGCTGCTGTGGATGGCCCAGTGCTCCTTACAGTCCCCCTTTGTGCCACGCCAGTCATTCCCCTCCCGCCTGCATACCTCTCTGCTCCTGGGCTGCCTCCTGCCCCGGGGGGGCGACATTTTGCAGAGCATTTTCTTGATCGCCCGCGTTGCCGTCCGGAATAATTTTGCAGCTCTTGCAATGACACTTACCTGTTTGACGCAAAAGAAAGCTCTGGTGTGCGCTGCGCAATGCTGCCTGGCATGAGCGGGGTGAAGCAGCGGCCCAGGTCTGGCAAAGGGAGTGAACCAAAGAGACCCCCCTGCCTCGTTTGGGGCTGGGGGGAGCAGGGAAGAGAGAAGCTTGGATGCCGTTTCGGGTCCTAAATAACTGCAGTAGTCTTTTGTGACCTGGATTTCAAAATGGATAGTGATCTTATGCGGTGAACCTTACCAAATTTAGAATATCTATCCAGCAACTGATCTTTTGAAATTTAACCCCCCCTTTCAGCTTTTCTCTTGCTCAAGCTTACAGGAAGCTGTTGCATCTCGTCCTGTCTGAAATAATGCTCCTCACCTTTGGTTTGTGACGTTCTGCGAGCCGTCTCAGCGATTCACGTGCCATTTATCTCAGGTTTTCTGAACGGACCTCTCAGTCCTGAAAAGGTGCACGCCCTCAACAGATTGTATCGCGCGGTCAGACTGACTCGGTCTCGCTCTGTGCTAAACCTGCATCTAGCAGGTCGCTGTTCTTGTGTTAATGCTGTAGGCTTGGTGCTGCTCAGGGCGAGTAGCTCAATGTTTTGTGAAACTCCTGGAGAAACAGCCTTGTAGGAATAGCTGATCTTAATGTATTCCGTGTCCATTTTTTCACTCTCCTTGAAACAGCCCAGTTGAAGCTCAGCAGGTGCAAATTCCCAAATGAGTATTTATTTTATTTTTTTTTTTTTAATTTTATTTGAGAGACTGGGAAAAGTGTTCACTTTATGGTATGTGTTAAGATGACGTATTTACCTGTAGACTCTTGACAGCAGTGTAAGCAGCTTCTGACTTGTATTTTCAGTTAGAACATTCAGGCAATATGAATTTTGAAGGCGTTTCATATCCTATGTATAAACTAGTGATGTGCTTGTTACTCTTGTAGCTTGAGATACTTCCTTTCTGTATACAAGCCACCAGCAGCGTGTCTTGACATAAAAGTGCTGGGACAGGAGCTCCTCCTGCAGCAGTGCTGTGTCAGCTCCCTAGCGCAGCCCCATCCCGATGCTCAGAGCAAGCGAGTGCAGGCAGTGGAGTTGCCGTGAGTTAATTGGAGACAAAACTGCAAGTGCAGCTATCGCGCTTCTTATTTTCTGATCGCCAATCCTGGTGTTATGGCTTAAATTTAAAATGCAGTGCCTGGTGGAAGGCGTACACGCTACAGTATAAAGAAAATTGGTGACATGGGCTTTTTCTGTCACTTGGAGTGACAGAGTGCACCTGTGCACTCCCTGTCTTGTTGGTCTGTGATTATCAGCTCCCGCTTGCTGCTTGGCTTGCCTGGACCTGCCTGTACGTCTGTTCATATTCCATTTTCCTTTCCGACGCTTTCGTTTGCT
Organism: Egretta garzetta; assembly: GCF_000687185.1. Classification (NCBI taxonomy): domain Eukaryota; kingdom Metazoa; phylum Chordata; class Aves; order Pelecaniformes; family Ardeidae; genus Egretta; species Egretta garzetta. Next base: position 798,278 of record NW_009258618.1, on the reverse strand, counting down.
TGCTCCTTGAGGGGACGTGTGTCTTGGCTCCAGATCCTCCCCAGAGTTCCCATGGCTCCTGTGCTCGATGCAGCGATCCGGGTGAGTACGCTCTGCTGCCGGTGCCGAGGGAGGGCAGATGCCTGGTCTACTGCTGCCAAGGCATGGAGGGCACCTTGAGCATGGGGTAGGGGCACCGTTTGACATCCCTGATGCTCCTTTCCCAAGGGCACGATTCCCCTGCGTCCCGTGCCAGATGTAATCGATCATCTCGCAAGAAACTGCGTATAAAAAACATTGGTTACAAAGGAGCTTTAAACATGGAGAAGAAATAAGCTAAGAGAATGTGATCCTATTTAGGTTCTTCTTTCTAAGCTGAATTTGATTTGGAAGATGAACTTCTTGCACTTTTTTTGTTCTATGTGCAAAGTTTTAATTAAAATACAGGAAAGTGATCCTTACATAAAATGTTTTAATTGGTGTTTGTTGGCTTGATACAGCAGGTTCCTTGGGAGTTCTTTGAAATGAATATTCCAACTGAACTTAGCAGCACTGCTTTTAAGATCCTTTCTCTTTCGGAATGACATGGAGCTTTGTATCTTCGGTATATGCCAGGAGGGTTTTTTGTGGTTTTTGTTGTTGTTGTTGTTTTTTTTTTTTCCCAAGGCAATTCTTGATATTAACTAATGATCACGAACGTTAAGAAAACCCCATCTCTTTAGCTGGATAGCATCACAGCTTGCCCAATGGGGGAGTGGTGTGCTGGCCTCTCGCTTGACTTTGGATTTCTCTCTCTGGTATCTGTGGTCGCCTCCAGGGCAGGGTCAGCATGACAAATGGCCCTGTGGAGGAATTTGGCAATTAGTCCTCAGTAAGACACCAGCGTTGTGAGTACAGTGTGAATATAGTCAGTCCTTTGAGTTGGCTGTTAAAGATTGTTTTGAGATCCGGTGTGTAATCTGTAGGAAGTTTATGGTAATACCTGGTGATTCTTGTGTACAAGTTTATTTTGATTACATTACAATTCATCAACCTCCTTTCAACAGAGGCCAATTCCCTACTGTATATATGTGTAATTCCCTGTGAACGTTTTGGGGTGTGAAGTTGTACTGAGTGCTTTGCAGGGTTTACTAACTGGGGACTAAAGCATCCATAAGGCAAACATGGGTTTCCAGAGAGCAAAGCCGGTGTTGCCCACGCCCTCGCCACTGTCCTGCCGGGGAGGAGGCCTGCTGCCCCCCGAGCTCTCCGTTATGCGGCCCGATGGCCTGCTGCTTCCCCTCCTTGTCCCGAGCTGGGTATTCCTTCCCTCCCTGTTGGTGCATCCCAAGCATAAACAGTTCCTGGGTTAGTGCTGCACTAGGACTGCAGGAGTGCATCACTAAACCTTGCCTGGGTTGGAATGGAGACTGTATCTTGCGTGAAAACTCTTGGATTACTCACGAGTTTTTCATATCAAGTTTAGTATTAAATCATAAATTTCCATTAATGACACTGATGCTAAATGTGTAGCCAAAATAAGGACGTTATGATGATGGAGGAGAGGAAGTGATCTGAATTCCAAGAACCAGCTCAGAAACAATGCGCAATAAGTCATAACTGGTAACACACGCACACGACCTGCTCGATTTTAGCCTTGACACAGTTCGCATCCGTCGCTTCATCCTTTAAGGGCCAAAGAAAAACAATTCACTTGCAGTGATGCTGCAAGGTGCCATGTGGTGGTGGTGGTCTGTTCCACGCTCTCCCCTTCCCAACCGCGGTGTTCCTGTACAACCGCTGGCGATGCCGCTGTGCGGGCACAGGCACAGCACGCACTCCCTGCGCCGGTTGCTCGTGTGCCCGCTCAGCGGAGCGAGGTTTGTTTCCAGACTTTCCTCCTCCTGTTTACTTTTTCTTCCTCTGTAACTTGATTTTTTTTTTTTATCCCCCCCGCCCCCGGAACTGTTTTCATTTTACATTTTGTACTCCAGCCTTTCGCCACCTGTTAGGATTAGGTCATCAGCATCTTGCTTTGTTAGTTAGCATCCTGGTCAGTGGGGGGTGGGAGGAGGGGGCCAGGAGAGCTGTAGCAAGTCCTGTATGAAACGTACGGCCATTGTACCTTCTAGCCAAGGATTCGCTTTCTGTGGCTCATGGAAGCTCACTGTGTCTTATCCATGTCCTCAGCGATGCATTCTTTGGGTTTTATATTAAAAAAAAAAGTCTTAAATATTTGTGTCCACTGCAGATTTATTTTAAATGGAATATGTAAGTGCCATGTATTAATGGTATTTTTAAATAATCTATTGCCTATTTCAGGGGAGGGGGAGATGACAAATATTTAGTCTTAGATTTGCACTGCTGGATTTTTTTAAGCGTAACCCTGACTGGTTATCCTATTGTTTTATGCTGTAAGATTAGTCCGATGAATTAAAGTTTGATAATTAAGTATTTCTGTGTCTGGGTGTTTGAGCATTCTGTATGTACTGAGCGCGTGAACAGCTGCCAGCAGGTGGCTGGTGGTTTGTTTCTTTGCAGGAAGGTGGACATGGGCAGAAATCTGTGGGAGCACGTGCTTGTCACGTCTGACGCCAGCGATGCCTTTCTCCCAGGATAGGGACCTGGGGACACTGCTGCCAGGTATCGCTTCGTACGAAAAGGCTGTGAGTTACAGGACCCTTCTCTAGCTCCCTGTCCAAAACCGGGGTTTAATCTTGTTTCAAACTGTAGGTGCCCTTGTTGGGCTGAGCATGCTTGCTGTAAGTTACAGGTGGAGGGAGCCTGTTGCCATTTGGGACATCCCGCTGCTATGTAACAGCCCAGAAATGTGGGCGCTCAGGAGAAGCTGTAGCGGGGCTTATGGCAGACCCAGCTTTTTAATGCCCAAGAGGCGCTGCTCATGTTTGCTACGGGCTTTAGAAACTCACTCCCTCCACCCATTTAAAGAAAAAAAAAATAAAGAATAAAAGGTCTGAGAGATTTCAGTGATTGCAGTCTTGAAGTAAAGCTCAGCGTTTCCCAGAGGTGCACAACACGGCTCCTTCTCCTTCGGTTTGGTATCTGGGTGTGCCCCAGCTGCAAGGGGCAATGGGACAGGCGGCTGAATATGAGCCAGCAGTGTGCCCAGGTGGCCAAGAGGTCCAACGGCATCCTGGCTTGTATCAGGACTGGTGTGGCCAGCAGGA
>NW_009258618.1:791446-793320 GCF_000687185.1 Egretta garzetta | reverse complement strand
CAGGTCCTGCGGCGCTTCTGGGCTAGGACTGGCCAGAACGGCTGCTGGGGCAGCCGGGGCTGGGAATGGAGGGGAGGGCAGCCCCTGCCAGGCTCCCAGCACTCCCAGTTCTACCCATGGCAGTGTGTGGGGAGCAGGCTGGGCAGCCTGGCCTTTGTTCGAGTGCCCCGTCACCGAAAAACAGTAGTTGCAGAAGAGATGGAGGAAACTGCGAAGCATCGGGGTGGGGGGGGAGGGAAAAGCAGAGCCCGGGGGTGCAGAGCCTGCTGCAGCTCTGACAGCTGGGAGGGCTTGGAGGTCTCGGTTCTGTTTCCCCCGTGCAGGTGGCCGCACCACAACAGCTCCGTGTCTGCTGGCCTGGCTTGCCATCGCAACCGGTCCCACACAGCCGGCAGCAAGCCTGCCTGCGTGGCCGCACGGTGCTGGAGGAGCAGAGGCGGGGAGCAGTCCTCCTCTGCCTGCCCCACTGCGTCCTTTGGACAAAGCGAGAGCTGGGAAACGCGCTCTGACCTCGCTTAACAATCAAGCAAGAAGAAGGGCAAATAATAGAACTGGGTTCGAAGCAGAGGGGTGGTCGTGAGGTATGTTGGGAGGGAGCTGGTGTGTGCTTCTGGCTGAGGTACAGCTGGAAAACAGGCGACCCATCGGGGCTGCTGTCTATCTTGTTGGAGCTGGAGGAATTTCGGGGACCCAGGGGAGGACGTGTCTCCTGGCCGCTCCGTGCCTTGGCCAGTCTGTTACTGCCACCAGGTTCTGCTCCTCAGGCAGGCACATGCTCACACATAGGGCACTGTCTTGGCACGGGCTGCCGGCCAGTCCCCACTCTTTAGTCTGGCTGGGTCCCCCAGCTGGGCTCTCTGCCCAGCTCAGGCTCCAGGATGGTACGGAGCGGGTGAGAGGCAGCGAGGGGGCTGCCAAGGGGATGGCGGGCTCGGCCCAAGGGATGTCCTTTGGCCGCCCCACACCAGCAACCAGGCCAGCAGCTTGCTTGATTGGCTTCTGCATCGCAGCCAGAGAGGAGCGCGGGCGTTGCTCTGTTTCTCTGGCATCAGGGATGGCCACGCCAGCCCTGCCTCTCCCCGCAGCTGTTCGGGCCCCATGGTGTTTGCTGATCCCTGTTTGCTGACGGGGTGAGGCTGGGGTGTGTGCCAGCCTGCGGCGGCTGAGCTGGCGCTTGCTGTACGGATGCTGTACGCGGAAGCGGCAGCTCCTCTTCCCAGTGTGAATTTCCAATTACCCCCTCGATGTCAGGGTAGCTGAAATATGTAGCTTTGAAGGCCTGGGTGAGCATTAGTTGCATTTCTGGCATGAAAAGTCACCCAACTCGTTTGTTTCTGGAAGGAGCCGGTAGTTGGGCTGTTTGTGTCACCTTTAGAAAGGCACCTGGGAGTTGTGGCTGGGAACAGCCGCGCTGCAAGCTCATCCCTGCTGGCTGGAGGGCTGGCTCCAGGGGAGAGGAGGGGAAAGGCTGCTCCGGCCCTGGGACTGCACCCATGGGACGTGACCGGTGCCACAGGAGCCAGGGACTGCAGGTGCCACACGATGCCGGTGGTGCCGCTCACTGTGAGCGCAGCAACCTTAGTGCCAGGGCTTAATGCCATGGATTTCTAAAACACAGCACCTCCGAGCAGCCGTTAGCAGATGCAATTCTGTGGGTGTCCTGTGCAGGTGGAGCTGGAGGAACAAGCAGATTTAATACACTGGCGCAAGGAAACAAACTTGCAAGGGCAAGTGTCGGATGCTGCCCCTGGGGAGGTTTGACCATAGGCACCAGTACAGGCTGGGGGCTGACCTGCTGGAAAGCAGCTCTGCCAAGAGGGACCTGGGCATCCTGGTGAATAACAAGCTGACCATGAGCCAGCAGGGTGCCCTTG
>NW_009258618.1:782768-791045 GCF_000687185.1 Egretta garzetta | reverse complement strand
TGTGCACCCTGCTCTGGGTGAGGCTGCTTGAGCAGGGGGGTGGGACTGGGTGAGCTCCAGAGGGCCCTGCCAGCCCCTGCCACTCTGGGATTCTGTAAAACTATCTTCACTCCCAGTCTTGCCTCACTGGGGACAAGAAGGGACCTGGGGCTCTTCCCCCCAGCCTGCTGCTGTGGTGTGCTGGGTGTGGGGGGGCTGCTGAGCTGCCTGAGATGGCCTAGGCCATGGGTGCTTGTCCCCAAGTCTGGCCCTGCTCTCTAAGGACAACGTTTCTGCCCGCAGTGCCTCAAAAGCGGTGCTGTGACTGTCCCAGAAACGCTGCTCTTCATATCCACTCTGGATGGAAATCTTCACGCAGTGAGTAAGAGCACGGGTGACATCAAGTGGACTCTGAAGGATGGTGAGTAGTGACCGGGGGGCTGCTCGCTCGACGCCTGGCTCCCCAGGCTTGTCGCTAGCTGGGGGTCGGGGACCCCCCCCCCAGCCTGGCTGCTGCTGGTCATGCTCTGGGCTGGCGGTTCCTCCGGCCCCAGGGGACACTGCCAGCTGCAGCTCCAGCCCCAAGCACAGCCATGCATGGAGGATAGCGTCTGGGAGGGCAGCCCCCTGCCGCCAGCGGTGCCTATTCTGGGTCCGAAATGCAAATAGGCAGCAGACCCAGGCACGGCAGCGCGCTCGGTAAACACTGCCACGTTGTTCCTTGCTGCTGACATCTGCATTTCGCTTTCTTTTTCAGATCCTATTCTGCAGGTGCCGGTTTATGTGGCAGAGTGAGTGTCACCCCCCACGGGCTGAGCGCCCTTCACAGGGCAGGCAGCCTGCGGGCTGTGCGGGAGCCTCCAGAGGTGCACGACCAGATTTGCAGCAAGAAAGGGGAACCTCGGAGAAATGAACCTCCCAGCCCATGCCGTGGCGTGGCCTTAAACCTATGCTTTGTGCCTTGTGCTTCGTGCGTGATGATGAGGAATAGCTGCACCCCGCTGCTGAACTGCAGCCTTTCTACAGGCAGCCCAGGGCCTCTCAGCACCACCACGCATGAAAGCGTAGAAGAGAAATTGAGGAAAAGCCACCTGAAAGTGCAGGGGGAAGGCAGGACAGCAGAGAGCTCTCCTGGGGCGGGCAGGGCACTGAGCCGGCAGGGCTGGTAGGTGCAGGGCAGCCGTATGGAGTTACAGTGCTGACCCAGAGCCGGAGTTCATCTCCTACCAAATCCAGTGCTGGAGGTTTCCAGGGAAGGTCAAGTCCCATAGCAAATCACCCTGGAGCAAACTGCTGAAGGCGTTTCTTTAGTGCAGCTCCTATTTAGTCCTTGGCACGTGCCCAGGGCAGGGGGCAGCTCACGTTTCATCCTCCTCTCTCCTCCTTTCCAGGCCAGCGTTCCTTCCAGACCCCAATGATGGCAGCCTGTATATCCTGGGAGGAAAAAATAAGGAAGGCTTGATGGTCAGTGGGGCTGCGGGGCTGCGTGCTGCCCACACCCCGGGGCTTTGCCGGGCTGGGGGACTGGGCAGACCTGCTGGGCAGGGCGAGCCTGGGGCCTTTGGTTGCTCCAGCTTGTCCTTGGCACCTGGAAGATGTCAGCCGAGTGGGTGTGGGGCAAGCACCACTGGGACCCGACCCTTCCCTGCCACTCCATCTGGCTTTGGGGTTGAGCCGTGAAGGCAGGGGAGGAGGAGGGGACTGTCCCGGGGACCCTTCCTTCCCACCTTGCTCCTGAAGGCAGGGAGGCTGCTTCTTGCGGAGGCGTCTCTCTGGCCCCACATCCACACCGCCGTCCGTGTTGCAGAAGCTCCCGTTCACCATCCCGGAGCTGGTCCAGTCCTCGCCATGCCGCAGTTCGGACGGCGTGCTCTACACCGGTACGCAGAGACCAGCTGCCCCACCGGGCCAGGGAGGAGGAGAGGCTGAGCGGGGACCTCCCGGGAACACGTCCGTGGAGGGGAGACAGGAGGAAGCCTTGGGGGTGGACAGCAGGACTGCAGAGACTTAAAAAAAAATATGTATTTTCATTCTCAGGGAAGAAGCAGGACACCTGGTTCATCGTGGACCCCAAGTCAGGAGAGAAGCAGACCACCCTCTCGACAGAGGCCTGGGATGGTCTGTGCCCGTCAAGTCCCCTGCTGTACATTGGCCGTACCCGTACGTAAGCCAGTCCTGCTCCCCCTTCGTCTGTCTAGTCCCAGGAATGGGGTGCTGGGTGGTGACCTCGTGCCCCGCTCTCCTCCCCAGAGTATGTCATCACCATGTACGACACCAAGTCACGGGAGCTGCGCTGGAACGCCACCTTCTCCGACTACTCGGCACCGCTCTGCGAGGAGTCCTACCACTACAGTGAGTGGCCACTGTGCATGTGGGAGTCATGGGAGCCAGGGCAGGAGGCAGCTCCCCCAGCGCCCTGCTTGCAGCGGGACCCTGGCTGCGTGGAGACCCCGGGGAGATGCTGCCGTGGCCGGCAGGTCTCGGCTGTGCCGACTGCTGGGGAAATCGGCCGCTGTGATGGCCATGGCTCCCATGGAAGCAGACCAGCAGGCAACAGCCCACGGCCAGTGGCAGGACTGAGGGGGGATGGAGAGGGACAAAGCCCCGTGGCCAGCACCGCTGCATCGCCCTCTCCCTCTGGCTCTGCCTAGAAATGGCACACTTCGCCTCAAGTGGGGACGGGCTGGTGGTGACGCTGGACAAGGAGAGTGGGGAGGTCCTCTGGGCGCACAACTATGGCTCGCCTGTGGTCGGCATCTACCTGTGGCACCAGGACAGCCTCCGCCGCGTCCCCCACCTCAACCTGGCCATGGAGACCCTGCGCTACCTGACCTTCCACTCGCAGGACATCCACCTCCTCAAGCAGAGCTACCAGTCAGCAAAGGATTTCGCTGCCACCAAGACCCAGCTGCTGTACGTGGCCCCTGTGGCAGCCGGTGGCGTTTGCGTTGCCTCTGCTCGGCTGCCCTGATCCCCGATGTGTGGAAAGCTGATACTTGTCCCTGCTTTGCAGGCCAGCGCTCTACGTGGGGAAGTACGCGACCAGCTTCTACGCCGTGACCTCCCTGGTCCACGGCAGCGTTGCTCTGGTGGTGAGTGTCCCCACTGGCCCCTTTCGGGCTGAGCCATGCACGTCCCAGCTGCGTGGTGCTCCATGAGCTGTTGGACCCCCAGCCGCAGGGCATCACGCTGGCCAGGATCGACGGCCCCACCACGGATGACGTGACCATGAGAGAGTCGGGGGAGTGTGAGATCACGCCCAGCACTGATGTCAAGTACCCGCAGGGCAGCATCACCTCGCTCCACAACCAATGGCTCCTAATAGGTGTGGACCCGTGAGGGGCACGGGCTTTTCCCTGCGTCTTCACTCCCAGAGGGTGCCCCGGGGAGGGGCAGCCCAAGCTGCCGGTGTGTTTTGGGGTGCCAGCCCAACCTGCTTTACTTGAGGCTGTGACTTGGGGACTGCAGTGACTCTGGCATGGGGCTGCTGGCCTCCCAGACCCAGGGGGTGGGCAGGGACCCTTTGAAGTGGGGGGTCACACTTGCTGGTGCTGATGGGTGTGCACTGAGCCCTGCACAGGCACTGGGTTGATCAGCCTGCTCCGTGGTTGCTGTCATAGGTTCGGTGGCAGGAGAGGCCACACCGCGTTGGCATGTTTGGAAATCAGGGCAGTGGCTTGAGGTGGTGGGAGGAGAGACGCAGAGGAGCGCGGCCAGGCCCCCCGCTGCGTGCTGAGAGCAGGGGCCTTTGCCCTCCACCTTTCTGTGCTGGCTGCTGCAGCTCCAGGTCCCCATTTCTGGGGACGGAGCTGGCGAGTTGTATCTGTGATGGTTTTTGTGCCTTCCACACGAAGCGATTCCCCTTCTCCAGGAGAGCCAGCGCTGTCCGGCGAGCCCGTTTCGGTGCTGTGGGGATGAGGGACCGGAGCTGTGACCAGGGACCAGCTGACAGATGCCCCTGCTTCCCTCCTACCCCAGGGCACCATGAGCTGCCTCCTGTGGTCCACACTACCATGCTACGAGCCTTCCCAGAGAACCTGAGGAAGACAACGGAAACCATCATCCCCAGGGCTCCTCCTGGCAGGACCATGTTCAACGATGTGAGTGATGGAGCTCTGCCGGGTCCCACCTCTGTGCCGGGGGAACCTTGGGCAGTGCTGGGCTGCCGGAGGGGCTGGGCTGTCTGGGGCCAGGCGGTGGTCCCCGGCGTGGGGTAGCACAAGGAGGGGGGTCCAGCATGCAGGGCTGCAGAGGGGGTCCCACACCTGGGTGCCCAGCGGTCTGTCCCTCTGGTGTCACCCAGCCCCGGGCGTGTGTTGCAGTTTCTGGCCCCGAGCGGCCTGGAGGAGCCAGCTGTCCGCAGTGAGGGGCGCTTCCAGCCGGACCCTGTGCCGAGGGAGCAGGCGGAGGTGTACCCCGAAGCCGGCACCTGGGACCTGGTGATGGCTGGCATTGTCACCGCCCTGCTGGGTGGGGGAGTCCTGTTCCTTCTGCTCAGGGTGAGTGGTGGCCAGTGCAAGAGCCTGCTGCAGAAATCCCGCTTCTGAAGGGCTGGGGAATCCCTTTGTTTTCTTGCCCGTGTGGCACAAGCAGCGGTGCCGGGGCGGTGATGAGCCGCGCAGCTCTGTGCTGGCTCGTACCTGCTCGTGGCCAAGGGGGTGCACAGCGTTCTGCCGGCTGGGCGAGGACAGACGGTGCACGCACTGCCTGCGCCTGTGCCTGCGCCTGTGCCGAGCCCTGCCGATGCCCCGGCTCTGCTCTGGGCTCAGGAGCTGAGTGCTCCCCTGGTTTGCATTCCAGAAACAGCAGAAGCAGCATGCAGTGCAGCAGCAGCAGCTGGAGAAGAAGATTCAGCTCCTGCAGCAACAGCAGGAGATGCTGCTCCCGGGCCGGGTCTCCGGGGAGGGCATCCCCGCAGAGCCTGGGGAGCCAGGGCTGAGCCCAGGAAGCACGTCACAGCTCTCACAGAGCTCCGGCCCCTCGGCCCACCTGAAGGACCTGGCTAATGGGATGGTCAGCCCGATTCCAGCTGTCCCAGTGGCTGCTGAAGGTGTGTGCGGGAGGGAACGGGCAAGGTGTGAGGAGCTCTCTGTCTGTTGGTGCTGTCACCCAAAGCAGGAGCCCCACAGCTGAGGGGGCTGCACCCAGCTGTTGGGGGAGGAGATACAAAACCTGCTGCTGGATAAGTGTGGACTATGAAAGCAATTGCAAGAGAAGCAGGGCCCAAAGAACATCCAGGTGGTTGAAGAACTGGATGCCTTTTGTAGAGAACTAAAGCTCATAGGTTGAAGGATGGCTGTCTTCCCCTGCAGATGCAGAACCAGATGTGGTTGTAGTTGGGAAAATTTTGTTTAACCCCAAGGATGTGCTGGGCCATGGAGCTGGAGGAACCTTTGTCTTCAGGTGGGTGGCACCCCGGGTGCCTGCCGTCATTCTCCCAGGAGCCACAAGCACAACGCCAAGGCAGCTCCTTCCCCGGCTGGCAGCTGGTGGTTTGGGGGCTTTTGAGACTGGGTTACCACTCTCCCCTTCTTATGGCCCTCATCCAACCCATCTGGAGAGCTGGGCTATGGCCTTCAGTAACCAGGTATGGGTACATGGGGCAGGTCTCACCCTGTGCTTCCCTTCCCCTCCTGCCCACGCTGGGCTGTTGGGCAGCTGGGCTGTGCCTGCTCCCGACAGCTCTCAGCAGCGGCAGGTTGAGTGCCCCCCAAGGTTCCCCAGCTCTGGCTGAGCCCCTTTCCCCAGCATTAAACATGGCATAAAGTGAGGAAGGTTATTTTCCTACAAAAAGGGGAACCTGAACCCCCAGTTTCCAGCTCACTGTAGAGATTTCTGCCTGTCCACGGCTTTGACAAGTCTTTGGGGGTCACTCCAAGGTGACCCATGCTGAAGACCCCGAGGGGCGAGTGTCCAGTGTTGGCCAGAGCCTGGCCGGGCTGTGCATCTGCGGCACTGGGCTCTGCTCTGGCCGGGGAGGGCCATGCGTGGACGCCACCATCGACTCTGCACAGGGGACAGTTTGATGGCCGGAACGTGGCGGTGAAGCGCCTCCTGCCCGAGTGTTTCCATCTCGTGGACCGCGAGGTTCAGCTGCTCCGGGAGTCGGATGAGCACCCCCACGTCGTCCGCTACTTCTGCACCGAGAAGGACAAGCAGTTCCACTACATCGCCATTGAGCTCTGCTCCGCCACGCTGCAGGAGGTGAGCCCGCAGCCCTCTCCCTGCCCCGTCCTGGGGGCACGGGGCTGGCTGCGTGGGGCTGCTGCTGGGGGGCTGCCTGCATGCCCCCATCCTCGTGTTTGCAGGTTGGTCCCCAGGGACACACATCTGGTTTTGTCTGTTCTGTCGGGGAGGTCCTGCGGGAGCAGCGTGCTGTGCCCAGGCAGGACTGGCAGCCAGCAGCTCCTGGGTTTGGAGCCCTCTTTGGGGTTCCTGCCTGGCCTTGGGCATACGGCCCTGCTCCAACCCTGCTTCCCAGCAGCCAGAGAGAACAGGGGTTGGACCGGGGGTGGGCAGGCTGTGAGGAGCTTTGGGGAGGCAGAGCAGCCCGCAGCAGCACTGCTCCTGTGTCGGTCAAGCCCCTGCCCTTGTTCTTGTTCTTGTTCTTGTTCTTCTTGAAGTCCTCATCCCACTCTGCTCAGGCCACACCTGGAATCCTGTTCTGGTCCCTGCTGTACAAAAAAGCTGTGGGCAGGCTGGAGGGGCCCCAGAGCAGGGCCACCAAGATCATCCAAGGGCTGGGAAGCCTCTCTCAGCCGTATGGGGATGGGCTGAGAGCTGGGTTTGTTCAGCCTTGAGCAAAGGAGGCTCAGAGGGAATCTCATCACCACGTACCAGTACCTAAGGGGTGGCTATAGGGAAGATGGAGACTTCCTTTTCACAAGGAGTCACAAGGAAAAGATGAGGGGGAATTGGTACAAGTTAATCCTGAGAAGTTTCTGACTGGACATGAGAGGGAAATTTTTCCCGTTGAGAACAGGCACCCATTGGAATAATCTCCCCAGGGGAGCGGTTGACTCCGCCACATTGCACACTTTCAAGTCTCAGCTGGACAGGGTGCTGGGCCATCTTGTCTAGGCTGGGCTCTTGCTCAGAAAGGTTGGGCCAGATGATCCTAGAGGTCCCTTCTAACCTGGGATTCTGTGATTCTCCTGCTGATTTGCCCTCTTGGGAGAGAGTGGGGGAGGTCTGAGCCTTTGCATCGGTCGGGACGGTTGTTCACATGCTGGGAAGAGACATGGGGGGAGGAGAAGCATCCTTTTACTGCTCCATAAAGCAGGAGTGTCACTGAAGCTGTGGAATTCCGAGGACACAAGTGAGGGCAGTTTGCTGCAGAGGGAATAGATACCGACTGCTAGACCTGGAAAGGGCAAGGATTGGGCACAAACGGCCCCCGCGGGGGCTTGTCTCCTTTCACCTCTGGCAGTCGAGTGAGAAGTCTCTCTCCCAGCAAGTCTTGGTTGCCCCAGTAAATCAGATCTCGGTTCATCTCTTGCTACTTCTGTGTGGTTCCAGTATGTGGAAAGCCCCAGCTTCGATCGTCGCAGCCTGGACCCGGTGTCTCTGCTGCGCCAGACCATGTCTGGGCTGGCCCACCTCCACTCCCTCAGCATCGGTAAGAGGGCAGCACCCTGCTGCATGCACGGCATGGCCCGTCCTGGTCCTGGTGCAGGCAGCAGCGTGTGGGGCAGAGGCAGAACCCTTTTCTGCTCCAGCCCTGCTGCCATGCTGGTGGGTGACACTGCGCACCCTGTCTTCCAGTCCATCGTGACCTGAAGCCCTGTAACATCCTCATCTCTGTCCCAAATCGCCACGGGCAGATCCGAGCCGTCATCTCTGACTTCGGCCTCTGCAAGAAGCTTCAGGGGGGACGACAGAGCTTCAGCCTCCGCTCCGGTATCCCTGGCACCGAGGGCTGGATCGCGCCCGAGGTGCTGCAGGAGGCCCGGAAGGAGAACCCCGTCAGTGAGCCGCGGACGCCTCCCCTCGCCTAGGGTCCTTCTCGAGCCCGTTGCAGCAGAGTGCCCGTGCTGGCAGTGGCCTCACAGCCTGCTGCTGAAATGCACGATTAAGACAAAAGTTCCGAGAGCCCAAGCCAGCCCAGATGCTGAGCACGAGTGCTCCCTGCCAGGACTGCCCTAGGCAGCAGCTGCCCCTGTGCCCCTGCCCTGGCGGGGACAGTGCCCAGCTGTGTTCGGCACAGGGCGTCTCCTCTGGCTACGGTCCTTGGGAATTTGGGATGGGGAGGTTGGAGGGAGGCGTGGCTCGCTGCGAAGGCTATGCTGCTGCTCGTCT
>NW_009258618.1:778436-782756 GCF_000687185.1 Egretta garzetta | reverse complement strand
TCCTGCTGGAAGCCAGTTGCTGTGCTGGTCCCTGGCAGGGCACATACTGGTGCTGGGAACATGCCCCACATAACCTCGTACTGGGGCTGGTCTGTGCAGCTGGGCGAGGCACCGGCAGCCCCGGCGTGTCCGTCCGGCCGTGAAGTCCTGGCTTCTGCCTGTGCCTCTGAAAACCTCTTCCCTGATAAGGACCTGACATGATGGGCACTCCGCTGACTCCAGAAAGCAGGGCAGGCAGGAGCCCCGGTGTGATGCGTTTTCCAGCACCTCTGTAGCAAATGACCAAGCATTCACATAAAAGAATGGAAAAGTGGGGAGGCGAAAGCTTTCCTCGCCCTTTGCTGCGAGGGTCTCATCGCCCTCTTTGTGTTTTGCAGACGTGCGCTGTGGACATCTTCTCAGCCGGCTGCATCTTCTACTACGTGGTGTCAGGAGGGCAGCACCCGTTCGGGGACAGCTTGCGGCGACAGGCCAACATCTTGTCGGGCTCTTACCAGCTGAGCTGCCTGCAGGAAGAAGCACACGGTGAGACCCTTTGCCACAGGCACATCCCCACGGGGGGGCTCTGAGCCAAGGGGCGCAGCCTCCGCTCCTTCTCGGGGGGGTTTAGTTCTCCGTTGTGTTGTGTCACCTACCAGATAAGCTCGTTGCGCGTGACCTAATTGTGACAATGATCAGCCCCGAGCCCCAGCACCGGCCCTCGGCTCCCGTGGTCCTTGTGCACCCCTTTTTCTGGAGTCAGGAGAAGCAGCTGCAGTTCTTCCAGGTGAGCGTGCCCCATCCCACTGGGCAGTGAACATAGGTGCGCTCTGAAAAACAAGTGCTGGAAATGGCTGCCTTTAGGGCAACATGCTCATTTTAAGCTACTTTTGCAAGGGGCTGGGGGGGGGGCATGTCCCTGGGTTTGGGGTCAGGGCCAAACCCACTTTGCCCCCCCCCCTTGGCGCTGGATGGGGTGGTGTGGGGCAAGGGCAGTGCCATACCCACCCTACTCTTGGGCACGCAGGACATCAGCGATCGCGTGGAGAAGGAGCCTACAGAGGGGCCCATCGTCTCGGCCCTGGAGGCAGGGGGGCGGTCGGTGGTGAGGACCAACTGGAGGATGCACATCTCCCTCCCACTGCAGACAGGTGAGTGTGCGGGGGCCAGGCTCACCGCTTGCAGCCTGAGCCTGCTGCCACCTTTCATGCAGAATTGGGCAGAGGGCTCCTGGGTCTGGTGCCCTTTGCTGGGCAGGAGGCACCTGCTTGTGCCCAGGAGCTGAAACCCAGGGTGGGTAAACGTGCCAGGCTTCTTGGGAGGGCAGAGCCAAGCCGTGCCTGGGTTTGCTGCAGGCTGCGGTGTCACCGCGCGTGCCCATGGCAGTGTTGGTGGTGCCAGGGGCTGTGGCAGCCCTGTGCCCCTCGCCCCAGCCACATGCCCCCTCGCTCAGCATCTCTCCTGCTCTCCCCAGACCTGAGGAAGTTCCGCACCTACAAGGGGGGCTCGGTGCGTGACCTCCTGCGGGCCATGAGGAACAAGGTACGGCCCCCCTGGCTCCCCTGCCCCCCCACCGCACGCCTGCCCCTGCTCACCTCCCCTTCCCTCCTGCAGAAGCATCACTACCACGAGCTGCCGGCCGACGTCCGGGCAGCCCTGGGCTCCGTCCCCGATGGCTTTGTGCAGTACTTCACCTCCCGCTTCCCCCGGCTGCTGCTGCACACGGCGGGGCGGGGCCCCAGGGCCGGCTGGGCGCCCAGCATGCGTGCGGGTTACAAGCAGCACAGTCCAGAAGAGGTGAGCATAGGGTGGCACTAGGCACTCACCTGAGCCCAAGACCCTCTGGGCCCCCACCTGTGCTCACAGTTGGACTCAGTGGCCTGAAGGCATTTGTGCCAGAGAATGAACACAAATGCACACACAAAAATATCTCTGCGGTGCACATGGTGCTTGAGAAGGAAGAAGGAAAAAAGAAAAACACGTGTTGGTTTTTCCCTGAGGGCAGGTGGCAGAGTGATGCCTCTGGGCTGGGGCTGGGTCCCAATGGGGCACACACCAGGGATCTGGGCGCTTTGTCTGCCTGTGCCACACGCCTGGGAACGCTGCTCTGTGAGTGTGCCCCCCACAGCACAGCCGTGCCCAGGACCGATATGCCAGCCTTTCCACCATCCGCACAGTGGGTTGGTCAGCGTTCAGCAGCCACCCCAGGGCTTGGCCCTGTGCGCAAGGTGGCACCAGCCCCAGGAGGGAGGCACAGGGCCTCCAGCACAATTCCAGTAACAAAAGGTTTTCATCTCAGCTGGGCTGAGAAAAAGGCTTATCTCCCCTTTGGTTACCAGCAGCACATCTTTATGCCAGGCCAGAGCCCCCTGCGTCAGTCCCACAGCCAGGAGCCCCAAGCAGTTTGCGCAGCAGTGCTGCAGTCCAGGAGCAATTGTCTGGGGACCCAAAGGCAGGGAAACCCCTTCTCGCCTTCCCCTGACCCCTGTCAGTGCCTGCAGCTCCTCCTGCTACCCCAGGGCAGGCATCCCACGGGTGCTCTATGTTACAGCATCCCCATGGACACATATTTCTTAGGAGCCAGCCTCCAAAGGCAGCACCCACTAGGTCCGTGGGCAGCCTGGGAGCCCCTTGGCAAGGCGTCCTCTCTAGAAGAGCAATAATTTTGTACAGTCAGATTCCTTTGTGTGCTGGAGTGGGGGGATTTTGTTACAGGTAACAAGGGGTTTGTACCTGGTTTCTTTTCAGAATAATGTATGGCCTAGAGCATTTTATACAAAATGTTATAAAAAATAAAAAATTAAAAAGCTTGTCCTCCTTAAAAGTAAACAGGCCTGAGAGCCCCCGTAGGCTCTGGCAGTCAGCAAGGGTGGGAGAAAACCCAACAGATCTTACTGGGCTCGTGCTGAATCCACTTCAGTATATCAGAGAATCATAGAATTTAGGTTGGAAAAGCCCTTTAAGCTCACCAAGCCCAACCATTCCCCTGACCCTGCCATCCCACCACTAAACCCTGGCCCTAAGCACCTCAGCTGCCCAGCTTTTAAATCCCCCCAGGGGTGGGGACTCGACCCCTGCCCTGGGCAGCCCCTTCCAGTGTTTGACAGCCCTTGCGGGGAAGCAGTTTTTCCCAATGTCCAACCTAAACCTGCCCTGGCACAACTTCAGGCCATTTCCTCTTATCCTAAAGACAAGAGAGCTTTTCCCAGTTCTATGATCACATTTTTGAGCATCTTTCATGTAGCCAAGAGAACCAATCAACTGGGAAATGAGAAGGTAGGGCTGCTAGTCTCCAGCTTTGGAGCACGGCTCCTGTCATACTCCCAAGGTCTCCTCCTGCAGCACCACTGGGAAGAGCAGCACAAGCAAGCAGAGGGCTCAAGCGCCTGAAGAGAGCAGCTCTTGGTTGGAGGGGAAGCCGCAGGCAAGGTGCTGCTGCCTCCCTCAGAGCAAGCCAAAGGGAACCACGACAGGCTGGACGCTGCAGCGAACAATCTTTAATCGAGTTATGCAATATACAAAAGTTTAGGTTTCGTGTAGATTAATTTCAGTATTAAAAGGCTGATTGCTCAGTCTGGGCACATTAAATATCTTACCTGAATTTGTACAGGAGGAAACAAAAGCCTGGACCATCAGCACAGACATGTACAAATAACTTACATGATAGTTCTGCTCTCCCTGTGCTTTGTTCTCTCAAGAGAAGGCCCAGGAGCCTCAAACAAGAGGGTTGTTTTTTGAATCAGGCTTTTGGCTTTGGGAAGTTAGGAAAAAAAAAAAAAAAAAAAGACTAGGTATGCAATTAAAAAATAGACTTTCTATTAGGAGTGGGGAGCAAGAAACCTTTGGGTACCAGTCAGAGTGAACGCCGTTCCCACAGCATCAGGGGCGTCCTTGTGGCAACGAGGCCGTACCCAGGAGTGGGAGCCTCAGCTTACATGATGGGAAGCTACAGTGCGAGCAGGGATGCCACCAGACCTCCCCATCCACAGCTGGGACAGTTTGGCACAGATGCTGAGTCCATCGAGAACAAGGTCTAAGCAGAGGGTTTCACACGGGCTGAGCCAGACTTTGAACTGAGGAGCTTCTCCACCATGGTGCGAGCATAGCGGAGCCGGCTGGCCAGCTCCTTGCAGCATCCGTGTTCCTCGATGAGGCTCAGCTTGTACGTGCGGAAGTCCCGTTTCTCATCTATGTATGTGACAGCAGCCATGAGAGGGCACAGGATGACTTTGGTGTGGTCCTGTGGGGAGAGAACACACGTCAGCCTGAGCACTCCGCTCCTTGGAGACTGCATTTTTTTCAGGATGAACCATCTCTAAAGTAGCTGGGGCACCCAGCTGC
>NW_009258618.1:774269-778238 GCF_000687185.1 Egretta garzetta | reverse complement strand
ATTCCTTCACAGACTGCAAAGGGGAACAAATTCTTCTGGCCAGGCAGCTCCAGACCACTGCACCCAACTGTGCAGCAGCCCCTTCACAAGCTAGGGGTGTCTGCGTGGCTTACATCCCAGCCAGGGGAGCAAGGGCCCCCCCAGGATTTGGTTCACTGGGCAAAGTTTCGACTCATGTTATACCCCCCTGCTGCCTTGCCTACAGCCCTGGCAAGCACAGAGCAGCAGCCTCACCTGGAAGAAGTTGATCTGCACAGTGCCATTGCTGAGGTGCAGGATGATGGCACTGCGGGTCCGGAACCAGGTGCAGAGGTAGGGCAAACGGGCCAGCTCGTCTCCTTCCCGCGGCGTGATGTTAGCACCCGCCTTCAGCAAGTGCTCGCTCATGTAGTTCCGGAAGTATTTCAATAGTGTTATCTGCAGAGAGGAAAGGCTGTGAGCAGACAGGCTGAGGATGACCCTGCTATCTGGGGAGGGCAGGGGCTGCTATCACGGTCCCAGGGCCTCCTTAGATCTTTCAGAGCTTGAGATGTCACTGCACAAACTTGTGCAAATCCTCACGCTCAACGTTAACTCTCTCTGTGATATTTGAGACTCACTGCTGAACACTTTGGTACATACAATTCGTGGGAACACTTAATTCTGTGAAGCTGCTCATAAATGAGCCTCAGATAGCAATGAAAAATAAGTAGAGCTGCTAGTGTCTGTCCTTAGGGCTGCGTTTTACCAGCCAAGAGGAAGCCTGCGGAATGCCAGCGACCCCGAGTTACAGACGATCCTCCCTGGGACCCACCCTGCCAGCAAAACCCAACAGGGCTGGCAGAAGTCTTGCTGGGAGCAGCCACCCCCCAGCGAGGGCTCCTGTCCCCAGGACTGACCTTCTTGTTCAGGGCAGAGGGATAGGACCTCACAGTGAAGTAGGACTCGGTGCTGTTTTGCTCAATGTACTGCAAGCTGTCCCCATCATTGTACATAATAAGACGAGTGGAGTCGTTGAAGAGAACTCCAACGCTGTTGTCACACAGCTGGTAACCTAGTTCAAAAGGGAGCCTGTTAGGCCTTCAAATACACGGGACCACCAGTTGTGTGAGATACAAAGGTAGAAAGTTGCACCATTTAGGGGCTCCCCGACAGCCACCCCACCAAGTCCCCACCATGGCTAAAGATTCTCCTCTTTGTGGAGGTCTGGGTGGCGCATCTCCTCCTCTGGATTTGTCATCCTCCCTTGTTGCATCGCCTGCTGCAGAACCAACTTTAGCTGCCATGGTGGGTACGCATGCTCACTGCAGAGCAAGGCCAGCCATCTCATGCAGCAGGTAGCCATTTCTGACCTTAAGGTGGCCAGGGCTGATTGCAGTGACCACTACTCTCTGGATTCACTGGGTATTTGGTAGTGTTCCCAGTGGTGGTCTCTGACACACACACTGGAATACTGTGCCTAAAGAACCAGACCCACGCAGTGTCCAAATCAAAGCTTCCCCCAGCCTCTTCAGAAACTAGAAAAAGCTGAAGTGTTGCTCCCGTATTACTTACCTAGACCATATTTATCTGAGTAGTCCACCCATTTGCTAACCCAGAAGATGGGAATGCAGGCTGGGTCTTCAGCTTCTTCTACAAAGAGGAAAGGAGTTTGTTAGAAGATGTTTCACGGCATCCTGTGCACCCCAGCGAGTAAGCACGGCCAAAAGGCAGGTAAGTAGCTACTGCATCACTTCTCAGCCTTCCAGTTTGAAGTTGAGGACAGCTGGCTTCTCACTTCAGACAACAGCATCAGTGGCAGAGAAGCAAGTTACCCAGGCAGACCAGGGCCTGTGGGACTCACCTTGTCTCACTGCCACTCTCTCAGAGGGCTTGGCCGAGTTGACTGCAGTCAGCTGCTGTAACATGTCAGCCAGGTGACACCCAACAGCATCTCCCAGCTCCCGCAGCCCAGCTACGTCTTCCTTCTCAGGCAAATTCTCTAGCGCAGGGCTGTCTGGTCCTGGGCCAGGGAAAAGAAGAGTGGAGGCATGACTAAAAGCACCAGATTTGCAGTCTACCCTAGCTGCAAGAACCACACTGTGTACCACATCGCTAAAGCTAGGGCTGACACTTCCCCCTGCTTTGGTTCTGGGCAAAGAGCAAAAATGCTCCAGGTTTTCATAAGAACAGGGAGAAGAGGTGAGAGAGCACCCCATTCCCCGTTGACGGTTCTGGATGTTGCTGGAGGCAACTGCAGTCCAGCCTCACCACCAGGCACCTGCATTTACCTTTGTTGAGTGCAGTCAGTGGCTTTCGCCCATTCAGTTCAAGTCCACTGGGAGCGATTGAAAATCTAGGTGCAACGGTGAGACAGCTGGTGGGCAAGCGGCTGGGGATGTACCCTGATGTGAAGAACTCGTCATTCAGCAACTCGTCAATAGTTGGGCGTGTGGCAGGGTCGGACCTCAGCATCTTCTGGATGAGGTTAGCAGCTACAGGGTTGATGTGCTAAGAGGAGACAGGCAGAGCATAGAGACAAGGGTCAAGGGACAATGCATGCTAGGGGCAAATGCACTGGATACGCAACCCAGGGGAAGTTCTGCTTGGAGCAGGGCTCCCGTGTTGCATCAGGCAAGCAGGATGCAAGCCTGGGGAAACAGAGCTGGGCAGGCACAGAGAGCTGTCTCCTAACAGCATGCGAAACATAAAGTTGACTGACTTTAGCAAGACCAAATCAACAGCAGTGGGATGAACTGGGGTCCAGACCTCATGGACTTGAGCATGTCCACTTAACCCCACATGCCAACAGCTCCGCTTGGACTTTTGCTGAATTATGGAGTGGAGGGGCAGCAGGGAGAGCTGCTGACTCTCCAGGAGGAAACTGGCCCTACAGGTTCACTCCACCACTGACTGAAACATCCCCTTCCTAGCACTCTGCAATAAGCGGTTTCACCATTATGCTAAAGCCCACCAAGTGCCAGAAACAGGATGGTGCAGCAGAAGGCTGACCAAGAACTACTGCGAGCTGAGTGGATCCAGCTGCAGGAAGTGACATACCTTGGGAATAGTATACTCGTTCTTCTTGATTCGGATGTACGTTTCCTTTAAACAAGAAGTTTCAAAAGGCGGTTTCCCCACCAGCAGAGTGTACCTGTGTGTTTACAGACAAAAGGGCGTCAGTTTTGCAAAAGAGACTCTTAGACTTGTGTGCAGAAGTGACCCTGTCCCTAAGCACACCCCGGGACTTTCCTGGCAGAGGGAACACGTTTGGCGCTGGACGTGCAGTAGCGCACACAGCTATGTGTCCTGTGGCTGGTTCCTGTGCCCCGAAAAGGGAAGCTGGGATCTAGTACCCTCTGGGGGAAGTTCCAGTTAGGAAGCATGGCCTTTTGGGAAACACCTCGAGACAGCCACGCTGAGCAGCAGATCAGCCTGCAGGCATGCGTGCATGGAGCACGGGGGAGGTTGAGCGCTGGCTGGCAGGGGAGCTCAGCCAGGGCAGGCGCTCTGGAGACAGCACACCCAAAACTTCGGCTCGCACCGAAACCCAGAGGGTCCAGTGAAACCCAGCACACACAGACCACCTGGCCCCACGTCCAGCCTGTGACATGGCAGCACGGAGGCATTTTGACTCACATGATGCAGCCGATGGACCAGATGTCCACCTCAAAGCTGTGCCCCTTCTTGCCCAGCACCTCTGGGGCAATGTAGTTGGGGGTCCCACACAGCGTCTTCTTGCGCTCGCCATCGTACTCCACTTTGGTGGCCAGGCCAAAGTCACCTGGGAGAGACAGAGTATGACCGGAGATGCTCTGGAGGGCTGGGGTCCCTGCTGTGGGGCAGCCACGGGGGGCTGGCAGAGCAACACATCATGGCCACCTACCGATCTTCACCTCCATGTCGTCACTGAGGAAGAGGTTGCCCAGCTTGAGGTCCCGGTGAATGACGCGGTGGCTGTGCAGGTACTGGCAGCCCAGGATGGTCTGGCGCAGGTAGTACCGCACCTCG
>NW_009258618.1:766653-773448 GCF_000687185.1 Egretta garzetta | reverse complement strand
CGGCCCGGCTGCCCCTGTCCCTCCGCGCCCGCGGGGGCGTCCCGGGAGCCCCCAGCGCGGGGCGTTCGGCGAAGGGGGGATCCGCGCTGGAGCTCGTTCCCGGCGTGGTTCTTCCGTGAGAGAAACGGCGACCGGGCTGCCCGTTCCCCGCAGCTTTGTGCCGCGCCTCCAACCCCAGACCCGGCCGATCTGGCCCCGCAGCTCATCTTCGTTCCGCAGAGCCCCACCCGCTCGCGGTGCCCCCGGTCACCCAGGGCGCCGGTTCTCATCCCTCCGCCTGATCCTGCCGCCGCAGAACAAGACGCCGATGAAAAATAACTGGGGAGGGCACAAGGAGCCGGCGCAGCACCTCAGCCCCCGGGCTGCCCTCTCCCCCCGGGCTCGCCGGGTCCCACCCTACCAATGCCGGGCTGAGGACAGGGCCTTGCCCTCACCTGGCTTCCCTGCCCCACTGACAAAAGCAGCTTCTTTCAGGCCTGGCTAACAAAGAACAGGCAGCGCTGGCCTTTGCAGCCTGCTGGACCCACAGGGGTGCAGATGGCACCCAGCTAGCCATCAGCTATCGACGCAAGCCATCGGTCGCACCAGGGTGGCTTGCAGAGTCCAGTGCAGCCAACAGTTAAGCTGTTATTCCCCTGGTGGAGCCAGACAATCTCGGGAAATTCTGCTCCACGAAAAGCAGACGTGGCCTCTGCCCAGCCGGTGACCTCGTCACCTCCCTGCCCAGCCCCTCGCTGGCAGCGGCTCTTCCCCGCGCCATACGCTGAGCAGCTGCGACCCCGAGGAACCATCTGTGCCCAGCCCAGCACCGCTCGCAGCCCACAGTGGGCACGGTGAAGGTGAGAAGGGCCCTGCAGACCCTGCTGGCCACTCCAGAGGGCTCCCCATGCCCTACGAGTGACTGGCACCCAGCCAGGGTAAACTGGAGCAAAGCGCATAGGACCAGTGAAGCAATACAGCAGTTCAGTGTTTGAAGTGATCACTGTTTGTACAAGATTCCTGAAAGAAGGCATTTCCCTCCCCAAGGGGCATGCTTCCCCAGGCACCTACCGCTCCTCTCTGGCTAGGCAGCAAAGCCCTCCCTCGGAAGTCACGTTTTATTGCGCTGTGCTAGACTGAACGTTGCCGTCAGAAAGCTGTAATTCCCCGGGGCTGTAGTTGCACGCTGCAACCCACTGAGGCTCCGTCTTTCCAGAGCTGGCAGAGGCGTAGAGGTGAGCCCGGGTCAGAGGGATGCTTCAGAGGAGAGGATAAAGTGGCCAAATCTAAGGAATGTTAACAGTGCTGAGTGTTTGAGATCTTCAGTGGCGACTTGGTTTTAGACCCTGGCAGAGGCCACCTTAACAGAGACAATAAAAGAGGTTTTAATTAAGGCAGAAGTGTTGGCTCAGCCCGCTAGAAGGATGAGTAGGCCAAGAAACACCTAAGTAACCGTGCAGGGACATACCCCTCAGTGCACCGCAGCCACGCTGCCCAAGCCATCGCAGAAACGCAACACTTTTCCAGCTGCCATCCCACTCTCAAACTCGCGCCCCTTAATTTGGCAGCCACCTCTTCCCACCCCTCAGCAGCCTAGCTTCACCATGCCCTGCTGTGGCCATGAATCAAGCGATCCCGGTGAAACGTACTGCGTGGTGTTGAAACTTTGCAGGGACACCATGGCAACACAGCACACACAGCCCCCTCCGGACCCAGTACAGTGTGGCTTCCTGCACTCCAAGAGACAGCAAGCAAACAGGGCAAAGTAGTACTCGCGAGTGGCAGCACCCCTCAACATCTGCCTTGCAGGAAACCTTGTGGGAATCCCCAAACCTGTCAGGTCTGGTGATGGGGGAGGCCTCCTATAGCCCCTCGCTGCAAACGGCTTCTGCAAGGGCTAGTCAGCTCCCGGACAGCAGGAGCTAAACGTTTTTGGAGACTGAAGTCAATGAGGAAGCTGCTTGTAGCACAAACGCAAGGAACACAATGCTTTTGCATGAAGGTAGCAAAAGCAGTGAGCCTGAGCCTTTGGAATGGACATCCCCCTGACCCCACACGAGAAGGCAGGGAGAACACAGCTTCCTTCTGCGCTCGTCTCCACTCCCACTTCAGGAGGACTTGGGGAACGCAGCTGCCATGGAGCAGGTATTTCTCGCCAGTATGGGCTAGGAGGTACAATACTCCCGCTGCATCTAGGCTCCCAGTAAAGCACCTCACCTGTGCTGAAACCAGACACGACCTCACTGATCCACTGCATCAGGGAGCTCAGCAGTAGCAGCCCAGTTGCTGAAGCTTCAATACAGAATCTCCTCATCTTGTCCCAGCTGTGCTCCCTGCCATGGCTCCAGCTCCGGATTTTTCACACGGGTGCAAAAGGAGCCAAGCCATCTGGGACGGCTGGACCCAAAGAGCGGGCCATGCCCAAGTGCTTGAATCAACGCATTGGTAGCTACTGCTGTACCAAATAGGTGTGCCTAACGTTTCAGCGCTGAAGAGAGGATTTTACAGTCACGCTGGTGGCTTTAGGATTCTCGCTTCAGCATGAAGAACGGAAGCAAAGAGCATTAGAACCAAGAGCCATTGTAAACCAGCACTGGAATCATTTGTGGGTGAAAGTCATCAGCTCAGAGGCAGAAAGAAGCTGTTTCACACTGTACTTCACTTTTTTTAAGGCGCTCTAACAGTCACAGGACAAGAGACTGCGGCTCACGTGCCTCAGAAACCTCACTCTAGTCTCAAGTTTGATTTGAAGAGTCACAACCTTGAGTCACTTGAACAACTGAAGAGGCTTTAATTTATGTACAGTAAAAATACAAACAAACCAGTCAGTGGTTTTACACTCGATTAACAGTAGTTACTACACACTTTAGTACTTGCACAGCTATTTGCTATTTAAGGTGTATCAGTACTTTGCATTATACAGAACAGCTGGAGGCTCCAGGGCCACTGGTCTCACAGCCATACACCTACGTCACTAATGCACATCCTGGCCCCCAGCTGCTACACTACAACATGCAGGAGCCCCAGTTTTAAAAGCTAGAGAAGGGCGATGCTAAGCTTTAACATAACACAACCAGAGCAGGCAGATTCATTTTTAGCCAGTTGTCTGGTACTGAGTCAGGTACACATAAGCATCAGCTGTCTCCAACTTCCACAGAGCTGCTCCCAGCAAGAATTATTCCTGCTCTAGTACGTGTCCAAAACAAAATGTTCAGTCTTTCCAAGAAGTCTGAATCTCCCTCTCAAGTTTTAAAATGCAGAAAAACACCAAAGAGCTTTTTGCAAATATATATACTAAGTGGGCATAACTGCAGCATTCGCTCACCCACCTCCATTTTCTGCTTTTAATTACCCACTGAACTCTGCGAGTGACACGGCACTCCTCTTTCCAAAGCCCTTTGGCTCTTTAAGGTCTGTGACATTCAGGAAGTAGAACGTGCATTGGCCACGAGAATGATAGCCCTGCGTGACGGGTGAGAGCACAGGACTGATGTCTACTTCAAGAGCTAAAAGCTAAGAAGTGTCCTGTCAGGCAAGGCAGAGAGAGAGAGGTTTCAGTGTCAGCCTAAAGCCAATCTCAGGATGATGAAGATATCCTGTCCCTACAGGAGAGAATCTCAGTCCTCAGGGAGGAAAGGAAGAGGCCATCCACCTCAACATGCAGGCCTACAGAGCAGCAAATATTCTTCCAAAGGAAAGCACCGGGTCTAATCAACCCTGGTAAGTAACTGCCTGTAACATGCACATCAGCCACACAGCACTTCTGTTCTAAGATGGAGATTGCTTCCAGCAAATGTTAAACTCGCTTGCTTTGGGTTAGCAACAGAATGGAGATGAAAGACAGGCTTAGGCTTAGGCTGCAGACTGCATGTGTCAACTCTGCCTGTTCCCCAGCTGCAAGGAGGAGATGCTGCCCTAAAGGGAATTCAATCGGCTTTCCTAGCTCCAGAACATTTAATGGCACAATTCAGACAACATGGAATGAATTACATTCAAATGAGCATACAAAGTTTAAACAACATGACAGCAGCTTTCACGAGGGACTGCTTGGCCAGACTGTTAGTGTTGAGGAACACTCACAGAAGTGCTTGGGAACAGCGGAGGGCCATGCCCTGGTCTCACTGAACATTATCCCTCTCCCCGCCCCATAATACTCCTGCATGCCTTTACTGCTCTGAAACATGATAAATAGGCTACTAGACCTGAGTGAGTGGCAAGAACTTCTGGTAATAGCTCTTCGTAACATCAATCATGAGTTCCTGGGTACATTCCGGGAGTTCCCCAGAGAAGAGTCCTGGAAGAAGAACAAGAGCATGACCAACAGCGTTCTTGCAGGAGAAAGCAGAAATAAGCGTACATTCAACGTTCAAAGCAGTGACTTTGACTGAACTGTAAGTAAACACTAATAGAACAGCGAAGGGCTCTTCTCTCATGCCGAGCAGTGTGGTAGGATCATTCCCACTGTACCCCGTGACCAGCAGTCAGACAGACTGCCCCAGCGGGGTCCTGTAATGGCTTCCACCATTCCCTGTAAAACACCATCGAGTGTGTAACTTCTACAATGAGATCTCTGGCACAGCCAGGTCGATGGGCAGAAACTAAACATTCGTATACCTCAGTGTAACGTACCCACCTCCCTATTAACATATGAATAACGAGCAAGTGGATTTCCTATAGTTTGAACTACCAAGATACCTGCAAAACCAGAAACCATAGAAGGAGGAGTGCTCCCTCTGCCAGAGCCTAACGCCTGCTGGGTTCTGGGTGCCCAAAAAGCCGCACTGCTTACTGTACAGGATGGCCGCAGCTACCCAACGTAAGCTAAAGCAGCGAGTTTCACAAGTTAAAATTGTTATTTTTCAGTTCACCAAGTGCCCTGTACATTTATTTCTAGGCATTAAATGCAACTTTGCCAGAGGAATCTCATTTTAAAATAAGAACATCCACATTATCCACACTTCTGTGCAAGTAAAGTTAGAGGGTGCATACCTGGGCAGCCCGAGAAGACTGTGAAAGGTGGGACTACTGTTTCAGGAGGTAGTACTGTGTTGTCTAAGATTTTGCAGCAGTCTTTCAAAACACATCTGCGACCCTAAAACAGAGATTAGGTGAAGTTTATACTTAAAATACTGTATGCTTTTGCTTATTTCTGATAAGTTACCTAAACTTCAATGAGTTTAACTGCTCAAAATGCATTCTGTATAAGGGATCACAGGAATAAATCTTTACCCTGACTGAATGCTTTTCCCAACAAAAATCGAGTTTTCCTTTTTTTGAGGACAAAAAATCCGCTTGCTCTCGACTGACACGCACACAAGCATCTGCATATTGACACATGTCAATGCGCAAACTGGAACCTAGAATCTGAGTCGTGCAGTAACATAGCAAGGCCTTTTCTAACTCAACAGACAGCAACCTCGACTGTTTGGTGTTATTTGTGTAGAAGCACAATTCCACTTGTGCTTCCTGGAAAGGCTGTCTTCCCTGGGCAGTCCCATTAGCTACAGCATTGCTGGGACAGATTCCCCAGACAGCGGTCAGCTGGACCCGCTACCCTCAGAACAGCAAAACCAAAAGCACCGCTTTCTGTGGAGAAGGGAAAGGAGAAGAAAGGAATGGCACAGACTAAGCATGCTTGCTCCAACCGGCCGGTGCGGGTACCCTTCCACTGTACAAAGTACAAAGCCTCACCAGTACTCAAGGATTCCAAGGAAAGACAAACGGCACTCACGATGACACAGTTCTTGCCTATGTGGACATAGGAGCCAATCTGGGCTGCATTGACAACACAGTCCTCTTCTATGAAAACGTGGTCACCAATGTGGAGAGGGAAAAAAGCCACCCTGTGACACGAGAGTTATTTATTCAGGCATGCAACAGACTGATCCGCCACACTGTCAGACCCCCAAATCGCACTGTGAAGTCTCCCGTCCCCAGCTGGATTATACCAGAGGTAGATCTAATGCTAAGGAAGACTGAAGAGCAACTGGTCTCTTCTCATCTCTTTCTAAACAGTGACCCAAATGAGCAACAGGAAGACATTGCAAGTAAACAAAGAACAAGGGAAACACGTTCTTCACTTTGCTATTTTAATATATCTCAGCCTTTCCATACGGTGGTCTGAAGGCGACGCTAACCCACAAGGCAAAGCTGAAAATCTGAGGAAAAGGCAAGTTTGGAGGGGCATATTTCTGCAAATTGCTGCAAAAGGAACACAGCCCTCTGCATAGAGATCTCGGCCAAGCTGATGTATTTTCTTAAGCATGTAGATTTTACCTTCACTTTGCCTAAAAGGAGGGGACCTCTTAACCTCTTACCCTTTACTGAACTTCTTGAAGGGCGGTCTAATGACACTGCGGCTTTTCACCACGCAGTGCCGTCCAACCCGCACATTTGCCAGGTCACCACGGATGATGCAGTCGTTCATAACTATTGTCTGGAGAAAAAACAGAGGTAAGCGAGCAAATGCAGAGGAGCCTGGAGCCACCAGCTGTTTCCCCATCGTGCCAGTGAGCTGCACCAAATGAGCCAATGCACAGAGCAAGGCTTAGGCACCAACAGAACCATGTTGTGGCAGGGATGACAGCAGCGCGACCTGCTCAGGCACAGAGGAGGCTCTGTCTGTGTTCTGAGACCGCAGAGCTCCGGTACCAGGGGTTGCAGTTGTCAGCGGAGAGGGGCTTGGCCGCGCTCCCCTCCCACCCAGCCGAGCAGAACGAGGTACCGGGACGGGGGAATTCCGCAGCCCCCTCCCCGCCGCCTACCTTGCCGTTGAGAACGATATTCTGGCTGCCGCACAGCACGGACTGCCGGCTC
>NW_009258618.1:755548-765713 GCF_000687185.1 Egretta garzetta | reverse complement strand
CGGCCCGTCCTGCCCAGCCGGGCCCGGGCCCAGCTCTGCTGCTCCCTCCACGCAGCTGCTGCCACATCCAGTGCCCGGGCCCACACCCGGCCTTCCCGCTGCTGCCCAACCTTGACCCTCTCTGCTTCCCCCTCACCCGGTCTGCACTGCA
Source organism: Egretta garzetta (assembly GCF_000687185.1). NCBI lineage: Eukaryota > Metazoa > Chordata > Aves > Pelecaniformes > Ardeidae > Egretta > Egretta garzetta. The sequence continues at coordinate 765,562 of NW_009258618.1, read as the reverse complement.
TCCCGACTGCAGGAGCCCACTCTTTCGCTCCTAACAAAGCCGTCCAGTTTTACCCGGTGATGTTTTCCCTGGGCAGGACTTTGCCGGGAGTTCTTTAAACATGTGGCTTTTTTTCCCTGCAGGTTCTAGAGATAACATATCTCCTAGCACTGACAAACACGAAACCTCTCAGTTACAGACTAAAACCTGCTCTGATCTTGACACAGAGAAGAAAACATCTGCCGTATCTAAACATGTTCCTGAATTCTCCAATAATGAGGTTAGCCTGCAGGACAGCTCACAGGCAGAAAGCATACAGGCTAGTCAGGAAATCCTGGGCTGTGGAATTGTTAGGCCTGCCCCTGCGGAGAAAAAAACCCAAACCTCCAGAAGCCTGATGAAGCTGAGGAGACGGACGAAGCCTCTGGTATCAGAGGAAAGGGAATCAGTGCGTGATATGCATCTAATCGATGCTGACGAAATGGTGAAAAAACAAATTGCCAGTACAGAGGAACTTCAGTCACCAGTCTTCAGGCGAAGCAGTCTCTCGAACACTGAGGAAGATGCTCAAAGGGCATCCAGACCAGCACTTGCACAGAGAGAAGAAAACAGTTTCACTCCTCCCAATGCAGCGTTGGGAGTTGTACGAGACATGCTTGATGGCAGTGTCCCTGCAGGAGCGCCTCAGCCGTTCCCGTGTGTGCTGAGGGACAGCAGCGATGTCTGGCAGCCCAAGTCCCCGAGTGCTGTGGCCGCATTTGATAACTGTGAGCCTGCAGAGCTGTGCTCAGAGCACGGTGACTCTGTTTTACTTGACACCAGTGGTGATAGAGGAAAAGAATCCTCCAGTATAATAAAACAAACGGACGGCGAGAGTATGTGTGAAGATCAGGGAGAATTACACAGGCTCTTGGATTTAATGTCAGAAAATGAAGTATTGCCTGCTGACGGAAATAGCACTCTAGCTAATGAGAGCAACGGCCGCGAAGGAAATCCAAGTGACGCTAATCACTTAAATCCCTTTCCTACAGATCTTGCTCTGGGCAATGTTGAAGAACTGTTGGAGAATCAACAGCTTGAAGTTCAGTCAAGGGTTTCTCACCCAGAAAAAGTGACAGCTCCTGAAAGCACACTGAACTCTTGCACGGTTGTTGAAGGGCTTCTCTTTCCGGTTGAATACTATGTCAGGACAACTCGACGCATGTCTAATTGCCAGAGGAAAGTGGACCTTGATGCTGTAATTCTCAGCCAGCTGGGCAGAAGCAAGAAAGGTCAGCGAAGCAAGTGCAGGCAGAAAGATGCAAATGCAGATCGGCCCTCCCAAGAAAGAGTCGAAAATGATTTGGAGTCAGGGGTTCTGCTGTTCCCTTTTCTTGGTGCAGAAAATGATCCAGCAAATACAAGCAGTCCTCAGAAATCTCTTCCTGCGTCCAGTGGGAGCAGCACTTCACTTGGATCGATTTCTCAAAACAGTATCACTAGCACAAAGCGAGATCAGAGACAATCACAGAGGAAACAGAAGGGAAGAAGAAAGTCTACCTGCAAGCGCCCCGTGCATCAAGTGTCACAGGAACTTATAGAGAGTTTGGATCTCGTAAAGCCGAGGGAAAGCAGTAGTCTGCTGCCAAGTGAGTGTCAGAGTGAAAAGGAAAACTGTGAGGCTAATCTTGAAAAGTCATCCTCAGGTGAGAGGTTGTCTGCTGCTGCAGCTCGTGGGTCTGGAGAGACAAAAGTCACTGGTGCTGTACAGCCAGCGGGTGCTGATCCTCATCCTGCAGGAAGCCAAGCGCTTGGCAAATGCTGTAAGACTCTGTTGGAACAGGGTCAAAATCCACATCAGGACAGCGGTTCTCTGATCCCAGGGAATGAAACTTTTGCCAGCTGTATGGGAGATCTGGAAGCCAACTTAACTGCGGGTCAGGCTGGTGAACATCTAGAGGATGTTAAGGAGCAGCATGTGCAAGGAGCCTGCACGGCTGAGCAGCTCCTAGCAATTAATGTCCCTCGGCACCGCTCCCTGCGTTCCTCTGTGAGACAGAGAGCCAGTCAAGTCTCAAAAGGTACTTCATCAAATATAAACACTCCCTAAAGCCACAGCCTGAGAGCGAGGCAGGGAAGCGTCCCAGTGAGTGCTGTTCACGCCCTCTGATACTTTTTTATTCAAGAAAATCTGATATGGGTTAACTATTTTTATTTTTTTAATGAGAGGTTTTTTTAAAAAATTAGCTCATTGTGGTGCCCATGTTCCTTGAACAATTCCAGAAACTTCTGCTTCAGCACAGTGATGGGGAGTGAACAGCAGTGCACGGATGAGGAGTGAGGCTGAGAACTTATTACAACTTGCTGTTGGAGTGAATGTTGTGCACACTAGACCTGATTTTCCAGCAAACGGATGCAAATCTGTTTCTCCAACTAAGTCTGCCTATTAATGATATTTTTTTTTCCCTGCTGACAAGTATGAAACACAAAGGGTAGCATTACAGTCTGAGGGTCTGTGAATATTGTGGAAAGAGAAAGTGTTGGGAGAAAACCAAACAAACCAAACTGACCAAGCACTTGGTCAATTCTGGCAGTCCTTGGCAATGATGATATTTTAGCTGAAGGCTTGATGTGTAGCAATTGCCAAGTGTCAGATCTTTCCAGGAAAGGGCCACTTCCACATGTTAAGACGGATATGGCTTTTGAGGTTTTTTTTGGAAAACAGAGTGACGCTCTGGATGAGAGATTCTGAAACGGCTAGGTGCTGGTTAGTTTATGATGTGATGTTCTCTCTTGTATTCTTGTGGTTTTCCTTGTCTAGATGAGAGCGAAAGAGGACGTAGCTATCCAATGGGTGCAGAGGGTCCTGCTTCTCTTGGCCTCCCCGCTACGGACCATGATATTTGCGGCTCTCTCTTCTCCTTCCGCAGTCTCCAGTGGCTGGGCCCCAGACTGGGTATCAGGGACTTTCACTTACCGGATGAGGAATTTGGACTACTGAAACTTGAGAAATTAGAATCTTCCCCTGTGAATGACTTGGAGGTTTTTGTTCCTAGTGTGTTTAAAGACGGTGTGGCTTCAGAGGACACACAAGATGCACAAACGAATCCAGAAGAAAAAAGTCTCAAGAGTAATCTGATTTCGCGTTTCAAAAATGGATTGCCCAAGTCACCTCACTTAGAAAGCCCAGCTTCCAAGGAGGAACTTTCCACCCATGAACTGCTATTCACTCCTGTGGGGACTGTCTTAGCTGGTGCTCCCACTCAGCCCGAGTCTCAGATTTCCTCATCTGTTTTCCCTGTCCTGGGTGCAACCCCAGCTGTTTTACCACCAGTATGTAGTGAGGTCTCCCCCCGTACACCTTCTGTACCTCCCTCGCAAGCGAGCCTGCACTCCTCCAAAGGAGCATCTGCCCGGGTCGTGGATGATGGGGAATGCAAGGACTCTGCCATTCCCCTGCCCTGTGGTGCAGGATCTGCTAGAAAAGAGGAGGAGCAAGGAGCAATGTTTCCTTTAGAAGCTGAAAGAGGTCCTGAAAATAAATCTGATGAGGCCGTGGCCTTGGAGAAGCATCAGCAATCAGAGAGCAAAGAGCAGAGATCCTGTAGAGCTTCTCCTGAACAGGTAACAAGCTGGCCAAGGGTACTAAACCAGCAGTCTTGTGGGTGAATTCCCTCTTCCAGCATCTCACCTGACTTCAGGGGAAAGACCTCTTTGCATGCCAGCCCTTCATGCTGTCTTTTAGCTGACTTAGTAAATGGTTGGTTTTCATCTGTTGCCTAAGGTCTTTTGACCTCAAGAGCAAATTCTTTAAAATCCTGCTTGATGAAACCGGAGATGCAGGTTTCAACACTTACTGCGGGGTACATGTTTGAAACATGTATATGAACAAAAATTTTCTGGTACCCACATAGTGTTGGTCTACCTTAAGGAAAATTTTCAGCTAGGCTTTGGTAAAGGAGATTAAATTACTTGTATGCGGGATGGCTACTGAGAGAATGACTTTTCTCTGAAGGCTGAGTGTTGCAAAGTGGTGATAAAAGACAATTTTCAGGTGAAACCAGGAAATAACCCATCTGAGATCTCTTGGTTTTCAGAGACATGCAAGTATGAAAAGAGGTGCTCCTACCGTAGCCCTCTAGCAACTGCATGCAGAGTGAATGCACATTTCTGCCTCATTCTTGCAGGTGCTGAATGTAATTTCAAAGTTGAATTATCCTCATTCTTTACTTGTTTGTGCAGAAAAAAGATGTAGCAGAACGGTTGACTCCAGCACTGCTTGATGGCCTGAGAGAAGAGAGCTTGCAGCTTGTATCAAAGCTAAAGGTGGGGTAATCGTTTACTGAGTCAGTAACAGCTCTTTAGTATCGAGTTTAACAAAAAAGCAGTAACAATTGCAGAATGGCTGGTTGAACAAAATAGATTGCTGTTTAATTTGATCAGTTCTGTCTTCACCTGTGGTAAAGCATGCTGAAAGGTTAGACTGCTGTTTGCCTCTTTTTGACTCATAATGGATTTTGGTGTTTGTTTCTGAATAATGAATGTCTAAACACATGCAAATGTCTTAACAAACAGAACTGCTGCATTTTTGTGCAGCCCTAGGTAAAATGATCTTGGCTCTTGTACCCCTGTTGCCTGCCCTGTGGCCTCCTGTCACCATTTCAGGCACTAAGTAACAGCAGGGAGGAAATTTTGTGAGGGGCTACAGCGCTGCCAAATCTGCGCGTTGATGTTTGCACCCTCCTGGAAGGGAGCCTTGCTGGTCCAAGCCACAACCAAGGCAAATCTCGCCCAGGACTGTTTGCACAGCTGAGCCACGGGGTCTTCCTCCTGCAGTGGTGTCCTTCCACTCCCCTCCATTTCATAGTGGGTAGAGAACAGTTGGCAGGCAAGGAAGCAACATCTGTGGGAAAGCCCACTAAAGTCCAAATGAGCTTCCAGGGGCTGGGTCACCTCTAGCTTTTCCAAACCAAAGTGCAAAGTTTTGCTCCAGAAGCAAGCCTAGGGGGGTGGTTAGTGTAACCAGCCAACAATAATATGGCTGAAGCTGAAAACTTTTTCACGAGGGAGAAGGCCCTTGCTTTGTTAAATTTTAAACTGAGCCTGTGCTACTGCAAGTCCTGTCTCCCGTTTGTGCAACAAGGGAAGCAAGTGCATGACTGCAGGTAGGTGGCACTGGGGCTTTGTTGTGGCTGTGCCATGGTACCCCCAGTCCTGTCCCAGCACTGGGCTTTGCTGGGCCCCTGTCCTTTCAAATGACAAGTGATTTTTGTGAAGTGAGCCAACACGTTTGCTGCTCTGAAGGTAAAACCCAGATGGCTTGTTTTCCTTGGTGCTTTACTGGCAGATTACTCACAATGAAACTTTGTAAGCGTTAGGTTTTAGCCTCAAATTCTCATCACGCTGACTGTCAAGCATTTTTCTCAGGCTGAACCTTCAGGTTAGATAACCATGTCTGTCTGAAGAAAACCAGCGCTATTTTGTTTTGGACAGGATTCTTCAAGTTCCTGCGCTGTGGATGTGAGTACCATGTGGTGGGAGGCAGCCGGCAGCAGAGAGCTGTGTGTGGTGACTGCTTGCGAGAATTCTGTCTCCCTGTGGAAACCTCTGGCATCCAACTGCTGGGGAAAGGTCTATACTTGGCAGCTCGGAGAGGTGTGAACGCAATCCTTATTTCTAGAATTTAGGGAAACTTTCTTGTCCCACTGTGTTAGTTCCCAGGATACAAGGAGCTTGCAGTCATGGGTGCAAGGTAAATTCTTTAGGTGGCATAAATTTTTCATTCTGTCAGGCAACAGAGGAGAACGATTCGCACTGCTGACAGAAAAGGCTGGTAGCTTGTATGGTCACATGTTACCTGCTGGAATTCAACACTTCCTGTACTGAATGGTGGCTGCACTACAGCCACGGACCCGTGCTCTTTCCCCTTACGCTCCCTGGAGACACTTCTTGTCCCTTAGATCAGCAGAGTTTGTTTAATTAGGTAAACAGTCAGCAGAGAGTTCAGCTATTAATCTAAGTGTGCTTCTTCAGAGGGATCTGAAAATTAGTTCTGCTCCATATCATTTTACTCGAAACACTCTAGAAAATGGGAACAAAGTCAAGGGGACGTTGTGGCTAACTCACTACAAGAGGGGCCCCTCACTACAAGAAAGATGTTGCGTTGCTGGAACGTGTCCAGAGAAGGACAACGGAGCTGGTGAGGGGTCTGGAGCCCAAGGCTGCTGGGGAGCGTCTGAGGGAGCTGGGGGTGTTCAGCCTGGAGAAGAGGAGGCTGAGGGGAGGGGAGCCCTTATTGGTCCCTACAACTGCCTGAGAAGAGGGGGAAGCCGGAGGGGGGGGGCGGGTCAGGCTCTGCTCCCAGGGAACGGGCGATGGACGAGGGGAAACGGCCTCAAGTTGTGCCAGGGCAGGTTTAGGTTGGACATTGTGAAAAATTGCTTCCCCGCAAGGGCTGTCAAGCACTGGAAGGAGCTGCCCAGGGAAGGGGTCGAGTCCCCATCCCTGGGGGTATTTAAAAGCTGGGCAGAGGAGGTGCTTAGGGCCAGGGTTAGGGGAACGGTTGGGCTCGGGGATCTTAAAGGGCTTTTCCAACCTAAACGATTCTATGATTCTGTGACACTGAATTCTTGGTTTGCTGTCCTAGATCCCTGTAATACAGATCATTCCTCTGCCGGACACCTGTAATCTCGTGTGTATTGCACTGGGAGATTTGGAGATTGGAGAAATAAGGTGGTGTGTTTATTTCTTACCAGTGCGTTGCACCCTGAATAGCTGCAGCTTAACTCTCCTCTTGTGTAGTGGTTGAAATAATCTCTTAGTAATGTGTGACTTTCTCGGTTGCTTTAGCAGTTAGAAAATATGGAAGGGATTTCTAAACATCACCTATGAAGACTTGCTTATTTGCCCCTAGAGGTGGTAGACTGTTTAGACATGTGCTTATCTTTATACGGAGTGTTTGAGTTATGCTTCCTTCCGTCATTGGGTGTACTTTTCTCTTAATTTAGGCTCTTGCTTTATTCTTCTGAGAATGACTCATTCAAGCCATCGCTAGTAAAAACTGGAAATATAAAAGCTGTTCTTGGGCTAAAGGATAGGAGGCTGGTCAGCAGCAGCAGGACTGTGCAAGAGCAGCAAGTGGAAATAGTGTCACTTTCAGAGGCAGGAAGGTGAGTCTGATGGGTTTGGGGTGGTCTCGGTGTGATGGGTGGAAGAAAAGTAAGGAAACATCTCGGATATGGAGAAGTGTCAGGTTCCTCTTCTTTGTGGAGATGTGCTGAAGACAGAACACATACTTGTTATTTTGACTGCCTTTTCTTGCTTGCTCATCTGCTGTTCAGGACCAAGGACGGACAGACTTTGATGCCCCCCGAAGAAACCGTTTTAGCTTTTGCTGAAGTGGAAGGCATGAGAGACGCCTTGGTTGGCACCACTGCAGTGAACAGCATTGTTGTTTGGTCAGTGTTTCCTTCGCAATTAAACGATTTACCTTGCAGGTGTACATGCTAGCCACAGACATTCTGTAGAGGTGTTGGTTGGCAGCTGGTTTGCCTGTGAAATGATAATTGTCAAAGGGCCTACAGCCCGGCACTTCAACTTCTAACAGTTGGATAGATGGCAGATGAACTATGCTGCGATAATTCCACTTGCTTTTGCGTCATATTCATTACATCTCTCCCTGTGGCCTCTTCTCTTGGTTTGGTTCATGTGAAACCAAATATGTGTCTGTCTTGCATAGCGGTGTAACTGATTTAGAAAATAACAGATAGAGGATGGAAACACAGTCAGAATTTGTATTTTCACCAACTGCAGGAATTTGAAAACAGGCCAGCTCCTGAAGAAGATGCACGTTGGTTATTCCTACCCAGCTTCCATCTGCCATCGAGCATATTCCGACTCTGTACGTATGTGAAATATGATGCGTGGATTGTGCATGACCTGCACTGACCAACCGTGGTGGGGACTTAAGGGATTAGGATTCCTGGAGTGGAGTGAAGTATCAGCTCTGTTCGGACACACCGAGGCTATTTCAAAGGAAAACAGGGTAACGAGGAGCAATAAGGCACCAATACCTCGAATTCTTGGCTTTCTGCAGTGTACTGATAAAATGAGAGGGATGCATCGAGTGTATTCCAAAGCAGCAAGCATCTTGGGCAGGGGAAGCAGAGGCGCTGTTGCCCAGTGCTGGTGCTTGGTAAGGTCTCTTCCATCTCCCGCCTGGGTAGCTGCTGGCGTGGTGACGGCACACTGCCGTTGTCGGGAAACCTGTTTGAAGTGGTTATTATTTACATGCACCCCGAGGATATCAACTGTTTAAACCCAAGATTCATACTAATGATTCTTTCCCACTTGCTTCCACCTGGGCTGTGATTCCAGAGGGATTTTTGTAGTTTGCCAAGGATTTGCTTGTTTTCGGTGAGCATCTAACCTTTTGGGGACAAGAATGTCTTGTCCGATAACGATGGCTGGAGTCGGACTCTTTGGAGACATCCACGGAATATCTGTCCCAGCGTATTTTGTGCTGGCCTGCGGCTGTTCTGAGAGCCACTGTTCTCAGCTGTACTGCTTTGCGTGGAACTCTTGTTAAATTTATAAGCTCCTGGAGATTAAAATGAGGCCCGGAAAATTTACTTTAAATGTCATCACATCCTGTAGGAAGTTTGGCTTTTTCGGGCAGAAAGATTAAGTGTGTAAATTCATTGGGTCACTGAGCTGCCATTCTGCCTTATTGCATCAGCCCTTATCAGCCAGCAGCTGCCTTGTTTTTTATCTAAATTGATAAGGAAAGCAAACCATTTCTGTTTATTCAGTAAAAATAATGCATCACTGTCCAGGGGCCTTTGATTATAGAGAGAATGTAGCAATTAATTTTTGGAAAATTCTTTGGGTTTTTTCCCCTCTTGCTGTTGTTTTTAGTGACGTATTTTTCCTCTGTGTATCAGGGCCTTCTGTTTGTTGTTTTAAGCCATCCACATGCCAAAGAGAGCGAGTCCTGTGGAAACCCCGCGTTCCGTGTGATAGCGTTCAACCCCAAAACAGCCAGGAGCACAGGAGTGATGTTCTCTTCCCTCCCGCCTGGGCACGCTGGAAGGCAAGTACCGCAGGGCCTCTGCGTGCTGGCTTCACGGCTCCTTTGGGGGGGTTTTGGGGGAGGATCGCTTAACGAGCCGCGTAGCATTGCTGGCGAGGATCCATTTGCCATCTTGCCCATGATAAGGAGGCTGCATCCGTTGCTGCCGTTTGTCCTGTACGTGGGCTGGAATGGGGCGAGGGTGTTGGCTGTTTCCTGCCCGCTTCCTGCGCCCGTCTGCGCGCTGACCTCTGAGCTCCCGGCCTCACCGCGCGGCAAGGGGCTCCGCTGGCAAACAGGAGCACTGATTTTCTGCGTGCGTATGCTTTTGTCCTTCTCCCCCCTCTTGTGAAAGAGCACTTTGCTAGGTTTATTTATGTTAGGCAGCTGTTTGCCGTCAGATGACCTTTTCCTTCCTATGTCTTGCATTTTGAAGACTAAGCTGTTTCAGACGCAGCCTTGCGATGCCCTTACATCCCTCGTCGTGCTTCCTACATACGCAAATATTAGCGGATTGAGATCTTGGCTTTACTGAACAATTTCCAAGTCTGTGCTGAGGCTGCAGAAGGATTGTCTCGACATCCTTCATTCTCGGGTGCGCTGAAGATGCAATGTGTAACGTTGCCTGGCTTCCTACAGTTGGCTTAAATTTGCTTATTAATTTTCTGTGTGAAAAACTAATTTAAAAATTATGCAAGAGTGTTTTCACAAACTGCAGTGCTGTGACCCTTCTGTGTGTGTATGACCGTAGGTACCTGGAGGGTGACGTGAAGGACACTTCTGCTGCGGCCGTGCTGACGTCGGGAGCCATCGCGGTGTGGGACCTGCTCCTGGGGCAGTGCACGGCCTTGCTGCCCCCGGACCCGGAGGGGAGCTGGGCGCTGGCCCGCTGGGCCACCACCGGTGCCTGCCTGCTGGCCGGGCAGCGGGATGGGACTGTTTGCCTGTACCGGTACCAGCAGCCCCACGCAGGAGAAGCCCGCTGG